>NC_090436.1:285844079-286147109 GCF_031143425.1 Pleurodeles waltl
ACTAAGAACGGGAAAACGCTCACCTCTACGCACTCCACGAGGATGGAGGACAGCATGGAGCCCGAATTAAACATCCTACCAGCTATTGTCTACCTGCTCATCTACCACGAGTACGAACTCCAGCACAGAAGACAACGGTGAGTACCGCACCTACGACACAGGGGAGGGGGGAGGAGAAAAGGTTACGGGCACACACATACGCCCCCCCCCCAACCATCAACACACCAATGTAGAGCAACAACTGAGTGACACCCCCCAAACCCCCCAGAAAAATGCAAAGACATAATAAAAATGTTACGTTAAATTTATGTTCAAATTAGGTTCATTGAAGTCATGGAAAATTTACAAAATAAAATAGCAAACCATAAAAATGAACAGTGCGAAAGCTATGTACAAAGTCAATAAGTCCAGCTCAGTTTTACGAATATCCACAGTCCGTGGGCCAATGTCCACCAAACACATGGGCAAAGCCCACACAGGAGACCTGAGTCCGTTGGAGAGAACACTGCTGGGGCATCAGATGACAAAACGACAGGCACCTCAGGGGGAAGGGAAGGGGGGGCACCTCAGCCACATGAGTCCACGACGCCAGATCCACGAGGGGCCTCCATGCCCACTGTCCCATCCTGGGGAGTGCAAAGCCACAGTCTCTCAAGTGGATCACAGTCTCCACTGGTTCTGGAGGAGGCAGGGAGGCCAGAGTGCAGCGTGAACACTAACTCGAGACAGAACCGGCACTGTCAATGGGCCAGCGGTGCTTGACAGGAAGGGCCCAGCGGAGCGGTGCTTGACAGGAAGGGCCCAGCGGAGCGGTGCTTGAGATGGCGGGGCCCAGCGGAGCGGTGCTTGACAGGAAGGGCCCAGCGGAGCGGTGCTTGAGACGGCGGGGCCCAGCGGAGCGGTGCTTGACAGGAAGGGCCCAGCGGAGCGGTGCTTGAGACGGCGGGGCCCAGCGGAGCTTGACAGGAAGGGCCCAGCGGAGCGGTGCTTGAGACGGCGGGGCCCAGCGGAGCAGTGCTTGACAGGAAGGGCCCAGCGGAGCGGTGCTTGACAGGAAGGGCCCAGCGGAGCGGTGCTTGAGACGGCGGGGCCCAGCGGAGCGGTGCTTGACAGGAAGGGCCCAGTGGAGCGGTGCTTGACAGGAAGGGCCCAGCGGAGCGGTGCTTGACAGGAAGGGCCCAGCGGAGCCATGCTTGAGACGGCGGGGCCCTGTTCAGCGGTGCCTTTCTTCACGGCGAGGCCCTGTTCAGCGGTGCCTTTCTTCACGGCGGGGCCCTGTTCAGCGGTACCTTTCTTCACGGCGGGGCCCTGTTCAGCGGTGCCTTTCTTCACGGCGGGGCCCTCTTCAGCGGTGCCTTTCTTCACGGCGGGGCCCTGTTCAGCGGTGCCTTTCTTCACGGCGGGGCCCTCTTCAGTGGTGCCTTTCTTCACGGCGGGGCCCTCTTCAGCGGTGCTTGTCCAGTCATTCAAGGGAGCCAGACCTGGCCAGGACTCCCTGCTTAGTCGCCCTCCGACCGTCCAGTTGCTGGACCCTTCTGTGACAGAGTCCTGGGCCAGTGGGTGTCCTCCATCACACCCGGGATGGGGCTTGTGGGGCCCTCCTGGTCCGCGCCCCTGCTGGCTGACTTCTCCACCCTGCTGCCCTTGCCCTCCTTCGATGAGGCTCTCGGGCCCTTGCCTCCCCTGGATGTTGTGGCAGGTGACGGCCCAGGACTTTGCTCCTTGGGGGCAGCCGTGTCAGTCCTCTCGCGGCGGCCCTTGATTTTACGGGTCCTCTTTCCAGGGGGGGGGGGGGCTGGCTGTCCCCTTGCTGCTGGCCGATGTATCTGTGCTGGGAAAGGGGGGACTCCAAAACCCGTGCACAATGCTGACACTTGAAGCAGGGCTGGTGGTGGCTGAGGTGCTCTTCGGACTCTTACCAGATGGAGGGGGTGGGTCAGGTGGGGCAAAGAGGTTAAGTTTAGAGAGGTAAAGTTTTTTAGGACCAATGTAAAGGGAAGGTGCAGTGGGAATGGGAGTGGAGGAAGAGGATGTGGTTGTAGGAGAGTCAGGTGTGCTGTCTTTGGGTGCAGGTGCTTGTGACGTAGGCTGTCGTGAGGTGGTTGGCTGTTGGGTGGGTGGCTGCCTGCGTTTGTGTGTCTTGGAAGAGGGGGTGACAGACACAGTGGGGGAGGACACAGGGGACGTGTGCGGACTGTACTGGAGGGTGTGCTGGTGATGGAAGCACTGGCTGATGGTGGTGTGCATGCAGGTGTGAGTGGAGACGTCACAGGGAGGGAGGAGGGAGACAAGGAGTAGGGGGACACAGAGGTGGTAGTGACTGTTGGCATGTCTGCATCTGGGTGTTGCTTGGGTGAATGCTTGTGGGATCTGTGGTGCTTATGTCTGGATGAGCTGCCCTTGGGTGTTGAGGTGTGTGCAGGCTGGTCTGTAGGCGTGGATGGGATAGGCTGAGGAACAGGAGACAGAGACAGGGTGGAGGCAGTCAGAAGAGGGAGGCTGGAAACAGGGACAATGGCTGCCGTCAGTGCTGAGGCCAGAGCATTGAATGATCGTTGATGGGCAGCCTGACCCGAATGAATGCCCTCCAGGTATGCATTGCTCCGATGCACCTCCCTTTCTACCCCCTGGATGGCATTCAAAAGGGTAGACTGCCCAACAATGATGGTCTGTAGGAGGTCAATGACCTCCTCACTGAGGGCAGCAGGGGTAACTGGGGCAGGGCCTGAGGTGCCTGGGGCGAAGGAGATGCCCGCCTTCTTGGGCGAGCGGGCACGGAGCGTAGGCTGAGGGGCTGCTGGGAGGGCGGAGCTGGTGCGCTGGGAGCTCCCATCCGAGGACGTGTCGGTGTCGCTGGTGTCACCACGGGTCCCCGTTGTGGTGCTCTCCTCGCCCTCCGTATCACTGGTGACCTCGGTGTCTGTACCATGGCCCACCGGGGCCTTGTGAGTCGCAGCTCCCTCGTGCTCAGATGACAATTCTCCTCTGCCTGATGATGCTAATGCACACATGCACAAGAAGATAAAGAAAAAGGGTGGGGGGAGGAAAAAAAACAGGTTGAGTGCATGCATTGTCCACACCGTTGGCGGAGAGGACAGACACAGGAGCCTCATGCACTAAGCCGCGCAATCGGGGTACACTACTCAGTACTTGTGACTAGGCCAACAGGTCTATGGACAACAAATGCGCAAACGGGTGATGCAGGACCATGGATTGCTGTACTTGTCACCCTACAGAGGTGGGGGGCGGGGGCACAGGGCCATGCCTAAAGGAGGGGACTACACTACAGAAAGCGCCCTGGCCTAATGTCACCCACAGCCCTCCTCCCCCACCCAGACGCCTCCACTGCGTGTAAAAGATAGCAGAATGTGCTGGTACTCACCCCCTTGTGTCTGCTGTGATGTCCTGACGCGCCCATCCAAATCGGGGTAGGCCACCGCCAGGATCCAGGACATCAGGGGGGTCAAGGTACGACTGGCACCCCTCCTACGTTGGGAGGCCATCCCCAGCAGAGACTCGGCGGTCTTCCTGGTCCCGCGGCGGATGTCCTCCCACCTCTTGCGGCAGTGGGTGCCCCGTCTGTTGTGTACCCCCAGGGCCCGGACTTCCTTGGCGATGGCACGCCAAATGTCGACTTTCTGATGGGCGCTGACCTATTTGACATGTACAGGGTGGAATAGGAAATATCATAATTTTTCTGTGTGTTAGATGTGATTGCCCCCCCTCCCCAACCTTGCCATGTGGCACATGCTCTCATCTGTCGTGCCTTGCACTCCTCATTCTCTCCCCACCCCACCATATTACATCCACCATACACAACCCAGGCATTGCCCACTAAGCATGGTCCCAGTGTACTTACCTGTTGGTCTGGAGGACCGTAGAGTATCGCATACTGGGGGAGGACCCCATCCACAAGTTTCTCCAACTCTTCAGAAGTGAAGGCAGGGGCCCTTTCCCCAGTCGCAGCAGCCATTGTCTCTTCCAGACCGAGGTCACAGCAGCACTTGCAGTATAGGTCCGCTCCTGTGGATGATCAGGTCTCAAGTGATTATTCAGATAGAAAATGGCGGTCACGCCCGCGGCGGTGCGTGCCGCCACCGTGCGTACCGCGACCGCCGGCGCACCTCGTCATTGGCTCCTGAAACCCATAGGGTTCAATGTTAACCAATGCGGCTTCGCACCGCGGTCTTCGACCGCCTACCGCCACGGTGTGCCACGCCAGCGCATTGACCTCACATCCCACTGTCACACTTCACAGGTCAGGCAGCTGCCATTTCAAGGGCCCACATGCCTTAATTTGTACTGCGTCACACAGGCCTAGGCCTTGCATTGCCACTCATACAAGCCTTTCAATGCATAGCGATTTGTGTACTGTGCAAGCTGTGGTTACGTACCTGTGGGTTTCTTGACTCTGTACTCCATGTTGTCCTTCCTAGGCACCGTCCGCTGGGACTTGCGAGGAGAAGGAGGAATCCTCCCGTGTACCGACCGCTGGTGGACCTGTCGACAATGGAAGAACGCCATATTATACTTCGATACCGACTTGACCGTGCCACTATACATGAACTGTGTGCCCAGCTGGAGCCAGCCCTGATGTCCCCCATCCGCCAACCCACAGGAATTCCCCCTCTGGTGCAGGTTCTGTCAGTCCTCCATTTTTTGGCAAGTGGGTCTTTTCAGACAACAGTGGCCATGTCATCAGGGATGTCTCAGCCTATGTTTTCTAAGATTTTGTCCAGAGTGTTGTCTGCCCTGATGAAATACATGCGGAGCTACATTGTTTTCCCAGAGGAGGGTGATTTGGCCACTGTGAAGGGTGATTTCTATGCCCTTGGACATATCCCCAACATCATTGGTGCCATTGATGGGACCCATGTGGCTTTAGTACCCTCAAAAGACGATGAGCAGGTGTACAGAAACAGAAAAAATTACCATTCAATGAATGTCCAGGTGGTCTGTTTGGCAGACCAGTACATCTCCCATGTAAATGCCAAGTTCCCTGGGTCAGTGCATGACGCGTATGTTATGCGAAATAGCAGCATCCCTTATGTGATGGAACAGCTACAGAGACACCTGTGTGGCTAATTGGTGACTCTGGTTACCCCAACCTGCCGTGGCTACTGACCCCAGTGAGGAATCCCTGGACCAGGGCAGAGGAACGGTACAATGAGGCCCATGGGCGAACTAGGAGGATCATAGAAAGGACCTTCGGGCTCCTGAAGGCCAGGTTCAGGTGCCTGCATATGACAGGTGGATCCCTAATGTACTCACCAAAGAAGGTGTGCCAGTCCATCGTGGCCTGCTGTATGCTTCACAATCTGGCTTTGCGACGCCAGGTGCCTTTCCTGCAGGAGGATGGTCCAGATGGTGGTGTTGTAGCAGCTGTGGAGCCTGTGGAGAGTGAAGAGGAGGAAGACGACGGGGACGACACGGACAACAGGGACACAGTTATACAACAGTATTTTCAGTAGCACACAGGTAAGAATCACCCACGCCATATTACATTTACTTCTGGCCTCCTGCATTTCTACTTTCTGTGTTCCCCACCATTTCCTTTTCACTGAATTTTGACTTTCCCTTCCCTTTTCAGAGCTGTTTGACCAACTGCGTGACTTCTGCTTTGTTTGCCCATGGACTAAAGCTCATTGACATTGGTATGTTGTCATAACAATGTAACAGAACATTAATGAACCGTTATGTGTAATACATTTGTTAAGAATACAAGCAGACTCCTGATTTTTGAAGTGCAAATAGTGATTTATTTTTAGTGCTACATATAGGTCCATTATAGTAAAACGGTGATGGGTGGGGGTGGAGGAATGTCCATGGCAGAGTCCAGTTCTCAGTTTCACAGGTGCATTGTCCACATGCCTGTGGAAGGATGGAGCAGGGGCTGTTTAAGGTTTGACAGGGTGACAATGTGGGACAGTGGGATGACACCAGGGGGTATTGTTTGCTGGCGGGGGTCTTGGCATCCTACTCTGTCTTCTTGTGAGATCTCAGGTTCCGCTTGCGGGGTGGTCGATCTTCAGCAGGAGGTGGGGTTCTGGTGGCCAGTTGTTGTGTGGGGGCCTCCTGTCCACTAGCGCCGGCGGAGGTGGTAGGCTGTTCGTGGTCCGGGCTAGTGACAGGGGCCCTTTGGGGTGCCACATGGTCCCGCAATGAGGTGACTATCTGGTTGAGGGCCAGGACGATGGTCCCCATTGCGGTACCTATGATCCAGAGTTCGTCTCTGAACCCCATGTACCGTTCCTCCTGCTGTGCCTGGATCTCCTGGAACCTGGCCAGTACCGTCACCATCGTCTCCTGGGAGTGGTGGTATGCTCCCATGATGGTGGTGAGGGCCTCTTGGAGAGTGGGTTCCCTGGGCCGGTCCACCCCCTCTCGCACTGCAGCCCTCCCAGTTACCCTGTATCCCCGGGCCTCTGTCCCCTGGACGGTGTGCCCACTACCACTGCCCCCAGGTCCCTGTTGTTGTTGGGGTGGTGGGTCAGCCTGGGTGCCCTGTAGTGGCGGACACACCGCTGATTGACGCGTCCTGGAGACAGAGGCATGGGCCCGCTGGATGGGAGCTGTGCTGGTATTCCCAGAGGGGGTTGGGTCTGTTGTGGCCTGTGTCTGTGTGTGGGGAACTGACTGTCCAGAGGTCCCCGATGGTCCGGGCTGGTCATCAGGTTCTAGGTCGACAGAGCTGCTGTCATCACTGGGGGCCTGTTCTGGGGGCGGGATGGACAAATCTGGACCCTCCGTGGCAGTGTCTTGGCGTTCGGGCCCTGCAGGGGTAAAAGAGTTTGGTTATTGCTTCTGTGTGTGCCATGGCGTGCGATTTGTGGGTGCCCTTGTCCCCCAGTGCTGGCATTCCCTTGTGGGAGGAGTTGTGAGGGTGGATTGTGGGGGGATGGGTATGTGCAGTGGTCATGCTTAGGTGATGGGTGTCCATGGTTTGAGTTGGCATTCAGGGATTGGTGTTGTGTTGGGTGGGTTGTGCTGGTGAGACATTGGCAGACACGATGTGTGCTGAGGGGTTGGGGGTGAGGGTGGGGGTGGGGGTTGGCATGCTGGTGGTTGGGGGGGGGTAGGGTAGTTGAGATTAGACTTACCAGAGTCCATTCCTCCGCCTACTCCAGCGAGGCCCGCAGGATGCAGGATGTTCAAGACCTCTTGCTCCCATGCTGTGAATTCGGGTGGAGTGGGTGGGGGTCCGCCGCCAGTCTTCTGCACAGCGATGATGTGTCTTGACACCATCGACCGCACCTTCCCCCGTAGGTCATTCCAGCGCTTTCGGATGTCTTCCCGGTTTCTGGGATGCTGTCCCACAGCATTGACCCTGTCGACGATCCTTTGCCATAGCTCCACCTTCCTGGCTATTGTGGTGTGCTGCACCTGTGTGCCGAATAGCTGGGGCTCTACCCTAATTATTTCCTCCACCATGACCCTGAGTTCTTGGTCTGAGAACCTGGGGTGTCTTTGGGGTGCCATGGGGTGGTGTGGATGAGGTGTGGGGTGCTGTTTGTGGTGATGTGAGTGGTGGTGTGTGGTGATGTGTGCGTAGATTTGGTGTGGGTGATGATGTTGGGTTCCGGTGTCTGTTGTGGTTTGTGTTCCCTGTGCTCTCTCTCTATGTATTGCGCCTTGTCTCTGAATTTCTGGTTGTAGGGGTTTGTGGGTGATGTGGGTGTGTGTTTTATATGGTGATGGGTGTGTGGGAGTGGTGTGTGTATGTGTATCAGGTGTGTGTATTTCAAATTGTCCAATGTGGCTGTGTTTTGTATGTGTGTGTGTATTTTGAGCGCGGCGGTGTGTACCGCCAATGGAATACCGCGGTTGTAAGACCGCTGCGTGGATTCGTGGGTCGTAATGGCATGGGCGTGTTTGTGTTGGCGTGACGGTGGAGGTTTCGTCATCTCCAGTTTATCGCTGCCCGCTGATGAGGCGGCCTTCCGTGGATGTCGGGTTTTTGGCGGTTTGCCAGTTGGAGGTCAGAATGACCGTGGCAGTTTACCGCGGCCGCGGCGGTATAATGGCAGACTTCTGACCGGCGGAAAGGGCCTTTTACCGCCGAGGTCAGAATGACCCCCATAGTGTTTACTGCTGGCTCTAAGCAAACATGTCAAAATGTGCATGTATCATGTACAGGATTTAAATATGATGTATCCTGAGTTATGTGCAGGTAATAGTATTGTCAGCAGAGTAATGACAATTGGAAAATAGTATAGGTGAACCAAATATATGTAACATGTTAAGAAAGTTAGGGGGTGATTCTGACCCTGGCGGTTCTCTACCGCCAGGGCAAACGGGGGCGGGAGCACCGCCGACAGGCCGGCGGTGCTCCCTTGGTCATTCTGACCGCGGCGCTTTGGCCGCGGTCAGAACGGGAAAACCGGCGGTCTCCCGCCGGTTTTCCACTGCCCCTTCGAATCCTCCAAGGGGATTCTGACCCCCCCTACCGCCATCCTGTTCATGGCGGGAAAGCCGCCATGAACAGGATGGCGGTAGGGGGGGTTGCGGGGCCCCTGGGGGCCCCTGCCGTGCCCATGCCAATGGCATGGGCACGGCAGGGGCCCCCGTAAGAGGGCCCCGCAAAGTATTTCAGTGTCTGCCTTGCAGACACTGAAATACGCGACGGGTGCCACTGCACCCGTCGCACCTTCCCACTCCGCCGGCTCGATTACGAGCCGGCATCCTCGTGGGAAGGAAGTTTTTCCCTGGGCTGGCGGGCGGTCTTTTGGAGACCGCCCGCCAGCCCAGGGAAAAACTCATAATACCCTCCGCGGTCTTCTGACCGCGGAGCGGTATAATGGAGGGCGGAATTCTGCCTCCGCCGCCCGCCAGAATCAGAATCACCCCCTTAGTGTCACATAGACTGTCAGTGACCTGTTTCTCCGTTTCAAAAACATGATAGGGGTTAGGGGATGGGAATGCGGTTATAACCCATTATTTGCTTAGGTATGTGCTGTGTATGATGTATGTACAGTTTCATGTTGAGATATTTATCATCATATGTGACGTAGGTGTGATCATACTTATGTCGTATAGATTAAGTGATACACATGCATACTGGTTTTCTCCCACAAAGTTACCCTGGCATGAGAAGAGCAAGACAACTTCCAGTTTACCGTCCACTAGCAGACCTGCAGACCATGGAGGAGCAACATGTGATTCAGATCTACCTCCTGGATAGGCATACAATCATGCATCTCTTTTGTCAGTTGGAGCCAGATCTGATGCCTGCAATTCGTAATCCCTATATCATACCTGCCGTTGTACAAGTTATGTCAGTCCTGCACTTCCTGGCCACAGGCTCCTTTCAAAATACCATAGCTGCACTGCAGGGATGTCTCAGCCTATGTTCAGTCTGGTCTTGAAGCCTGTACTGTCTACATTGTTGAAACACCTGGGCAGCTACATCCGATTTCTACAACATGAAGATTTGTCCCATGTAAAGGCTGAATTCTGTGTTTTAAGACACATTCCACATGTAGTTGGGGTCATAGATGGCACCCATGTAGCCTTCGGTTTCCCTAATGTCAATTAAGAGGTGCATAGGAACAGGAAAAACTTCCATTCCATTAATGTCCAAGTACTCTGTTTGGCTGACTTCTACATTTCACAAGTTTGTGCAAAATACCTTGTGTCAGTCCATGATTTCTTTCTTCATGAGGACAATATCCCACTGCTGATGACATGACAATACACAGAGAGGGCCCGGCTGGTTGGTAGGTCACATATGTCACATGTGTCTGTAGTTTAAATCTGCTACCAGATATGTGGATGTCCAAAATTTATGTTTGGCTTGTTGTAACTATACCTTACAGGGGACTCTGTCTACCCAAACTATCCTTGGTTATTGACACCAGTGAGGTACCCAACCATGCCAGGCGAAGTCCGCTTCAATGAGGCCCACAGAAGGACAAGACGTTGCATGGAGTGGACGTTTGGGCTCCTGAAGGCAAGATTCCACTGCATCGATAAGTCTAGTGGAGCCCTCCTCTAATCACCCACCAAAGTATGTCAAATTATTGTTGCCTGCTGCTTAATCCGCAACCTCGCCCTGAGATGCCAATTCCCATTTGTACAAGATGAGGGGGAGCCAGCAGTTCCAGCGGGTGAGAATGCAGATTTGCTAAGTGAAGATGAAGCTGGATACATCAAGGCTGATCTAATCAATCAGTGCTTCATCTGACTTTAGGTATGTGATGTGATGTAATTAGAGGGGCAGTGGTGAGGTTTAAAATGCCTGGTAAGGGTGTAATTATGACAGTCAGAGAAGTCATAAGTAGCTCCAAAGCCCATGACAAAGTTATGCATGCAGCTTTTTCATGGTTTAGTGTCGAGCCATTTGATCAATGTGGTCTAAGATTTTCACAATGCACAATCTGAGTCACATTTTCATGTATGAATTGGTTGTGTATTGTTTATGTATCAACGTGGCCTATACTTAATGTTTGTCATTTAAAAATTGCAGATTAAGTGAACAGGCTCATCCTCATTTGGCAATATCAGTTTCACAGGCAGATGGGATTTGCAGACTGACAATTAAGATGATCATGAATTGAACCAGGTACTTTCAGGCTTGAGATTTGTTGTGTGTGTGTTCTATGCTCAGACTGTCGGGACATTGAGATGGAAGTGTCATATTCCACACTAAAGTCCTGTTTGGCATGGATGTGGGGCCTATGGTGCCATGTGTGTGTTCAGTTTGTTCCTGAAACATGGCATCATTTGCTATCTATACCCTCTAACATCATAATGGTTTGTGTGTAGCTGTCAGTGTGTTTCCTCATTGCTGACCAATGTGCATGTGTCTAAAGACTGACATTGGAGAGTAGCAAGGCTACAGATAACTGACCATGGTAAGTTGGAAGGTTCCATGAGTGGGAACATTTGTACTGACTTCTTTCTTTTTAATGGGATATAGTCATTTGAGAGCTGTGGTGGGTATGTGATAAGGATTTAGATGGCGATACATTGAAACAACATGTTTGCCTCCTGGGGTATTGAAAGACTGACATGTCCCTAACCAGAATTTTGTGAATTGGATAGTCTATGACACCTATGCTGTAACTCTGAAGTTGGCATTAGTACTTCACTTGGCATTCTCCCAACCTATATGTGAGAAAGTGAATTGCAGGTTATTTGAGTTATGTCTATTATTATTGGGCAATGCAATATCTAGCCTTGTTATACAGTACATGTGTGTGTAACATTGCAAGTGTTTTACATTTGAGAGAAACGTTTTTGTGCACCAGGTGCTATACATGACAGTTGTATACGGTTCATATATGACTTTAACACATGATCTGTGATTAAGTGGTATTTATTGGGGGTGCACAGCAAAATGAGTGAGCTGAAACAAAACAGAACACAACGTAAACAGTGAGGGGTTCAGTCATGGTGGAAGAAATCATCAGGGTAGGTGCTGTAACATTTGGGGACACAAGCCCAGTGTCCTTGTACCATAGGTAAATGAAGATAAGTCTCAGAACAGCCAATGAGGTGTATCGATGCAACAAAAGGGGAACCAATCAGTAGAGGTTCACTTCCTGGCAGTGGCTTTGGTCTTGGCATCTGCTCATCCTGGATGTATGGGGGGATGTCCACGTTTGCAGGGGGATTCTTCTGCTATAGAGGCTGGGGTGTCTGAGTAATGCCCTTCTCTGACAGGGCCTTCATAACACTAGCAGCCACAGATGTAGAAGGGCCTGATGTTTCATTGCTAGTGGAAGAGGCCAGATGTTGTGTGTAGAACCTACTCAGGGTGGTATTCATGTCTCTCAGTACCCCTACAATGGAATCCAAGTCAGCATTTTGGGCCCGCCACTGCTGCATGACTTATTGGTGGTTGTCCATCTGCAGCTGTCTGATCTCCCCCATCATGGTAAGTACCTGTCCCATCACGCCTTGGGATTGTTAGTAAGCTACCAAGACTTTGGAGATGGTGTCCTTGCCAGTTATGTCTCAAGGCGCCTCCATTCTCTGGCCCACACCATCCCTCATACACACCCTACCCCCATGTGCCTGTGCCCCTGGCCCAGTTTGCCCAATCCCACTGGTGGCAGGTCCAATTGTCTGGGTTCACAACTGGAGATTCAGATACCTGTACTGGGGGACCAATATGGAAAACACTGCCCTTGGGAGACAGGTTTGGGGGCGAATCGTTGCCCGTGATGTTGATGTACCAGGGCTAGGAGGAGTCGATGTGGGCAGGGGGATGCTGACAGTTGTTGACTGACCCTGTGTCCCAGACAGGCCAGCTTTGTCCTCAATGTTTACACACTCAGGGGCGTTTTCCTCACTGTGGCCTTCATCCAGAAGGTAGTGACAGTCTCTGGTGTCCTCTCCATGGTACCTGTAGGAGAAGTGTAACGCACAGTTGTTGAAGGTAGTGCAAAGCCTTTACATGATCCCCTGACATGACAATGCCACCTGCTTCCAGTTCTGGGTTAGAGCTATGTGGGCCACAGAGATGATTTCAAATTGCATACACCATGTTCCAAGATCTTGGTGGTTAGATGACTATTCATTGACACATGTCTGAGGAAAGACAAGTGTAAAGGTATCTCTTAGTAATGTGTTTAGCATCATTGAGTCAACTAACCGCTGCAGACTGTACTAATGCGACAGAGATGGCCAACAGTATGGGAGTTACCGTTTAACCTGGGCCTCTGTGTTGGTGTCCTGCAAGTACATCCAGCTTCTTATATAGTTTTGCCCACCAGGTGAGTGCATGACACTGTTTGGATGGTACTTTTAAGGGCCAGTCTTGTAGAGAACTCAGCTTTTGCTTTGTGTTGCTTCTAATAGTACTGGCAGTAGGCCAGAGACCCTCAACTCATCATCAGTGAACCGTGGATGTTTTTGTGGGGACATGATAATGATAGACGAGATGGTGAGGTATAAGAAATGGAAAGGAAAATAAATTGGTGATGAGGTGTGGGTGCTGTGATGTGAGTGGGTGACGGTTGGTGTCTATTTTGGGAGGTACTAATTAATGTGTTGTGCAGGTGTGGGATGAATGCTGGTGAAATGTGTAGGGGTGCTTATTGTATGCTTTGTGATTTTTTTTTAAGTGGCTTCAATCTGGCTATGTTTGACATTTTTGCTGCAAAGGATTGTGAGGTGTGAAGGGGTGTGTTTTATAGTGCAGTGTGTAGGTTTGTCGGGTATGTGGATGTGTGCCAGGTGTGGGATTTTCAAACTATTCAATGTTGTTGGACTTTTTTGCTTATGCAGGGTCAGCCCCAATCTTTTTGTCTCCTGCCTCCTATTTTTTTCTGACCTGTTGCTGTTGGCTTTTGAACTCTGAGCACTTTACCACTGCTAACCAGTGCTACAGTGCATATGCTCTCTGTGTAAAATTGTATGTAATTGGTTTATCCATGATTGGCATATTTGATTTATTAGTAAGTCCTTAGTAAAGTGTACTAGAGGTGCCAGGGCCTGTACATCAAATGCTACTAGTGGGCCTGCAGCACTGTAGGAAAGTACCTTCTTGCCTGGCATGTTACCCCCATTTTTACATGTATGTCAGTTTGTTTTTGCCTGTCTCACTGGGATCCTGCTAGCTACCCCAGTGCTCATAGTTTGTGGCCTGAATTTAAGTAGCTATACAGTAACTAACTGTGTCACTGAGGCTCTGCTAATCAGAACCTCAGCGCTTATGCTCTCTCTTTCTTTAAATTTGTCGCTAAAGGCTAGTGACCACTTTTACCAATTTCAATTGGCACACTGGAAAACCCTTATAATTCCCTGGTATATGGTACCTAAGTACCCAAGGTATTGGGGTTCCAGGAGATCCCTATGGGCTGCAGCATTTCTTTTGCCACCCATAGGGAGCTTAGACAAACTTTTACACAGGACTGCCACTGCAGCCTGAGTGAAATAACGCACACGTTATTTCACAGCCATTTTCACTGCACTTATGTAACTTATAAGTCACCTATATGTCCAACCTTCACTTGCCGAAGGTTAGGTGCAAAGTTACATAGTGTGAGGGCACCCTTACACTAGCAAAGGTGCACCCCCATAGTTCAGGGCCATTTCCCCGGACTTTGTGAGTGCGGGGACACCATTACACGCGTGCACTACATGTGGGTCAATACTTATATGTAGCTTCACAATGGCAACTCCGAATATGGCCATGTAACATGTCTAAGATCATGGAATTGTCCCTCCATGCCAAATCTGGTATTTGGCTTCTAATCCCATGCATCCCCGGGGCTCCACTATGGACCCTGGGTACTGCCAAACCAGCTCTCTGTGGTTTTCTCTGCAGCTACAGCTGCTGCCACCCCACAGCCAGGCTTCTGCCCTCCTGGGGTCTGGGCAGCCCAGTCCCAGGAAGACAGAACAAAGAATTTCCTCTGAGAGAGGGTGTTACACCCTCTCCCTTTGGAAATAGGTGTAAAAGACTGGGGAGGGGTAGCCTCTCCCAACCTCTGGAAATGCTTTGAAGTGCAAGGATGGTGCCTTCCTTGCATAAGCCAGTCTACACCGGTTTAGGTAACCCCCAGTCCCTGCTTGAATCCAGAGGTGTGACGGCACTCTTGAGGCCTCTGAGTGGCCAGTGCCAGCAGGTGACATCAGAGACCCCTCCTGATAGGTGCTTACCTAACTAGGTGGCAATCCTCCTCTGAGGGCTATTTAGGCTCTCTCAAGTGGGCTTTTCCTCAGATAACGACTTGCAAGAATTCACCAGATTTCCTCTGCACTTCTCTCTTTGACTTCTGCCAAGGATCGACCGCTGACTGCTCCAGGACGCCTGCAAAACTGCAACAAAGTAGCAAGAAGACTACCAGCGACATTGTAGCGCCTAATCCTGCCTGCTCTTTTGACTGTTTCCTGGTGGTGCATGCTCTGGGGGCTGCCTGCCTTAACCCTGCACTTGAAGCCACAAAGAACTCTTCAGCAGGCACCAAAATTCAGTGGCACCGGTACTCTGGGACCCCTCTCATCCTGACGAGTGTGGCCCCTGGAAAAGAGATGGTGGACCCAAGTGACCCAGACTGTCTAGTGGTCCAACTGTCCAAATTTGGAGGAGGTAAGTCCTTGCCTCCCCTCTCCAGTCAGTAATCCTGGGCACCATGTGAACTGCAGCTACAAGGGCTTCTATGCACAGTTCCTTATATTCCTTCATGCACAGCCAAGCCTATACCCCCAGCACTCTGTCCTGCAAAGCTCAGCTCCCTGAGTTGATCACCGGCTTCGTGGGACCCTCTTTAGTAGTGTTGAGACAACCACCATGTTCAGACTTCTTGAACCCGTGTTCAAGGACTTCTGCAGGTGCTACCTTCTTGTGCGTGGGCTCTCTATGTTGCTGAGGGCCCTCTCTGTCTCCTCTCCCAATTGGTGACATCCTGGTCCTTCCTGGGCCCAGGCAGCACCCTTTTTCTTTAAATGTGACTCTTGCAGCTAGCAAGGCTTGTTTGCAGTATTTTGCCAAGGAAACAACTCTGCATCCTCTAGCACTCCGTACAACATCCTCTGCATGAAGGAGAAGTTCCTAGCTCCTTTCGTTGTTGCAGAATCTTCAGCTTCTTCCATCCGTAGGCAGCCATTTTGCACCTTCATCTGGGGTTTAGTGGGTTCTTGCCAGCCCCCACCCCCTCCCCGGACACTTTCGTGACTCTTGGTCCAGGAATCCATCTTCAGTGCTTTGCAGTCTGTTGTGGTCTTTGCAAAATACTCTATCACAACTCTAGTGTGTTTCTGGGGAAATAGTACTTTACTCATACTTTCCAGGGTCTTGGGGTGGGGTATCTTGGACACCCTTAATGTTTTCTTACACTCCCAGTGACCCTCTACACACTACACTAGCCTAGGGATCCATTTGTCGTTCGTATTCCACTTTGTTAGTATATGGTTTGTGTTGCCCCTAGGCCTATTGCATCCTCTTGTATTCTACAGTACTTGCACTACTTTCTGTTTTACTTACCTGATTTTGGTTTGTGTGTATATTTTGTGTATTTTTTGTATATTTTTGGCACATTGTCACTAAAATAAAGGTCCTTTATTTTTAGTAACTCTGAGTATTGTCTTTCTTATGATATAGTACCTATATGATATAAGTGGTATAGTAGGAGCGTTGCATGTCTCCTAGTTCAGCCTAAGCTGCTCTGCTATAGCTACCTCTATCAGCCTAAGCTGCTAGAACACTACTAATCTTTTAATAAGGGATAACTGGACCTGGCACAAGGTGTAAGTACCATCAGGTCCCCACTATAAGCCAGGCCAGCCTCCTACAAGCACTGCTTGCGCCATCCACATAAGTAGCTCTGTAATCATGTCTCAGACCTACCACTGCAGTGCCTGTGTGTGCAGTTTTAACTGTAAATTCGACTTGACAAGTTTAGCCACTTGCCAGGCCTAAACCTTCCCTTTTCTTACATGTCAGACACCCCTAGGGTAGGCCCTAGGTAGCCCAAAGGGCAGGGTGCAGTGTATGATTAAGGTAGGACACATAGTAATGTGTTTTATATGTCCTGACAGTGAAATATTGCTAAATTCCCTTTTCACTGTTGCAAGGCATGTCCCTCTCATAGGTTAACATAGGGGCTACCTTTAAGTCTGATTAAAGTGTAGATTCCATTTAGGAGCGGATGGACATGTGAAGTTTGGGGTCTCTGAGCTCAAAATTTAAAAATACATATTTTAGTAAAGTTGATTTTGAGATTGTGTGTTTGAAAATGCCACTTTTAGAAAGTGAGCATTTTCTTGCTTATACCATTTCTGTGTCTCTGCCTGTTTGTGGATTCCCTGTCTGGGTCAGTTTGACAGTTGGGCTGGTTGCACCTCACAGTAGACAGTGACACAAAGGGAGCTGGGGTGTAGTCTGCATTTCCTGATGAGCCATCTGTGCAAGGAGGGAGGGGAGGAGTGGTCACTTACACCTGAAAGGGCTATGCCTGTCCTCACACGATGCAGTCTCCAACCCCCTGGTTAGTGTCTGGGGCCTGGCCTGGGCAAGGCAGGATTTCACATTCAAGAGAGACTTTGCTTTGAAGTAGGCCTACTTCAAAGGAGAAATTGGGTATAAGAAAGGAACCCAAAACCATAGACTTTAGGAACACTTCTGGAAACAAGAGGAACCTCTGCCTGGAGAAGAGAAGAGCTGAGGAAGAAGAGCTGCCCTGCCTGTGACTGTGCTTTGTGGAGCTATCCTGCGGTTGCTGCTTCTGCCAGAGTAAGAGGGCAAAGACAGGACTTTGTGTGCCTTCCATCTTGAGACAAAATCCCGAAGGGCTTGATTTAGAGCTTGTCTCCTGTTGTTTGTATTCTCAGGGACAGCAAAGACTTCTCCAATACCATCACCTGGACGCTCTGCTGAGACTCCTGCCCTGACAAGTGGTGCCCTATCCAGTCCCTAGGCCCTTGAAAGGAAAAACTGGTGAAAATTCAAGGAAATCGGCTTTGGACGACTCCGGATCGATGCCGCTGCTGAATCCGGTGATGCCGCCTTCAACCTACTCCGTGATCTTCACTGGAATGCGACGACCTTTGCAGGCCCGACACCGCTGCAGCTCCACCAAAGTATGCGACTCCGTGGATGTCGCCGCACCATGCCGTGACCGATGTCGCTCGAAGTGCGAGGACTCAGTATTTCGCACAGACGCCGCAATCCCCGACTTCGCGCATCGGCTTGTTTCCATTCTTCACCAAGGTATTGTACCTGGGGCGTCTGCGTGACTCTGTGGCCGGCGCCGCTTGGGCCGGATTATTGAGAACGAGTCCGTCACAATGCCATGTTAACACCTCATCAAAGCATTTTGTGTTTCTAAGCACTATTTTTGAATTTAATGTTTAAAAATTCATAACTTGACTTGTGTATTGTTGTTTTTTGTTGTTTTGGTCTTGTTTTGTTTAGATACATATTTCCTATTTTTCTATACCTGTGTTGTGTCATTTTGTAGTGATTTCATTGAGCTACTGTGTGTGTTGGTACAAATACTTTACACCTAGCACTCTGAAGTTAAGCCTATTGCTCTGCCAAGCTACCAAGGGGGTAAGCAGGCGTTAGCTGAGAGGGATTCTCTTTTACCCTGACTAGAGTGAGGGTCCTTGCTTGAACAGGGGGTAACCTGACTGTCAACCAAAGACCCCATTTCCAACAAATGTGTTGTGGTGTGTTACTGATGTGACCACCAACTGCAGCGGTTTGCACCACTATTGGTTTCCTGTCATGGAAGAACTTCAAAATTTGTGGATAGTAATATGATCTGAGTTTTTTTTAGCTGGCTGGCATTGCTGGTGGTGAGACCACCTCTCTCTTGCTCTCCAGTGTCCTGGCGATTTCAGAAATTTCTGTGTGACTCTTAATATGACGGTCAGATTACCGCCAACATGGTGGTCTTTTGACGGCTGGCACGGCAGCAGTCTTGCCAAAACATGTAATGAGGCCCTAAGTGTGTTGCTGAGAAGAGGTAGTAAGTATGTTTAGGGGAAGGGAAATGACGAAGCATCTGCACAAGATAACATTGTGATCGTGGCAGCAGCAGTTTTAAAATCAAATGTGAGTAGTCTAAACTATACTTTAGCTGTTGATGGAAGTGCAGTTGCAATCACAGAATTTTTGTCAAAGCTTAAACAGCAAAGCAAACTTGCTTTGCATGATGCATACAAAAACATTATAGCACCATCAAGAAAGAGGCAATAGCCTGTGTGTGGTCCATTGAGAAATGTAAAACGTATCTCTAGTGTTCTTCTTTTAATTTATACTTGGATGACACAGCAGTTGGTGTACATGATGAGTGATAATGGTGTGGGGGTCAGGGGCTGTCTCTACTAAAGTGTGAATAGATGCAAATTGTAATGATTCTAAGTCCAGTTAGCATACTGCATTTTGTAGTATGTTTTGTAGTAGTGACAAATGTGTTACAGAATGCTTTCCACAAACCCTCTGCGGAGTTTACACTGGCACCTCTCCTGTCTTTGTCTGGGTGGAGAACACTATTATGATTGTGGAGTCTTCGCACACATAAGTATATGTTTTAGTAGTAAATGTTGAAGGGACAGAGTGGAATGGCTGAAAATGTGGATTACTTACTGTTAAAGAGGAGGAGGATAACAAAGAGTCAGAGAGGTGTTTAGGGAGGAAAGGATACCCACCTACAAAAGAGTAAACGTATTCCTACTTGCAAACTGCACTTCTACAATTACTGCAGCCAAAAAGGGACCAGGATCCATACTAAAGTACCCAAAAGTGTAGCTCAGTGCTATAGTAAGTCCAGCACCACAAATGGCCAGATTCTGGTTCTGCAACACACTCCCATAGACATGAGGGGAGTTAGGGGCTTAAAATGAAACCACATTGTACATAATGTTAAACTAAATCAAGTTAAGTAAATTAATTGAGTTAATTTAAATAATTCAAAGATATATAACTTTTGTAAAAAACATATAAAAAAGTATTTCAATAACTTTGCATTTGAATATTAATGTAGCAATAAACTGCACTTAATATAATTAAATTAGCTGCAACTAATTGTGTACATCCCTTTTTAATACCCATTATGAGTCTGCTTTAAACTTGAGAACAAAATGTTTAAAATGATTTATTATGTTTTAACTCATTTATTTCATTCAAAATGTAGTTAATAGTGCTGCAACATTGATTTTCTTCAGTTCTATATTTAAAATAAATACAAAACAAATTACATTATTATTTAACATAAAAACATTTTAACAAATTGTTGGAAAGTGGATTATTGGTAAGGACAGGTAAGTACCTACACTTAGCAATAGGCCACTAATCTCCACTTAGGTCCAGTTAGATCTTTATAAATTAAACCCAGCTCAACCCTTGGTAGCTTGGCAACGAGTGACAATGCTTAACGTAGGAGACAAGAGTGTAAAGCATTTAAAAATCACAAAACAGTAAATAGGCAAAACATAATAAAAACCCAACACCAACTTATAAAAATAGATTATAATTTCATTTTTAAAATGACACCAAAATAATTAAAATTGGATAAGGGGAACTGAAGATATGAATTTGTAAACAATTACTGTTTTCTAGCGCTTAGAAGCAACTAGCGCTAAAAGAGTTAAAAAAAAGTTCATACTGGACAGGGACAAAGTCCAGAGTTCAGGCCACCCATAAGTTACACTTACTTTCAGAAGTGTTTCTTGAGTCAGGAAAGTGGTCCACAGCACCAGCCAAGGGTTCAGAGGCTCTGGTTTGCCTCTTGGGGCCTGTGACTACAATTCTCACAATGCACCTCTTCAAATTATGGAGTTGCTCCAAATGGCTCCAAACTTCTGAATCTTCCTCCAGAGGTCCTTGTTGGGTCATTGAAGTGTCCACAACTTGATCCAAGGTTCCAGAAGCTCTGAGTTGCTCCTTGGAAGTTGGGATTACAATTCCCAGAATGCACCTGGTCAGAATCCTCAAATGAACACTGGTCAGCTGGGCTCTGCTTGCAGGGCTTGATACAGAGGACTCTGGGCAGCTCCTTTATACCTGTAGCAAACAGGGAGTTCCCTCTTGAAGCAGTAGAAGACAGCCAAAGTCATTTTAGTGGTGAAGCCCAAGTGTGCAGCTGGTGCAGTCCTTCAGAGTGGAGTGTCCAGGTGCAGGTCAGGGGTCCAGCAGGGCAGTCCTTCTTCTTTGCCTTCTTCTTCTTTGCCTTATTCCTTGTAGGGATCTTAGGTTTGGGTGCAGCTCTGCCATATTTATCTTTGCTCCTGGGTGGAGCAGGAGGGGGGGGGCTGTCCAATCAAAGGCAGAGTCCTTTGATGACCACTTCCTGGGAAGTGTGGCAAAAATCAATCCCAGGTAGCAACATTCTTCAAAAATCCATTATGGCTGATTTTTAGAGGTTAGATCTGGCTGAGCCCACCCACTGGTGTGGCTAAAAATCCAAAACACACCCCTCTCCTGCCCTCTCCTAATCTAATCAAGAGGGCACCTAATTGTTTGGGTTTGCAGAAAATTAGAGAGGTCCTAAGCTTCCCCAAATGTGCTTCCCTGCCTTTGAAGACCACTTTGGCGGCTCTCCCCCACACCCTGATTCACCATCTGCTGAGGAAGATCTCCTGCCCCAGGCACACCCTTTGTGTTCAACCCAGGCCACTTCACACCTCATCCATGCAGCCTGGCCAGGCTGCCAGGGCCTGGCCAATCAGAGAAGGGCACTACAGAGCTGAAGTTGGCAACTTGCAGGTATAGTTTTAAAATTAATTTGATACCAAACACACAGTATCTGTCTCTTCTGGGGACTTTGTTAATTAAAATTAAGGCCCGTATTTATACTTTTTTTAGCGCCGCATTTGCGTCGTTTTTTGACGCAAAAACGGCGCAAACTTGCAAAATACCATTGTATTTTGTAGGTTTGCGCCGTTAGCCGTCAAAAAGCGGCGCAAATGCGGCGCTAAAAAAAGTATAAATACGGGCCTAAGTCTCCCCATTTTATCATATGGAGGCCATTCACTACAGTGAGAGAAAAATGAATTTGGCTATGTTACCTCACCAGGGCTTATAAAACCATTATTATAGGGTCCCTGCTTTTAGTTACATGACACCCAACCCTACAGGCACATGTGGCACACCTTAGGGCTGACTTATATGTGAAAGTAAGGTATTTTTTAATACTTTGGAAGTACTTTTAATTCCAAAGTTAAATTTGCATATAACTTTAGTTTAGAAGCAGCCAGCAAGGCAGGCCTGTCTTTACAACGACGCTGGGTACCTGCGCAGTGCACCTTTGGGGGCACTACCTATGCTGGGGTCCCAAAACCTACATGCCCTACCTTATATTAGGGACTTATAGGTAGGTTGACATAGCCAATTATAATTAGCCTAATTTCCATACTCATTTTACACAGAGCAGAATCCGTGGAGCTTGCTAGCAGTACCCAGGGCACCATCAGAGTCAGGAAAACACCTGCAAAAAGTGAAAAATTGTGACAAAAAGTTAGGGGACCTCTGCAATCAGCCCTGTCTTCTCACACAAACTTTTTTGCTTCTTCTTATACTATACCACAGGGAGACTCGAAGTCAGGGAATAGATCTCCACATGGCAAAGTATAGGGAAAAGTTCCCTATTCTTTACCAAAGGGCGATCTCCACCCTTGTGGCGGAGCGATCAGGATGGTAAAGTATAGGGAAAAGTGAAAAAGTTTATTAAAGTTAGAAAAGGTTTGCAAATATTTTAGTGTAAATAGTAATGTCATCTAATGTTATATATGTATTTTAAATGTAGGAAGAAAGAATAAAATCCAACAGCACTTATAACTAAACTTAAAAGTTTATTGATATAAATATATTCAATTACATTATATATTTTTCTCAGGTTGAACTCAAAATGGTTCACAAACAATATGTAATTAGTGAATCATTCATTGGCATTAAAAGTGCCCTAGGAAGTCACTCAGATGAGATTTTCTTATGTAAACTGCTAAGTTTACTAATAAGAAAATAAATAAATACTAGCATTAAAAGTGATGTATAGAATTAATTTAAAATAATTTACGTTTATGTTACTAAAAATTAGTGTTTATGTATTTGTTGAATATCAAATTATAAATGTATATTTTTAACTATTTTAAATAATTTAATTTCAATTAACAGTATGGGGTTTATCTCAGGGTTTTGCAGAACCAGGTATTGGTCATGTGCAGTGCTAGACTTACTGCTGTTTTCTTTTTTTTCTCATATTAACTTATATGTGTAAGTTAGACTTCTCCCTCTACTAAGGGGTGGAGATGCGTAAGTCTACACTCTTGCATAGCTTTACACTTGGATGTTTTAAAAAAGGACAAAAGTAGTAAAGCCATTGCACAAATAAATTACTCACAAGTGTATCTCAGCGTCATGAACAGTCCAAAGTGTGTTGAATGATTTAAAGATGTTTGTTGTGGAGGAGTGGCCTCCTGACTGGAAGGTAAGTGCTTAAAAGATAACGCCCAATTGGCAGCTGAGTTTAGCATTGAGATTGAAGTTCTAACACAGCAAGGGTGATTTGTTCCTCCAGAACCATTGAGACCGAAATTCATTTTGGTAGCTCACTCAGGGCATTGAGGAATCATAGTTATACAGAAACTCAATTATAAGATACATTGTTGGCCTAATGAGGATACACAGGTTGCTATAAACACTGGAAAAGTAGAGAGAAACCTTTGCATAGTGTTGCATTGCCTGGAAATGCCCAGAGCAAACGTTTGCTATAGGGTGCGCAGGTTCTTTCTTCACATTACTCCCTTCAGGCATGAGGTATCTTAATGTAGTGTGTAATCACTTTTCAAGGGGGGTTATTATACGCTTGTGCCAGCAACCAGCACTGAAGTTGTGGATTTCCTAAATGATGTTTTTGATTGGGAAGACATTTCTAAATACTTAGGCCCTCAGTACAACCCTGGCGGTCGGTGATAAAGCGGCGGTAATACCGCTAACCGGGCGGCTGAATAAAAATGGAACCACAACCAAGGCGGAAACCGCCAACATAGACAGCCACTTTAACACTCCGACCGCCACGGCGGTAGAAACAAACACTGTGACGGTAACCGCCAACAGACAGGCGGAGAACAAAGTACCACCCACCTTATCACAACATGCCTATCTGCCACCTTTTCCGGGGCGGAACCAACACTATCAAAAGCACGGTAGAAACAGTACACAGAAGAGAAACCACTCACCTCTCGACACCCAACGAGAAACCAGGACGCCATGGAGCCCGAACTACACGTCCTGCCTATGCTGCTCTTCCTCCTGCTCTATCAGGAGCAGGACAGACGCCGTCGACGACCACAGTGAGTACTGCACTTACAACACAGGGGAGGAGGGAGGAAAAAGAGAGTGACACACACACGCAACACGCAATACCCCCACCCCCACCCTCACCCACAACAACATACACACAAATACATGCAACAACATTACATATACACCCCCACCCCCTAGAAGAACGCAAAGACAAAAGGAAATGATTGTAATAATTGTAATCACGAAAAATCTGATAGTCAAAATTCAAAATGTAGTATATACAAATATCTACACCAACTACACAAGTCCGGATAGTTTATCAATCATTGTCCGTGGACCACTGGTCCCCAAATGCATGGGCGAAGCCCACACAAGATACCTGACTGGAAACACTGCTGGGGCATCAGATCGAAAATAAACAGCACCTCAGGGGGAGGGAGAGAGGGGCACCTGAGCCAGATGAACGCACAATGCCACTGCTACATGAGGGGGCTCCATGCCCATTGCTGTATCCTGGGGAGTGCAAAGCCACAGTCTCTCAAGTCTCTCCAGTGGGTGGTTTTCCTACTGCTTTATCCTGGGGAGTGCAAAGCCACAGTCTCTCAAGTCTCTCCAGTGGGTAGTTTGCCCACTGCTTTATCCTGGGGAGTGCTTCATCCTGCCAAGGACTGAGGTAGTGGATGTCATTCTCCACTGGTTCTGGCAGGGGCATGGTGCCTAGAGTGCTTCATCCTGCCAAGGACTGTGTTAGTGGATGCACTGGTTCTGCAGGGGGCTTTGTGCACAGAGTGCTTCATCCTGCGAAGGACTGAGGTAGTTGATGTCATTCTCCACTGGTTCTGGAGGGGGCATGGTGCCCAGAGTGCTTCATCCTGCCAAGGACTAGGTGAATGGATGTCATTATCCACTGGTTCTGGAGGGGGCTTTGTGCCCAGAGTGCTTCATCCTGCCAAGGACTGTGTTAATAGATGCCTTTCTCCACTGGTTCTGGAGGGGGCTTTGTGCCCAGAGTGCTTCATGCTGCCAAGGACTGAGGAAGTGGGTGTCATTCTCCACTGGTTCTGGAGGGGGCATGGTGCATAGAGTGCTTCATCCTGCCAAGGACTGTTTTAGTGTATGCTTTTCTTCACTGGTTCTGGAAGGGGCTTTGTGCCCAGAGTGCTTCATCCTACCAAGGACTCATGTAGTGGATGTCATTCTCTACCCGTTCTTGAGGGGGAATGGTGCCCAGAATGCTTCATCCTGCCAAGGACTGAGGTAGTGGATTTCATTCTTCCCTGGTTCTGGAGGGGCCATGGTGCCCAGAGTGCTCCACGTGCAGTGTGGTCGGTACCATTCCCTCACCTGGGTGTGTATGCCACGCGATTGCCGAGGAACAGGTAGCATGATATGCCATGGATGCAGCGACATACCCCACACTTCTGCGGCTTCACCTTCCACCTGCAGGTGCAAACAGTCATGAAAGTGATGCCTCATGGAAGCTGACCAGGGTCCAGGAAGTCTCCTCCAGCCTCGGACGACTGACGACTGGGATGGTAGCCATGTCAGCGGTGGTGCCACTGTCCGAGCACGTCGCGGGGCTGGTGGCGGTGGCTGTGGCAGCGGTGCTGACGGTGGTGCATGGGTCAGCACCTGTTCAGAGACACACCAGGACGTCTCCTGCAGCCTCGGATGGCTTCCCACTGGGGAAGATGCTGGGTACTGTTGCTGAGGCTGCAGACGTGCCGGTGGCTGTGCAGGTGGTGGTGCTGGTGGTGGGGCAGCTTGCGGTGTTCGCCGCCATACAAGTTGGTGTTGTTGTGGACAGAAGGGGTGACACTGGTCACTCAGTCGGTGCCACCCTACCCTGCCCTGATCTGCTCTTCTGCTTTTGTCCCTTCCCCACCTTTGATGGTGCAGCAGGGGTCTTGCCACTATCCTCTTTTGTTTTTGCGGAGCCCTTGGTGGCTGGTAGGTGCGGCTTTTCCCTCCGGGATGTGGGCACCTTCTTCACTTTGGCAGGTTGTGGAATGTTCTTGCCCTTGCTACGTGGAACACTGGCAGCCCTGATGGGTGGCGCACTCGATGACCCCGCAGTTGCTGGCACCACTGTGTCTGGGCACTTGGTGGCTGAGGTGCTGGGCTGGGACCTGGAAAGCCTGGCCCTAGGGGAAGGACGGGGAGGGAGTTTAAGGGAAGAGGTTAAGGTTTGCCAGGAAGAGTTTTTTAGACACACTGGGACGGGAAGATGGAGTGGGTTTCGGAGTGGAGGAAGAGGTAGTGGTTGTAGGAGGTGTACGTTTGCTGAATTTGGGTGAAGGTGCATGGGCCAGAGGCTGTTGTGAGGCGGATGGCTGTTGGGTGGGTGTGTGCCTGCGTTTGTGTACTTTGGGACGAGGGTTCACAGACACACTGGGAGAGGACACTGGGGATGTGTGCATGGTAGTGGGGGTGGTGATTGCACGTGAGCAGTGTGTGGTGAGTGGCGTGCTGTGATGGAGGTAGTGGATGGAGATGTAGTGCATGCAGGTGTGAGTGGAGATGAGACAGGGAGGGAGGAGGAGGACGTGGCGGAGGGGGACACAATGGAGGCACTGGATGTTGGTGTGTCTGCATGGGGATAGTGCTTGTGTGAGTGCTTGTGGGATGTGTGGTGCTTATGTTTGCCATGTCCACTCTTGTGTGTTGATGAGTGTGCATGCTGGTCTGATGGTGTGCTTGGGATAGCCTGAGGTACAGGGGATTGGGTCTGGGTAGTGGAAGTTGGAGGGAGGAGGCTGGACACAGGGACAATGGCTGCCATCAGTGCTGAGGACAGAGCCTGAAATGCTCTCTGTTGGGCACCCTGCACGGAACGAATGCCCTCCGGGTATGCATTTCTTTGTTGCAAATGCATCTCAACACCCTGGATGGCATTCAAAATGGTAGATTTCCAAACAGTGAGGGATCTCAGGAGGTCAATAGCCTCCTCACTGAGGGCAGCAGGGCTGACTGGGGCCGGGGCTGATGTGCCTGGGGCGAAGGAGATGTCCACCCTCCTGGGTGAGCGGGCACGGGACACACGCTGATGGGCTGCTGGGAGGGCGGTGCTGGTGGGGGGGTGGCGGCTGTACCTGTTGATGCGGTTGACACAGAGGAGCCCGCCACCGCAAGGGAGCTCCCATCAGAGGAGGAGTAGCTGTCACTGGTGTATGCTCCTGTCCCCGTCGTGGAGCTCCCCTCGCCCTCCATTCCACTGGTGGCTTCAGACTCCTTTTCTTCACCCTCCAGGGCCAAGTGGGTTGCAGCTCCCTCCAGCTCTAGTGCCACGGCTCCTCCGCCTGATTATTCTATTGCACACAAGAACAGGGAGACAACAAAAGGGGGGGAAAGACAGAAGAAAAACATGTTCAGTGCATGCAACACCACTACCGTTGGTGGACACAACACACAGGGAGCAGCCCTCAGCACCACGCCATGCACTAACAATTCCTAGCAAATTCACATGCCCATGGAGTATGAGGCCTAAGCCCAATTGCTGCACACCTGGATATCACAGGAGCCTGACTAGGTGTAGATGGCTCTTACCACTAGTGGGGTTGGGGTGCCACAGAGCCTGCCTCACAAGGGACCTTGCCTACCAAGTTTGCCCTGGCCTAGGGGAATCCACTGCCCCCCTACCCACCCAGACACCTCGTAATGCGTGCAGAGTCAGCTGAATGAGAGCGTACTTACCCCCTTGTGGCTGCTGTGATGCCCTCAAGCGCACATCCGACTCCGGAGAGGCCACCGCCAGGATCCGGTATAACAGAGGGGTCATGGTGCAACGGGCACCCCTTCCACATTGGGAGACCATCCCCAGCTGGACCTCCGCCGTCTTCTTGCGCCAGAAGTGCAGGTCCTCCCATCTTTTATGGCAGTCGGTGCTCTGTCTGTGGTAGACCCCCAGGGTCTGGACATCCTTGGCGATGGCGCGCCAAATACCCTTCTTCTGGTGGCCGCTGACCTAGACGAATGGTACAGGAGGAGAGGAAATTACTCACTCGTCCGGACCGTCATACTCATTGCCCACCAGTTCCCACCCATGCCCTGACGCACATACACTCAACATCCGCACATGCAGGCCTCAGTCCCCCCATGTATCTTCCATCCACACCTCTCAAAGCAGTCATTGCCCACGCAGCATGAGCACAGTGTACTCACCTGTTTGTCTGGAGGACCGTACAGTTGCGTGTACTGGGGGAGGACCCCATCCACTAGTTTCTCCAACTCCTTCGAAGTGAAGGCAGGGGCCCTTTCCCTAGACACTGTAGCCATTGTCTCTTCCAGACACAGGTCACAGAAGCAATTGCAGTGTAGGTCCTCTCCTGTTGAAGGTCAGGTATCAAGTGAGTGAACAGATAGAAAATGGTGGTCACGTCTGCGGCGGTGCGTATCATCACCGCAGGCGTACATCGTCATTGGCTCCTGGGACCCATAGGGCCCAATATTAACCAATGCTGAATTGCACGGCGGTCTTCGACCGCCCACCGCGACGGTGTACAACGCCAATGCAGTTAGCTCATTTCCCCTTGTCCCACCTTACAGGTCAGGCAGCCGCCATTTAGTGGGTCAAATGGGATGGATACAAACTGCGTCACACCTATCTAGGCCAGGAATAAAGACAGATACCGGCACATTGCATTTTACAAACGTTTCTGCAAATAACACATTGTGATACCTCAGTGTTGGATGACTCTCTGCTTGCTGTTCTCCTCCATAGAGCACATCTGCTGGGGCAGGTGATGAGATGGCGGCATCCTCTGGTGTACAGACCCCCGGTGCACCTGTTGACAATGGAAGAGAGATACATCATAATCACATATAGACTTGCTTGTGCAACAATCATGGAACTGTGTGCCCAGTTGGAGCCAGACCTGATTTCAGCTATCCATCATCCCACAGGTATCCCCCCTCTAGTGCAGGTCCTGTCTGTACTCCATTTCCTGGCCAGTGGGTCTTTTCAAACAGCAGTGGCCATGACATCAGGGATGTCCCAGCCAATGTTCTCCAACATGTTGTTCAGAGTGTTATCTTCCCTGCTAAAACACATGCACAGCTACATCATTTTCCCTCAGGTGGAGGATTTACCCACAGTGAAAGGTGACTTCTATGCCCTGGGACATATCCCCAACATCACTGGTGCCATTGATGATACACATGTGGCATTTGTACCCCCGCAGGAATGAACAGGTGTACAGAAATTGGAAAAGCTACCATTCTATGAATGTGCAGATGGTGTGTTTGGCAGACCATTACATCTCCCATGTGAATGCCAAGTATCCTGGCTCTGTGCATGATGCTTACATTTTGAGGAATAGCAGCATCCCTTTTGTGATCGGGCAACTCCAGAGGCACCATGTGTGGCTAATAGGTGAGGCCAAGGTCCCATTACAGTTGACATAGGTGTCCGGGTATGGGGTTGTCCCTAAGGGTTAGTGTGTGTCTAACAATTGTCCCTTGACATTTGCAGGTGACTCTGGTTACCCCAACCTGTAATGGCTACTGACCCAAGTGAGGAATCCCAGGACAAGGGCAGAGGAACACTACAATGAGACACATGGGCGAACTAGGAGGATTATAGAACGCACCTTCGGCCTCCTGAAGACCAGATTCTGGTGCCTCCATCTGACAGGTGGCTCCCTATACTACTCAGTATGGACTCTGACTTGTCACTTTGACTTTCCATTTCACAGATCTGTGTCCCACTTTGTGCCCTCTGCTATGCTTACTGCTGGCCTACAGCTGTATTACATTGGTATGTAAACAAGTACATTGACATTGCTATATTCAATAGATATTGCAATTATACATTTGTGAAAGCACAGACTGACTCCAGATTGTTTTGTGATTGAAGTTATTTTAGTGCAAATAAGTGGAGGGGGTTGTAAAATGGGCTGGGGTGATGGTGGAGGAATGTCCATGGCAGAGTCCAATCTACTTGTTTCACAGGTGCACTGTCCAAAGGGGCATAGGAAGGGGAGCAATGACAGTTTAAGGTGGACAGGGTGACATAGTGGGACAGAAGGGTGACATTCAGGGGGGTCTTATTTCCTGGCAGGGGTCTTGGCAATGTTCTTTGTCTTGTTCCAGGATCTCAGGGACTGTTTGCGGGGTGGCTCTCCATCTGCAGGGGGTGGGGTGCTGGTGTCCTGTTGTTCCTGTGGCGGTGCCTCCTGTCCACTAGTGCCGGCAGAGGTGGAGGGCTGTTCATTGTCCAGGCTAGTGTCAGGGGACCGTTGGTGTGCCACTGTGTCCCTCCTGGTGTTGAGAAGGTCTGCCACCACCCCTGCAATGGTGACCAGGGTGGTGTTAATGGACTTCAACTCCTCCCTGATCCCCAGGTAGTGTTCCTCCTGTAGCCGCTGGCTCTCCTGAAACTTGACCAGTACCGTGCCCATGGTCTCCTGGGAATGGTGGTAAGTTCTCATGATGTTGGAGATTGCCTTGTGGAGTGTCGGTTCCCTGGGCCTGTCCTCCCCCTGTCGCACAGCAGTCCTCCCAGCTTCCCTGTTGTCCTGTGCCTCTGTCCCCTGAACCGTGTGCCCACTGCCACTGCCCTCAGGTCCCTGATCATCCTGTGTTAGTGGGGTTGCCTGGGTTCCCTGTAGTGGTGGACACACTGCTGTTTGGTGTGTCCTGGGAACAGATGGATGGGCCCGCTGGGTGGGTGCTGTGGTGGTGTTTCCTGAGGGGGGAGGTTCAGTGGTGGTTTGTGACTGTGTCAGGGGAACCGACCATCCCGAGGTCCCTGATGGGCCGGGTTGGTCATCTTTATCCAGGCGTGCAGAGCGGCTGTCATCACTGTGGGCCTCTTCTGTGGGGGGGACTGGAGATGTCTGGCACCTCCTGTCCGGTGACCTTGGGTAGGGGTCCTGTTGAGGTGTAAATGCATAGTTATTGTATCTGTGTGTGCCATCTTGTGCAATGGATGAATGACCCTCTACTCTTTGGCTTGCGTTATTGCTGTGGCCCGTGTGTGATTGGTGATTTTGGGGCATGAGTGAGTCTCTCTACTGGACATGCTTTGGTGATGGGTGTCCATGCATTGGTGTTTCATGCAGGGCTTGGTTTTGGGATGTGTGGGTGGTGTTAGTGGGGTATCTGTGGGTTGTTGGGGTGAAGGGAGTGAGGGTGGGAGTATGTGATGGCATGCAGGTGGGGGAGATAAAGTAGTAAGATTTGCCTTACCATAGCCCAGTCCTCCTGCTACTCCTGCGAGGCCCTCAGGATGCATGATCGCCAAGATCTGCTCCTCCCATATTGTTAGTTGTGGGGGAGGTGGGGGTCCACCGCCAGTCCTCTGTACAGCAATCTGGTATCTGGATACCTTCCCCAGTAGGTCATTCCACCTCTTCCTGATGTCATCCCGTGTTCTTGGATGCTGTCTGACGGCATTAACCCTGTCGACAATTCTGCGCCGTAGCTCCATCTTCCTTGCAATGGATGTCTGCTGCACCTGTGATCCGAATAGCTGTGGCTCTAACTGGACAATTTCTTCCACCATGACCCTGAGCTCCTCCTCAGAGAACCTGGGGTGTCTTTGAGGTGCAATGATGTGGTGTGGGTGATGTGTGAGGGGGTGTCGGTTGTGATGTGTGAGGGGATGTGTTGGTGTGTGTTGTTTGAGGATCATGGATTTTGTGTCTGTGGATGCTGGTGTTGTTTAAGGTAGTCTCTTTCTCTCTAACCTTCTTTCAAAATTTTGGTTGTAAGGGTTTGTGGGTGATGTGGGTGTGTGCTTTATATTGGATTGGGTGTGTGTGTGTGGTGTGTATATGTGTATCAGGTGTGTGTATTTCGATTTCTCCAATGTGGTTGTGTTTTGTTAGTGTGTGTGTATTTTGAGCGCGGCGGTGTGTACTGCCAATGGTTTACTGCAGTTGAATGACCTCCGCGTTGATTCGTGGGTCGTGATACTGTAGGCGTATTCTTGTTGGCATGACAGTGGAAGTTTTGGTATTGCCCGTTTTTCACTGACCTTTGGTGTGGCGGACTTGTGTGGGTGTCTGTATTGTGATGGATTACGAGATGTGGATCGTGATACCTATAGCGGAATTCCGCGGCTGCAGTAGTATGTTGGCGGTCTTCTGCACGGCAGAAGGCGGCATTTACCACCAGGGTTGTAATGAGGGCCTTAGTATCGAACAATCAGACATCTTATGTGTCTGATACAATTATATATTTGTGGATTTCAATGACATAAAATAATTGAAGACAGCCTTTTATAGTTCATTTGTGAATGATTGGGTGTAGAGATTCTTGAAGAAGGTGCATAGACTGCTTTGGCTGCATGAACTTATTTGTGAAAAGGAGTCGTGGTTTATGTCAACACTCCTCAAAACACAATAGGAGTTTTCCCATTTGTGTTGTTTTGAAGACCTTAACGAAAGAACAACGTTACACCATGTTCTCATGCAGATAATTGTTTTCCTAAACATTTAGGAGTAGTAGAAAGTGTGAGGGGAAAAGTCAATCCAAAGAGCCCTATAATAATGCAGAAAGACCAAAATATGCTAATGTTAAGGTGGAAGACATGAAATGATGTGAAGGGTGCTTCCAAATACAGTGACACTTTGTGAAATGTTTACGTGGCTGTATGTTGTTGCAGACTAACGAGTGATGGAGCAAACAAGCACTGTGCCAGTACCTGAGCAGGATGAGATTTTGTTGAGTTAGGAGCGTGAGTCGAGTGAACATTTTGTTTGGTTTCTAATGGCTGCTGCACCCGTTGGCTTGTGTCAACATTCACGGGAAACATAAATGTGGAAGACAACACTGAGCTGACTGATTATACAAATCAAATCAAATCAAATCAAAAAAACATTTATAAAGCGCGCTACTCACCCGTGAGGGTCTCAAGGCGCTAGGGGAGGGGGGGCTACTGCTGCTTAAAGAGACAGGTTTTGAACTGCCTCCGGAATGCAGGGTGGTCCTGAGGTTGGCGGGGAGGGAGTTCCATGTCTTGGCCGCCAGGTAGGAGAAGGATTTCCCACCTGTCAAAAAATACAGGTTCTAGTTTACGAATTGATGCTGTGCCTGGTGGGAATCCTTGGAGCAAATATGTTGAGCGTTGTGATAGGAGTGTGAGCAACAGCGGATTAATCAAGTTACAAAAAGATTACATTCTATCGGCCTGATATACAGTTTAGTGGGCAGAGTAGTGTCTTTCGGGATGTCAAAACACTTTACCTCCAATACCCTAATGGTACCCTGCTTACAAAATTTAGAAGTGACTGCCTGTCCTGTAGTCATCCCTGTACATGGAAAGGAACTGCCATGAGAATACCTTCTTTAAATGCACAAAAGGTTTGGTGCACAGCTCAGTTTTGACAGTTGTACACCAAACTATTGACATTTTTTTCTTTTACAAAAACATACTCCCAAAACAGCAGTTTGTTTTTGAAAAACAAAAAACGAAATACTAACAGACTGAAAATGTTCTCCCAGAGTGTGAAACCATTATTCTTTTTATTCCTGTCCCTAACTGGTAGGGTTCGTTTCTGAGTGGTGATGTAAAGGAAAAAAACATTAACCTATTCACCCTAGATAGGATGAACAGAGTAATATTCTTCCTCCTGAGGCCCCTACTACATTGAGCTATCCAAGTAAGTATTCTGTTGATGGAGCCAATAGGGACACCATCAATGCAATACCTAAGATCTGCCCCTCTCTAAATGAGGCACGCAGACAGAAAATTTGACAGGCAGGGCAATCAATTGTATTTGCACTGGAGTGCATTGTTCGCCAAACTCTAAATTTGGCCCAATGTTATATATTTTATTCATGTGTTTTTAAAAGCATTTATTCACATTTTAGGTGTAAGTTTCTTTAATTTTTCCAGAAGAGGAAAGGTTTGTTGTTATCTGCTTACCTGCATATATTGCTATGCTGGACGTAGGACCTCTGGATCTGAATTCTATTGCGAATTGTTCATTGTCATCTTTGAAGGTTTCTGTTTGTATCTCTAGAGCTTGTGCACTGTATGGTATCTTATGGTTCTAACTGAACTTGGCCAGTTGGTACCAGGATCTTGTCAAGATGTGTGGCCTTCCTTTTGACTCCAATCTCTGAGATAAAGCCAGCTTCAACTGTATCCATTTTCTGTCCATTATTACACTTTTCAATAGTGTTTCATGAAAAATGTACCTTAGAGTTTAACCTTGTGCACATTTTACTAGGAAATAACTGGTGAAATGTTTGCTCGGGGAGAGGCAGAATGGGAGAAACACCGGTGAGAATGAGGGATCAAACACAATGGTGTAACAATTGTCCCCCGCAGAGCCCGCAGTGTGCCCTCCCCACAGCTGGCACTGTGCATGGGCCCCTGGCCTGACACTTCCTGACTGGATCACCCTTCATGAACTTTGCAGGGGCTCCCCTTACGTTTTGTTACCCCACTGATCAAGCAGCAGCCCCCACGGTATTTCCCATGAACAGCTCAGAATACTACAGTAAATCTAAACCCAAGAGTTTCTGTTGCATTTGTAGAACTTTTGGGGACAGATTTAAGAGCCTCCTTGCTTGACATTAACATCATTTTTTTTTACACTCATGTGGCCCAACAAGCCCGAAATTGCTGTGCAAAATTTACAAAGTGGCGCAAACAATGCATTGAGCCACTTCGTAACGCTTTGCGCTACATCATGCCAGCACCATGCATAATGTATGCAAAGGGGACGTTCTCCCGTTAGGGGGGCCGAAAAAATGTTGCAAGGAAATCTAAGAGATTTCTTTGCATCATTTTTTTGGGCATTTTTAATGTTCAATGCAGGCGTTAAAAGGAGGCACACCTTTGTTCATAATGGGCCTCATTGGGTTTTGCAGGATTAGCTGCAACATTTTTTAGGCTTATTCTACAAAGCTCTGAACTAGCGTAAAAAAATTTAAGCTTGTTCCCTAACTACCACCATGGTGCGTCGTAACTTAGATATGGTGCACACATGGAGGCGTTAGGGGGAGGTTAAGGGGTGCAAGAAAAGTGCAAGAAAAGTGGCGTTGCACTGGGTGCAGCAACACTTTTCTTAATTCAGGCCCGAGGTGTGATTTTTCCGTTTTACTCGATTACACCTGATAGATTTTATGTCGAGAAAAAAAGCAACACAGGGCATACTCTTTGTTTGCGATTTCTCTCAACACACTTTGCAGAGTTTGGTCGTGCATATATGTACTCTGTAAAATGAAGAAAACTTTTCTAAATAGTTGTTTTTCTTTACAAACCTTGGCAGCAATTGCGCGTTTACACTACTGGCGTTCTATTTAACCACATACATACTATTTGCGAGCGCCTGTTAACTGTAGTCTCAATTGGGGAGAAGAGGCAACCATGTTCTTCAAGATACGAAATTATTTTTTTTTAAATAATTTTGATCTAAAAGTACCCATGGTGCTCGTAGTACACAACTTCACCACCCAAAATATGTAGATCCTTAGTACTGTGAAATGTTTATAATTTTCGTTCAGTTGAAATAGTATACGTATGAGGGTTTGGTTTCCACTCTATTTCAATGCCGCATAGCAAAGTGGTTTTGTGTATTACCCACATCGTTAAAATATATATAGCCACTGTGCAAGAAACAGATGTTTCGGGATGCACTCCATGGTATCAACTGCCAATGTTTTTGACCGCAGTGCAGGAAATCAGCGCTTGCAGGAAGATCTTGAGGTAATTGGGACTCCTGTGAGCCCTAGTGTGCAGTACGAAAACGTCACATCGAAGTAATTGCTCACTGACTTATGCGATACATTTTTTCAAAAGCCCACTAGAGCAGTGACTCAGGCAGCGTGTTTATTGTTCCTCCAAATGCCTGTACAGAGGAAGAAGGGTAACATCCAGAGCAAGAAGGAGGATCGCGCTGTTTTGCTGTAAACATTTGAGCCTTACTTATCGTGGACACTGCAAGTGCTAATTTAGGGCGGGTCATGGCCGCGTGTCACATTAAATGTGCAAAGGAGCAGGGCCAGGTTTTACCATGGGTGAGCTGTGAGTGAGCTGGTCTCGTGTCCAGTGCGCCGACCTCCAGCGGTGCAGGTGGAGCTGTCTGCAACGGGGATCGGCAGCAGTCTCCCTCTGACCTGGCTCCGGTGATTCCGCACACACTGCCATTAATCATTCTTTTATTTTCAAGCGCCCCTGTTTAACATTCTCTTCCATTTCCCTCAGACCTCCACCCCTACAATTGTGCTCTGTCCTAAATTAACTGTGCTGAGGGCGATTCAGGTGAGGGTGGGGATTAAGTTTACTTAACCAGATAAGGCCTCAGCAATGATTACAAAAGGAGGCTACAATGAGAGGATGTATTTGAATCAATGGCGTTATTGGTTCGCGCATCTTTTATAGCAATGTGTATGTTACAGCTAGAACAAAATACAAACAGTTTGTGTATGTGTGTGGGTGTGTGGGGGGGGGGGGGGGGTGAGTTATGGGGTGGGAGGCGTGGGGGTTTTAGGTGGCAAAGTTGATTTCGCCCAGGGCGTGGTCTGAGCAAAGGTTGGCCCTGACTGGGAGCACTAAGTTAAACCTGGGTCTAGCAACAAACATTTCTGAGTGGCGCTGTGTCGTGTTCTTTTACCACCGAAATATGGAAACATAACTCTGGATGGGGGTAATATGTGATCAGAACATGTTTATATCTGTTGCGTGTTATTTATGGTGGTGATGTGTGTTGTTTTGTGTGCTGCTGTGCTTTCCTGCTGCGTTATTGCAATGTGATTTTTTTGTGTTGTACTGCAGGTTTAATGTATTTTGTTCTGACTCTTTTGCTGTACATACCATGTTATGTTTTATTTGTGTTGTTACACAAACCATTTACCAAAAAGGAAAGCACGTCTTACTGAGTATGGACTATATACACCTGGTCCTATGGTTCAGTTAGAATTCTCTGGCAATTCAAAACAGTATCAGTGGTATCTAATCAAAGCAAGCGCAGTAAAAACATTGCTTAAGTACAATAATTTTGTGGGTTGTGTGTGCAACATATTGCCTGATAACAATATTGCATCCACTGCATCGGCCTCCTACTATATTGTAACGTAAATATATAATTACTGTTCTTAAGCCCACCTCTGCTTACCGACTTGTGTACCTATAGGTAGAGTTAAACACTGTCAATGTATACTTAACTCATCAAGTAGCAATAGATCAAAGGTGTAGAGGCCAAATTATTGTAGGTTGACATTATTGACCGTGATATATTCTTATTTTATTTTCTATGGATTTTGTATAGTGCTGCATGCCACTCGGCAGTGGCCTCAGAACGCTTTGAAGGGAGGATTGCATGATTAGAAAATGAAGTCAAGTCCCACTGCAGGGCCAGAGAAGGAACCTATTATGCAGCGTATGGCAGACGCTGATACATAAGAAAGTACACCGAAAAAACGCAACCCGACCAGGTGTTAAATAATTGTAGGCTCATAGGTTCTAGTGGGAATGGATCACTAAGTCCTAGTCAATTGGCAGACGGGAAGACTTAACTGGAGTGTCATGTGTGGTGGTGATAATTTAAGAGCCCAAACTAGGTGAAGCAAAACGTTTAAAGGAACGCATGAACTTGAGATGGCCACTTTCTAGACTGAGGTAAAGGGGCAGTGAATTCCAGAAGGAGAGGCTTGGAAGTGAAAGGATCAGTCACTGGACCTTGTCTACCTGAATGGTCTGGTGGACAGTAAGCCTGTGTTTACAGATCTGAGATTTTTGGGACATTTAGTAGTCTTGCAAGATTATTTTGTTCTCGCTAAGCAAAAAGTTCTAATGATGCTCTTTGCTTTACCATGAGCAATTTGGAGAATGTGATAGCAGAGGAGACTCGGTCCTTCTGATTCAGGCTAAACAGTGGGCGATGATAGTAGCTTCATACTCTCCTGAGTTTCATGAGCGAAGTACGAAGGAGAACCTTGCATAGGCTATTGAAGTAGTGGGACTCCACCACTGTGAGGATAATAGCGATTATCTGGGAGCAAGAAAGAAGGGGCAGGGCCCTCTTCAACAGTTGAAAGGGATGGAATGCCAGTTTGATTACTGTATTGATTTATGGGATGAAGCAGTGCTTGCCATTGAAAATCACATCCAGGTTACAGGCCTTATCCAATAGGGTTGGAGGGATGCCTAAGTCTAATAGCCAAGGTAGAGGGGATGGCACAGAATTTACTGAGTTCAGAAGCGAAATTTCGGTTTTGTTGGCATTAAGGCAGCGGCGCTGGACTGGCATTTTATTCCATCAGGCATTTTGCCAGAGGGCTGGAACAATTGGAGGCTGGTTTTGAAAGCACAGGGCAGCTGCTAGTGCCTCTGTCACTTAGCCTGTCTATTCAGTGTTAATTGCAACCGGTACATGGGGACTGAGAGAGAAACAAAGTATGGATTGAAATAGATACAATGAGGAGATAAGGGGAGCTAGGCTCGTTCAAGGATTTGTGTCAGCCCTGCTTTTGGTTTCCTAGTTGTTACAAATGGGGTCTTTGGTTGGCAGTCAGGTTAACCCCTGTCCAAGCAAGGACCCTCACTCTAGTCAGGGTAAGTCACACACAATCTAAATTATCCTGTGCCCACCCTCTGGTAGCTTGGCACTGAGCAGTCAGGTTTAACTTAGAAGGCAAGTATAAAGTATTTGTGCAATAAATCATACAATAACACAATATAGCACCACAAAAATACACCACACAGTGTTTAGAAAAATATATGGTATTTATCTGGTAAGATGCAGGTCAAAATGATTAGAATGCAATAAGTATATGTTGACATATCACTTTAAAAATGAAATAAAGCGTGTTTAGTCTCTTAACAGCAACAAATGTCTCTTGCAAGCCCAAAGTACCTGGTTTGCGGTCTAATTCTCCACAAGGGACCGTAGAGGAGTAGATGCGTTGAAAACGGGGAGGTGTGCGTAGATTCTTCTGGCACACACAGACGATGCGCCGTTGAGTTTTCACGCAGGGCAGGCTTTGCATCGATTTCTGAAGCGTAGACTGGGATACTCTTCAGGTTGCAGGGTTTTTAGATGCCCCGGGGACAATGTGTTGGAATCCGGTGCTTGTAGGATGAAATCACAGGAGCTGCGTTGATCTGGTGGGCGTTGCATGGAAATTTCTACAACACGGCAGGCGCTGCCTCAGTTCCTCTCAGGATGTCGGGCTGCATCATTCCGGCTCAGCTTTGCGTCGATCCAGTGGGCCGCGTGTCAAATTTCCGGTTGCTACACTGGTGCTGCGTTGCTCTTCTACTTGCGAATTTGGGCTGCATCACTGCGGTTCCGTGTGCAGTGACTTTCTCACCAGGATGCAGGCTGTGTCATTTCTTGCAGGCTGTGCATTGATTTTCACCGCATAGGGATTTCTCTGGGAAGAATGAAAACTTCATGGTCCTGGGACTTCAGGTAACAGAAGGCAAGCTCTATCCAAGCCCTTGGAGAGCACTTCTCCGCACAGCCAGAGAGCAGCAAGGCAGCAGTGCAAGAGCAGGGCAGCAGTCCTTTGCAGAAAAGCAGTCAGGTGATTCCTGTGGGCAGCCAAGCAGTTCTTCTTGGCAGGTTGCAGGTTCTGGTTCAGGTTCTCTTCTTCAGGAAGTGTCTTGTCCAGAAGTGTCTGTAAGGTAGAGTGTCTACCTCAGAAGTGTCTAAGTTGGTAGGGTCAGAGACCCGGCTTAAATACCCAAATGTGCCTTTGAAGTGGGGATGACTTCAAACAGTGGCTTAGAAGTGCACAAGGTCCCCTTTCAGTTCCCTTCTGTATGCCAAGGCCTCAGTAGGGGGTGTGGCAGTGCTTTATGTGAGGGCAGGCTACTGTCCTTTGTCAGGCCCTCCACCCTCCCAGCCCAGGAAGACCCATTCAATATGCAGATGTAAGCAAGTGTGACTGAGCATTCTGTGTTTGGGGTTTGTCTGATTGAATGCACAAGGGATCTGTCAACTGAACTTAGCTGGTGTGGATTGTAAGGCAAAAAGGGATTTAAGTGCAGATAAATGCTCACTTTATAAAAGTGGCATTTCCAAAATAGTAATATTAAATCCAGCTTCACCAGTCAGCAGGATTTTGTATTACCATTCTGGCCATACTAAATATGACCTCGTTACTCCTTTCAAATCAGAAGCTACCACTCAAACAGTATATGAGGGTCGCCCTAATGTTACCCTATGAAAGGAGAAGGCCTCACAGCAGTGCAATACAAATTTAGGAGTTTTACACCACCAGGACATGTAAACTACACATGTACATGTCCTGCTGTTTGTCTACCAAGCACCCTGCCCTATGCGTTACCTAGGGCCTACCTTAGGGGTGACTTATATGTAGAAAAAGGAGAGGTCTAGGCTTGGCAAGTACTTTTAAATGCAAAGTCGAATTGGCAGTGAAACTGCACACACAGGCTTTGCAATGGTGGACCTGAAACATGGTTAAGGGGCTACTTAAGTGGGTGGCACAATCAGTGCTGCAGGCCCACTATTAGCATTTAATCTACAGGCCCTGGGCACAGATAGTGCACTTTACTAGGGACTTATAAGTAACTTAAATAAGCCAATTCGGTAGAATCCAGTGTCACCATGTTTTAAGGGAGAGAGCATCTGCACTTTAGCACTGGTTAGCAGTGGTAAAGTACGCAGAGTCCTAAAACCAACAAAATGAGGTAAGAAAAAGAGAAGAAGGAAGGCAAAAAGTTTGGGGATGACCCTGCAGAAAGGCCATTTACAACATAGCCCACTTCCAGCCTAAAGCCAGGGTAGGCTAATCAACACTCTGATGGACTTCCCTGCTTAAGGCGATAGAACATGGACAATGGCCCACTACTGCAGGGGCACTTTCTAGTTCTTCGCCGTTCTGAACTCAGTGAGGCTCCTCTGTCTATACTCTCTGGGGCCACTGAAGTAACCCATGGGGAACCCTTTTCCTCACCTGAGGACCCCATCTGTGAAGCTCCTAACTTTAATTTGCTCACAGATGCAGACAGTACCACCATGGCCAACAAAGTGATGTGTTCGTTCCACCCTTTGGGTCTGACTTCTGTCTCCAACCCAGGGAAAACTCTGTCCACAAGGACAGTCCCCAAAAGATGCCAATGATAGCTGTCAGTGTCAGGAGCCAGGCCTCAGGCCATCCACTGCTAAGTGGAGACCCTGAGCGGGGCCTTTGGATGAGCTTCTCCTCCAGCTGGGGGGCTGGCAGGGAGCTCCCAAGGGGCTCCTGAGGCATGTCAGAATGGGGGGCAGTAGCCCCAGGGGTCTTGCATCCCTTTTCCTTGCTACCTCCCACCAGTTCAGGTGTGGTACCCTGACACTGGTCACTCAGCCTAGGGTCTGTACTCTGAGGCTGAACAAGGAACATGGGTGAGTCCTTCCTCACCTTTCCCCTCCCTCTGGACTTCCGTGCCTTCCTCTGAGGAGTGGTACTGCCAGACAACTGAACTGTCAAGGGGCCCTTAGGGGTCAACCTCTCAGCTCACCTGACACTGGGGAGCTACTATCAGGGGACGGTCCCTCGGTGCAGACTAAGGCCCTCATTACAACCCTGGCAGTCGGTGTTAAAGCAGCGGTAATACCGCCAACAGGCCGGCGGAAAATAAATGGAATCACGATCATGGCAGAAACCGCCAACATAGACAGCCACTTTAACACTTCGACTGCCACGGCAGTAGAAACAAACACTGCGGCGGTAACCGCCAGCAGACAGGTGAAGGACAAAGTACCGCCCACCGTATAACAACCGGCCTATCTGCCACCTTTTCCGTGGCGGAACCAACGCTCTCAAAAGCACGGCTGAAACAGTACACTGAAGGGAAACTACTCACCTCTCGACACCCAACGAGGAACCAGGACGCCATGGAGCCCGTGTTGCACGTACTGCCCATGCTGGTCTTCCTCCTGTTGTGTCAGGAGCAGGACAGGCCCCGTCGACGACGACGGTGAGTACTGCACCTACAACACAGGGGAGGTGGGAAGGGGGAGGGAAAAGAGAGTGACACACACACACAACACGCAATAGCCCCGCCCCCACCCTCACCCACAACACCATACACACAAATACATGCAGCAACATTACATATACACCCTCCTACCCCCTGGAAGAACGCAAGGACACAATTAACGATTGTAATCATGAAAACTCAAATAGTGAAAGTTAAAAAATCAGTATATACAAATATGTACACCAACTACCCAAGTCCGGATAGTGTACCAATCATTGTCCGTAGACCAGTGGTCCCAAAATGCATGGGCGAAGCCCACACAAGATACCTGACTCGAAAGTGAGAGAACACTGCAGGGGCATAAGATCGAAATTAAACATGCACCTCAGGGGGAAGGGGAGGGGGGCACCTCAGCCGGATGAATGCACAATGCCACTGCTGCACGAGGGGGCTCCATGCCCATTGCTGTATCCTGGGGAGTGCAAAGCCACAGTCTCTCAAGTCTTTCCAGTGGGTGGTTTGCCCACTGCTCTATCCTGGGTGTGCAAAGCCACAGTCTCTCAAGTCTTTCCATTGGGTGGTTTGCCCACTGCTCTATCCTGGGGAGTGCAAAGCCACAATCTCTAAAGTCTTTCCAGTGAGTGGTTTGCCCACTGCTTTATCCTGGGGAGTGTAAAGCCACAGCCTCTCAAGTGGATAACAGTCTCCACTGGTTCTGGAGGGGGCATTGTGCCCAGAGTGCTCCACATGCAGTGTGGCCAGTCCCATTCCCTCACCTGGGTGTGTGTGCCACGAGATTGCCTAGGAACAGGTAGCATGATCCGCCATGGAAGCTGAGACATACCCCACCCTGCTGCAGCTTCGCCTTCCACCTGCATGTGCAAACAGTGATTAAAGTCATGCGTCATGGAAACTGGGCAGGGTCCAGGAAGTCCCCTTCAGCCTCGGACGGCTAACCACTGGGGATGGTAGCCATGTCAGCGGTGGTGCCACTGTCCGAGCACGTCGCAGGTCTGGTGGCGGTGCTTGTGGTGGTGTCTGTGCCGGTGGTGCTGGCGGTGGTGCATGTCTCAGAACCTGTTGAGGGACAAAGCAGGATGTCTCCTGCAGCCTCAGATGGCTGCCCACTGGGGAAGATGCTGGGGACTGTTGCTGAGGCTGCAGCGGTGCAGGTGGCTGTGCAGGTGGCGGTGCTGGTGGCGGTGTAGGTGGCGGTGCTGGTGGCAGTGAAGGTGGCGGTGCTGGTGGTGGGGCAGGTTGCAGTGTTCGCCGCCGTACAGGTTGGTGTAGTCGTTGACAGAAGGGGTGACAATTGTCCCTCAGTCAGTGCCACCATGCCCTGTCCTGACCTGCTCTTCTGCTTTTGTCCCTTCTCTACCTTTGATGGTGCCGCAGGTGTCTTGCCACTGTCCCCTTTTGTTTTGGCTGAGCCCTTGGTGGCTGGTAGGTGTGGCTTCTCCCTCCGGGATATGGGCACCTTCTTCACCTTGGCAGGTGGCGGAATGTCTTTGGCCTCGTAAGGTGGCACACTGGCGGCCCTGATGGGTGGCGCGAACTCGATGACCCAGTAGTTGCTGGCACCACTGTGCCGGCGGATTTGGTGGCTGAGGTGCTGGCTGGGACCTGGAAAGCCTGGCCCTAGGGGAAGGATGGGGGGGGAGGTGAAGGGAAGAGGTCAAAGTTTGCCAGGAAAAGTTGTTTAGACAAACTGGGACAGGAAGATGGAGGTGGTTTGGGAGTGGAGGAAGAGGTAGTGGTTGTAGGAGGTGTACGTTTGCTGAATTTGGGTGAAGGTGCATGGGCAGGAAGCTGTTGTGAGGTGGATGGCTGTTGGGTGAGTGTGTGCCTGCGTTCGTGTACTTTGGGAGGAGGGCTCACAGACACACTGGGAGAGGACACTGGGGATGTGTGCATGGTAGTGGGGGTGGTGATTGCACATGAGCGGTGTGTGGTGATGGAGGTAGTTGCTTGGGATGTAGTGCATGCAGATGTGAGTGGAGACGACACAGGGAGGGAGGAGGAGGACGTGGAGGAGGGGAACACAGTGGAGGCAGTAGATATTGGTGTGTCTGCATGGGGATGGTGCTTGTGTGAGTGCTTGTGGGATGTGTGGTGCTTATGTTTGCCATGTCCACTCTTGTGTGTTGATGAGTGTGCATGCTGGTCTGACGGTGTGCTTAGGATAGGCTGAGGTTCAGGGGATTGGGTCTGGGTGAAGGAAGTTGGAGGGGGGAGACTGGACAACGGGACAATGGCTGACATAAGTGCTGAGGCCAGAGCCTGAAATGCTCTCTGTTGGGCTGCCTGCTCAGAATGAATGACCTACAGGTATGCATTTGTATGTTGCAAATGCCTCTTAACACCCTGGATGACATTCAAAATGGTAGATTGCCCAACAGTGAGGGATCTCAGGAGGTCAATAGCCTCCTCACTGAGGGCAGCAGGACTGACTGGGCAGGGGCTGAGGTGACTGGGGCGAAGGAGGTGCCCACCCTCCTGGGTGAGCGGGCACGGGACACACGCTAATGTGCTGCTGGGATGGCGGTGCTGGTAGAGGGGGTGGCGGCTGTACCTGCTGATGCGGTGGGCAAACAGGTGCCTGCCACCGACAGGGAGCTCCCATCAGAGGAGGAGTCGCTGTCGATGGTGTATGCTCCTGACCCCGTCGTGGAGCTCCCCTCGCCCTCTGTCCCACTGGTGGCTTCAGACTCCATTTCTTCACCCTCCAGGGCCAAGTGGGTTGCAGCTCCCTCCTGCTCCGGTGCCACTGCTTCTCCTTCAGATGATGCTATTGCACGCAAGAACAGGTAGACAAAACAAAAAAGGGGGGGAGACAGAAGAAACAAATGTTCAGTGCATGCAACACCACTACAGTTGGCGGACACAACACACTGGGAGCAGCCCTCTGCACTAAGCCATGCACTAACAGTTCCTAGCAAATTCACATGGTCATGGGGGACGAGGCCTAAGCCCAATTGCTGCACACCTGGATGTCACAGGAGCCTGACTAGGTGTAGATGGCTATTACCAGTAGTGGGGTTGGGGTGCCACAGAGCCTGCCTAACAAGGGACTTTGCCTACCAAGTTCGCCCTGGTCTAGGGGAACCCACAGTCCGCCTCGCCCACCCAGACACCTCGTAATGCGCACGAGTCAGCTGAATTAGAGTGTACTCATCCCCTTGTGGCTGCTGTGATGTCCTCAAGCGCCCATCCAACTCCGGATAGGCCACCACCAGGATCCGGTACATCAGGGGGGTCATGGTGCGATAGGCACCCCTTCAACATTGGGAGGCCATCCCCAGCTGGGCCTCGGCCTTCTTCTTGCTCCAGCGGCGCAGGTCCTCCCATTTTTTACGGCAGTGGGTGCTCCGTCTATGGTAGACCCCCAGGGTCTGGACGTCCTTGGCGATGGCACACCAAATACCCTTCTTCTGGTGGGCGCTGACCTAGAGGAAAAGTGAAGTAAAAATGTATGTTTCTAGCCCGTACATTTCATCTCACGCATTGCCAAACACCTCCCACCCTGGCCCTGCCATACATACACACACAATCCTGACATGCTGGCCTGTCCCCCTCCCCACCCTCTTCCATCCATGACACTCCATACACTCAGGTGCCATCCACCATGCTCAGAGTGTACTCACCTATTTGTCTGGAGGACCGTACAGTTGCGTGTACTGGGGGAGGAACCCATCCACCAGTTTCTCCAACTCCTCTGAAGTGAAGGCAGGGGCCCTTTCCCCAGACACTGAAGCCATCGTCGCTTCCAGACACAGGTCACAGCAGCAGCTTGCAGTGTAGGTCCTCTCCTGTTGAACGTCAGGTATCAAGTGAGTGAACAGTAGGAAAATGGAGGTCACGTCCACGGCGGTGCGTACCGTCACCACCAGCATACTTCGTCATTGGCTCCTGGGACCCACAGGGCCCAATGTTAACCAATGCTGAGTTGCGTCGCGGTCTTCGACCGCCCACCGCCACGGTGTACAACGTCAGCGCAGTTACTTCATACCCTTTGTCCCACCTTACAGGTCAGGCAGCTGCCATTTCAGGGGGCCACATGGGATGGGAAAAAACTGCGTCACACCTATCTAGACCTGGAATTCAGACAGATACCAGTAGATTGCGATTTTTCTACATTTTAGCAAATAACACATTGTGATACCTAAATGTTGGATGACCCTCTGCTCGCTGTTCTCCTCCATAGGGCATGTCTGTTGGGGCAGGTGATGAGATGGCGGCATCCTCCAGTGTACAGACCCCTGGTGGACCTGTCGACAATGGAAGAGAGACACATCATTATCACATACAGACTTGATCGAGTAACAGTCATGGAACGGTGTGCCCAGTTGGAGCCAGACCTGATTTCAGCTATCCGCAATCCCACAGGAATCCCCCCTCTAGTGCAGGTTCTGTCTTTACTCCATTTCCTGGCCAGTGGGTCTTTTCAAACAACAGTGGCCATGGCATCAGGGATGTCCCAGCCAATGTTCTTTAACGTGTTTTCCAGAGTGAAACACATGCACAGCTACATCGTTGTCCCTCAAGTGGAGGATATGCCCACAGTGAAAGGTGACCTCTATGCCCTGGGACATATCCCCGACATCATTGGTGCCATTGATGGTACACATGTGGCATTTGTCCCCCCGCAGGAATGAACAGGTGTACATAAACCGGAAAAGCTACCATTCGATGAATGTGCAGATGGTGTGTTTGGCAGACCAGTACATCTCCCATGTGAATGCCAAGTATCCTGGCTCTGTGCATGATGCTTACATTTTGAGGAATAGCAGCATCCCTTATGTGATGGGGCAACTCCAGAGGCACTGTGTGTGGCTAATAGGTGAGGCCAAGGTCCCAACACAGTTGACATAGGTGTCTGGGTATGGGGTTGTCCCTGAGGGTTAGTGTGTGTCTAACAGTTGTCCCTCGACATTTGCAGGTGACTCTGGTTACCCCAACCTGTCACGGCTACTAACCCCAGTGAGGAATCCCAGGACAAGGGCAGAGGAACGCTACAATGAGGCACATGGGCAAACTAGGAGGATTATAGAACTCACCTTCGTCCTCCTGAGGGCCAGATTCCGGTGCCTCCATCTGACAGGTGGCTCCCTATACTACTCACCGAAGAAGGTGTGCCAGATAATCGTGGCCTGTTGTATGCTGCACAGCCTGGCTGTGCGACGCCTCGTGCCTTTTCTGGAGGAGGATGGGCCAGATGGTGGTCTTGTGGCAGCTGTGGAGCCTGTGGACAGTGAAGAAGAGGAGGCAGAAGAAGAAGATGTCAACAACCGACACAACATCCTCATGCAATAATTCCAGTGAGACATAGGTAAGAAGATGTAACTGCTTCTCACATCTCATACTATTGTTGGAGATAGCATAAGTCTGTCATTTTCACTCAGTGTATGGACCTTGACTTGTTACTTTGCCTTTCCATTTCACAGATCTGGGTCTCACTTTGTGCCCTCTGCTATGTTTACTGCTGGCCTACAGCTGTGTTATATTGGTATGTGAACAAGTACATTGACATTGCTATATTCCAGAGGTTTTGCAATTACACATTAGTGAAAGCACAGACAGACTCCAGATTGTTTTGTGATTCATGTGTGTTTATTTCTGTGCAAATAAGTGGAGGGGTGTGTTAAATGGGCTGCGGTGATGGTGGAGGAATGTCCATGGCAGAGTCCAGTCTATTTGTTTCACAGGTGCATTGTCCAATGTGGCATAGGAAGTGGAACAATGGCAGTTTAAGATGGACAGGGTGACAAAGTGGAACTCTATGCCCCCATAGAACAGCCCCCGATCCTCCGCAGGGATCCTGTGCATTACTAGGGTGACCTCATACACCTCAAACCACTTGTCTATGTCCTCCCCCTCTCTGAAATCAGGTACCAAATCTCTGGGTAGGTTGACCTCTTTTTCAACACCGGACATTGTAGTTTTGCTGCCACCATTGGACTCTACTGGCTGTGCTTTTAAGCCCAGTTCCTTCAGACTCAGTTCATGAGCCAACAAGATTTTTCTTTCTGGCAAAGCCCTCTCAGCCTCAGCTCTTCCTTCCTCTGCTAGGGCTTGGTCATCCTCAGTTCTTCCCTCCTCTGCAACCAGTTGAGCTAGCTGCAGCATCAGGTCCCTCTCAGCCTGTCTGTCCTAAATATTCTCAGGGGACAGGGCATAGGAGGAGACACTACTTCCTGCATGTGATCCAGTAGGGGACTCACTCTCTGTGAGTTCCCTTTTCTCCTTTGGAGCCACTGCTAAGTCATTTTTCTCCTCCTCATCATCATCCTTCTCAGGGCCATCATCCCTTTGGTCCTCTGCTGCCCATTCCTCTTTCCAGCGTGCTTCCTCAAAGTCTGCAAAGACATCCTGCAGTTCCTGCTTAGTGGATCTCTTTGACACAGCCAGCTCCCTCTCTTTGCAAAGTTCCCTCAGCTCAGCCTTGGTGAGGGATTCGAAGGGGACAAGGTCTGACTTGTCGTAGTCTTCTGTGAAGCTGGAATCCATTTCCAAGCTGTACTAAGGTATCAGAGGCACAACACAAAGTTCCAAGTTTCCGAAGGAGAGGTAGGATTCAAATTTGAAAAAAAAAGACCAAATGGAGAAGAAAAAAAAGGAGCAGAAGAAAAAGCAGCTAGGAATGACCTTTAACTGGGGGTAGGTAGCGTACACATAGCTATTGTATGTCACTGCACAAATACAAGTCCTATCCCCACCGCTGATCACCAATGTTAAAAAAGGGGGTCTTTGGTTGCCAGTCAAGTTACCCTCTGTACATGCAAGGACCCTCACTCTCATCAAGGTAAGTCACACACAATCCAAATTATCCTGTGCCCACCCTCTGGGAGCTTGGCACTGAGCAGACAGGCTTAACTTAGAAGGCAATGTGTGAAGTATTTGTGCAAGAAATCCTGCAATAACACAGTAGAACACAACAAAAATACACCACACAGTGTTTAGAAAAATGTATAATGTTTGTCTGCTAAGATGCAGGTCAAAACGATTAGGATGCAATAAGTATATGTTGAAATATCACTGTAAAAATGATATAAGGTGACTTTTGTCTCTTAAAAGCAACAAATGTCTCTTGCAAGCACAAAGTACCTGGTTTGCGTTCTAAATCTCTGCAAGGGACCACAGAGGAGGAGATGTGTGGAAAACAGGGATGTGTGCGTAGATTTTTCCGGTGTGCACAGGCGATGTGTTGTTGGGTTTTCATGCAGGGTAGGCTTTGCATCGATTTCTGGCACGTTGACTGGGATCTTCTTTGGGTTGCAGGGGTTTCGGATGCCCTGGGGACAATGCGTTCAAATCCGGCGCTTGCAGGACGAAGTCACAGGGGCTGCTTTGATCCGGTAGGTGATGTGTGGAATTTTCTACCGCACGGCAGGTGCTGCGTCGATTCCTCTGAGGAAGTCAGGCTGCATCATTCCAGCTCGACTTTGCATCAATCCAGTGGGCCGTGCGATGTTTTTCCAATAGCTTTGCTGGCACTGCAATGATCTTCTCCTTGCAAAGTCTGGCTGCATCGTTCTGGTTCTGATTGCAGTGATTTTTCTCACCGCAATGCAGGCTGCACGTCGTTTCATGAAGGCTGGGCGTGGATTTAGTCGCACAAGGAGTTCTTTTGCAGGAATTAAGTCTTTTGGTACTGAGACTTCAGGGAACAGGAGGCAATCTCTATCTAAGCCCTTGGAGAGCACTTCTCAGCACAGCCAGAGAGCAGCAAGGCAGCAGGGCAACAGCAGGGCAGCAGTCCTTTGCAGAAAAGCAGTCAGGTGAGTCCTGTGGGCAGCCAAGCAGTTCTTCTTGGCAGGTTGCAGGTTCTGGGTCTGGTTCTCTTCTCCAGGAAGTGTCTAGTCCAAAAGTGTCTGTAAGGTAAAACAAATTTAGGAGTTTTACACTCCCATGACATGTAAACTACACAGGTACATGTCTTGCCTTTTTCCCACACAGCACCCTACCCTATGGGTTACCTAGGGGAGTTTTAGGCTTCGCAAGTACTTTTAAATGACAAGTCAAATTAGCAGTGAAACTGCACCCATAGGCCTTGCAATGGCAGGCCTGAGACAATGGTTAAGGGACTGCTTAAGTGGATGGCACACTCAGTGCTGCAGGCCCACTAGTAGCATTTAATCTACAGGCCCTGGGCACCCATAGCCCACTTTACTAGGGACTTATAAGTAAATTAAATAAGCCGATTGGGCATGAGCGAATGTCACCATGTTTTAAGGGAGAGAGTACCTGCACTTTAGCACTGGTTAGCATTCCTAAAACCAGCAAAAATTAGAAGGACGAAGGCAAAACATTTGGGGGTGACCCTGTAGAAAGGCCATTTCCAACATACCCCCCTTCCAGCTTAAAGCCAGGGTAGGTAAATCAACACTCTGATGGACTTGCCTGCTTAATGCGATAGAACATGGACAATGGCCCACTACTGCAGGGGCACTTTCCAATTCTATGCTGTTCTGAACTCAGTGAGGCTCCTCTGTCTATACTCTCTGGGGCCACTGAACTGACCCATGGGGAGCCCTTCTTCTCATCTGATGACCCCATCTGTGAAGCTCCTAACTTTAATTTGCTCACAGATGCAGACAGTACCACCATGGCCAACAAAGTGATCTGGCCTGTTCCACCCCTTGGGTCTTACTTCTGTCCCTAACCCAGGGAAAACTCTGTCCACAAGGACAGTAACCAAAAGATGCCACTGACAGCTGTCAGTGTCAAGAGCCAGGCCTCAGACCATCCACTGCTAAGTGGAGACCCTGAGTGGGGCCTTTGGATGAGCTTCTCCTCCAGCTGGGGGGCTGGCAGGGAGTCCTAAAACCAGCAAAAATGAGGTCAGAAAAAGAGAAGCCAGAAAGGTTGGGGTGACCCTGCAGAAAGGCCATTTCCAACACTAGTCCAGTCCTGTAAGGCAAGGCCAATTGTGCTGTATCCAACTTTGGACATGGGATATGAAGTTGCAGACAATGAGGAAGATTCCTGGACCATCGGTGATCTTTATATGGACCTGAGTGTTACAGACAATCATATGACAGCCAGCTTCATAAGACTCTGTGATATCAGATAAGACCATATTAACATCGAATAGTATAGCGAAGAAGGAGGAGCTTTGGTAGAATCTGCAGGGTATGGTGGCGGATCTCAACATGAATGTGTTATCTTTCATTTGAAACATGCAATTGCACAGGAAGGAGGAAAATCATGCCAGTGCAGTATTACCGACGAGGACAGTTGATCCATCAGCACTCAGTGGCCACTGGTATCAAAGGCAGCTGAAATAATCAATAATATCAGTGCACAGGGGTAGCCATAAGCTTGTAAGAACTCTTCTTGTATGTTTGGCAAGGTGGTTTCTGTGCCCTTGTAGGGTCTAAAGTGGATTGTAAGTCACAGAGAAGTCCATTAGGCTACAGATGGATGGACAGTTGATAAGTTACTACTGCTTTAATGCCTTACTACATAATAATATCGTGGCATGCATCCTCCTCTTGGTGTGCACATGGACGTTAACTCACTTTTATTTCGTATCCATACTCATGCGTGGCCTCTTTGTTGATACCATGTGTATTAAAAAGGGTAGAAAACTATAATGCTTACTTTTTTCTATTTCATTCTTTTTTTCTCCAATTCAATTACTCTTCCAAAGACACTATTCCTTATTGTACACATCTTGCAATGTTCTGATAATATTTCATAGTGTTTATTATTTATACCAGTTTCCCAAAATGTCAGTTTATCTCACTTTCCCAGAACTGATTCTGTCATTCCAAAACCTTTGTGAATATTCAATATAGGGCCTTGATCACATCTTGCATGCATTATTTCACTGATGGACCACTCGTCGTTCCGATCATGTGTAAGGTATGCTCGCGTAAGTTTTACTTTCTAGCACTAAGCCACACTTTAAAAGTTAAAAAAAGCTTTGTTAGTCTCTTCAGTGTTAAAAATGTTTGTGAATAAGGACCCTGGTGAGAAGTGCGAAGAGTCCAAGTTAGAGTATCAGCAGTTGAGCACAAGATGGTGACATCTTGGGGCAGATTTTCCAACATTTTGCTGTGGTTTGCATAATAAAAATGACTCAAACCAGCACAAAATGTTGAGTTTGGATTTACTTTCTGGCTCAAGTGTTTATTTGTGCATGAAAGTAGCCTTAAACCAATGCAAAGTAGAAGTAGGGCTAGGGGACCACAGTGAAGGTGACCATTCTATTCATTAATGTTATTCTGAGTTGTAGGTCTGCTGCACAACACAGCACACATGAAAGTTGGCAAAATGCAAAACGTTTTAAAACTTTATCTGCCTGTTTGCCTGCCTTGAGGAGGTGTCATCTTTTGGCACAAATCCCAATCTCCAAATGCTAGTAGATACAGATTTGTGTCGAAACCCATTGGTGGTTGCATGGGAACCAGTGCTTAATTTGAGGTGGTGGTTTCCGGTGCGGGCACCGGCACTTATTTTTGATTGCCGGCACTTATTTTTCTGCTTCAGGCATTTACTGCGAGCAAAAGACACATATGAGAAAGATGGAGGAAGAGAAAAACGAAAAAACTTCATAAAGGGGAAAAGCAGAAAGCTCCAAGAGTGAGCTGAAGGAGCAGGGAGTGGCTTTAAATGGATTAAATAGGGCCAAGATTGCTTTACAATTACACTGCCTCAACACTCCGTGCTCGCACATTTAATTGCAGCTGGTGTGTTTTTCAGAAGAGAGCTTTGAGCACTGGCACGTTTTTATTTACAAATTAAGCACTGATGGGAACAATCATGCACCAGCCATGGGATGTTTCAACAATGCAATGTAGCGCAAAGTAGTGCATTGCCCTGCTTTGCATTTCTTAGGGCAACTTTCCAACGCAATTTACATTTGTGTTGGAAAGTAAATATAGCCACAACACTTGGCATCAGATATGCCCTACAACAATAACATACATCCAGTGAAAAGTGTTAGTAAATCATTTGTAGACAGGGGATTGCATAAAACATGAGTCTGGAATAAAAAAGGAGTGATGTTTTAATTTCTCTAAAAAGTTTGACATTTGCCTTTCTGCTGTACCCTAAAGTATACATGCAAAGTGTGAACAGTTTTCAAGTTTGTCTCAGGATAGTATTTTGTATTGGAAAGGTAACCTTCCGGTACAAAAACTATGGAGACATGATGAAGACACCCTTGCGCCAGATTATGTGCCTGCTCTAGAAACAGAGAACAGGACTGCGCAATATCTAAGTAGACTTGGCAACTTTGGTTGCATGAGCTTTTAGTATGTATGCTCTTGCTATGCCTGTGCTGCTTTAGGCCTCAAAGCAATGACCCATGGGCAGGGAAAAATGAAGCAGAGGAGACACATTAGTTTGGGCACGAGAGAGATGGAAGCAAGAAGGATGGGGCAAGCTTGGAGCCCGTTGTTTTACTAAAGGGCATAGGAAAAAGTCTGCTTCACAAGGCAGTAGCTAATATTCATGAAACAGGTGCAGCATCACTGGGGTCTGACGGACCCACTGGATCACAATTATGACTGTCCTCTAAATAAGGTTATGGGGGTTCATTTTCCCTCGTAGCATTAGAGGAGAGGACACCTTTGATGCAAAACAGGGGGAGCAACACATGAGAGCTCATTTTTTTTTTTAAAGGAAATAGGGAACTGGGTTCAAGTCCTAGCATCAACTCGATATTCTGTGATTCTGAGCAAATCACTCCTCGTGCTTAAAACGAAAGAAAATTAGTTTGACCTTGTGAATTGTTAATGGTGCTCATGTAAAGTGTTCCTGTACCCTTGGGCTGAGTTCACTCTCTAAACACCTCAAAGAAATTACCAAAAAAAGGGACAGCGAGCCTGTTTCAAGACTTGAGTGATGATCGGGCATGGCAGGGAAGGGGTGAAAATGCAGATGAGATAGATTGTTACTCCATGCCACAGATATCCTTAGTGCACTACATGCAGTTGCATTGGGGCCCAGGACTAAGGAGGACTCACAACAACCAGATTATCGGGTGCACAATTTTGTGGTCAGTTCCTGTTTTTGTTTGATTCATTTGCTCTATTCTACATTTCACATTTATTGTGGATATAAACTACAGAAAAAGTAGTTATGAAGAGATCTCATAAGCACTGCCCCAGCGCTCATCCCTGCTCCTCCACCTTCCCGGGGGGCTGACTTCAAAACATTTTGCTTTGGAGGCTGAGAGCAAAAATGTTTGTAGACCTCTGCTGGAGGATAACTTTCTGTAGGCACCAGGTTTTCAGTCCATAAGCAAATATAGGCTGTTAATGACATGCACAAATTTAGGAGGAATAATTAAATGAAAGATGAAAAGTAGAATTAACTCCCAGACCTGATTTGATAGGCTAAGACTTATAAAACACGAATTAATGAAATATATGTTTAAAAATATGTAACAGCTTTATTTAGAAAATCTAAGTTAAAATGAATAACATTTGCAGATCAATAGTGATGTTAGTGCATAATGTTGCTCTGAGTTTAAATTTTTTATTCTAATACGTCATCTCTTTTGATTTAGCAGTTAATATTAGGAATATCGTGAACAAAGGCGCTGGGGACTGTACATTATGTGGACAAGATTGTCACTGCCACACTGGCCATTTCTTACCGGGTTCACTTCCGCAGACAGAAGTGTCAACAATCAGTGCTCTGTGTGACACAACGTCATTCACACGTGAAGAAGGCAAAGGGTTGACTCCATTTGAGGTAACAACCCAAAATGTGTTATAAAATTGTAATTGAAAATGTTGCTATTGAAGCTTGACCTCAGTGTTTAACATATAGCTTGATCATCGTTAAAGGCCTTATGGCATCGAGCATTGGATTTCAAAAAGTTGTTTCTGCTAGCATAGTATATTTTATTATGAGTTGGAACGTGTTATCATGTCGGGACTGCCTAATCCATGCCCTACATACCATGCCCTACATATGTGTCTGCAATACTTCAGTTGTTTCCGGTGGACACTAAGGGGCAGATTCAATAACTTTTCTTGCAACTCAGTGCAGCAACCATTGGTTGCGCTGCGTTCCATGAAAGAGAGAGAGCAGCACTGCACCATACCTACCCAGATATGTTTTTTTCTCCTCTCTGCCGGCACAGGCAGGCTAAAGGCTGCCATGCACCAAGCACCCAGCCTTGCACTGGTGTGTGCTGTCACGAATAGGTTTTGTCCAGGAGGTGATACTTCTAGTACACAAAGATACAAAGTTGGAAAAATGTGGAGAGTTTTAGAACTTGCTCCATGTTACGCCTACCACGAGGGGGCATCACTTTTAGGCTCCAATCTCTGTCTGCAAATGCTGGTAAATAAGCACTTGTGTCAAAAACCATGAGTGTTTGCAGGGGAAAACACATGTACCACCCAATGTACACCCAGAGTTTGATGCAAACCTTGTGCAAAGGTATAGTAAATCTGGGCCTAAGGGACTGAGGGCCTGATTTAGATCTCAGCAGAGGGGTTACTCTGTCACAGTGTTGACAGATATCCCATCCGCCAAAATCTAAATGGCATTGTTTTCCATGGGATTTAGAATTTGGGTTATGGGATAACTGTCACCTTTGTGACGGAGTAACCCCTCCAAGGAGATCTAAATCAGTCTCTGAGTTACTTACATTTGAAACAATGCAGTCTACAGCCAAGGTTGCTATGCTGAGTTGCGTCAAAGGGAGAAAACAGAGTCATTTCTACTATAATATAGTACTGATTTCTCCCCCCATCAGGAGGCACACTTTAGGCAGCATTGCGCCACACATGTCAAAAATACATCTAGTATGATGCCTAGCATAGTTTTTGTACTGAAAGAGTACTCTTCCAGTACAAAATACTGAACCTGATTTACAAAGGGAAACCTACCTTTTTCATTATATTTATGATTGTCTGCAATTCACAAAGCAATTTTGCATTAAAGTCTCTGCAGTAGTAAAGAAACTACTCAAAAAATGTTTTTGTGAATTGCAAAAAATCATAAACTTACACAAAAATGTAAGTTTACTATTATGAATCAGGCCCTGCTTGCTTAGACATACTTCTAGGTTTTCCAAGTTTGTATATATGCTGTCCTTAACAAGATGCATGTGAAGATGGAAAAGTTTAGAAAAAAAACAACATTTTTCAAAGTTATGCATGTTTAAAGAAGGCATGCACTTTTGGCAAAAATACATTCTATCAAATTGACTTTAAATTGGAAGACAGCACAAGAAGTGACATCACTCTACTTTGATTAGTGAAATCATGGGAACCAGATATAAAAAAAAGTAGGTGGAAAATTAATACATAAGTACAATATCCCAGATAAATAGATGGAGAGAGGCACCAAAGTTTGAAGTAGGAGTAAAGGGCTAGTTGCAACTCAGTTGTCCCTGATTAAGGCCCAGGGCATTTACTGTGCAACAGAATGAATAGGGATCAGGTTTTTGCTGGTTCCTCCATTTAGGGATGGTGAAAATAATTGTGTGTCTTTACTCCAGTGAGTGATAGATACTCAGATATAAGCTCGTCTGAAAACCAAAGGTCTAGTTTGAAGTTAGGTGACAACTGAAACACATTTATTTTGTGCAGGAAGTACTAAATGTAATGGAAATAGTTCTGGAAAATGTCCATTATTATGCAGATAGCATGGTAGAGTACATTCTGCTGGTGAAATCTCCACCTGAGAAGATTTTCTATTACCATCCAGTTGTAGTTAGGGCTAGTGGTTTAGGAAAACTTAGGATGAAACATAGTTCCAATTTGAATGTAAATTATATCCATAACCAAAACATGCATATGGGCTCCTTATGCCAACTGACTTATTGAGAACAGTCACTCTGAAGGCAATTGTCAGGCTACATTTTCATCCAAAATGTCTGAGATTTAAAGGGTTCAGCAGGTTTACAGCATTGGGGCATAATCTTGTGCTAGGTAATCTATGTACTTCTTTGCACATTACTGAAAAGGAATAACTGAAAAGAAGGCACTAATTCTGCTTTGATCAAAGCATTTGTTTCAATACATGTTTCAAACTGAAACAAGTTATTTTTCCAACATTTTCTCCAACAGCCCGAATGTGTAAAAAGATTACCTTCAAAAACTCCTAAAGATACAAAATCAACAGCTATCAAGAAGCTACAGCCACTGATGAATATCCTTCGCAAACCCAAAGCAGTAGTGGTAAAAGCTAAACAGGAAGAAATGAAGCCATGCTTCCCTGATTCCTGGTCAAATTGCTGTTGCTGCTGCTGTGGAGATGCATTTTGGAATTCCCTCCTGGGACGGGCCTTTCATTTATTGCGGAAAGTGGCCTTCAAATTTGTTCAAAATGCAACATATAACAACTTGGTCTTTGTTGTTATTCTGATGAGCACAGTAAGCCTGGTAAGTCTTTTATTGCATATGATATACTGTTTGCCTCATGCAGAAATGTTCTTATTCACATATAAATGTCAGATGTGAACCCCTCAGCCTGAGGATCCTTACTGTATTATATTGTTGTGAGTTCATCTTAGCCTCTTACCTAGTTACACATTTAATTTCTTATATTCATTTTTTATATTTCAGCAAGGCTTGCTTTTAGCAGGGATGTTTTTATTTTCTAATCAACTGCTTTTCTGGGAAAACATTGTTGTCAGTTCTTTGTACAACATTTCATCCTATTCCTCTGCCCAAGGGTGTCCTTGATAGTTTGCTTAGTATTGCAGGCTTAAGATCATGGAGAGTATGGAGTCAACCGTCTAAAACCTAGACATAGTATCATGTCAGGTCTGTTCTCAGAACAGAACATGTTTTGCTATAAAAACACCACACAGGCCAAAGGAGGGTACAGGAGATTCCAGCCAGAGCCTTTGCAGGCGGTCTACCATTTTGTTGACAGCTACATTGACCCTGGTTTTTGGCATCCCACTAATCAGGAGGATTGCCAGCATGATAAAAGACAGATTCCTTCCCACTACAGATATGGGGTTGAGACTCCTCCTTTATACTGGGACGGGCAGTAGGTTTACACAACAACATGCTCTCAGGTTTAGAGATTAGGGTGTAGGTAGGAATCACTATATTCATGCTTACTCCAGGATGGTGGGACTTTTCATATTTTTCATGCTAATGGTCACAATCACCTCTATGTTATGTTTCTTGCTCCTAATAATTGCAGCTCATGTGTTATATACAAGGATGCAGTCACCTCAATAAAATATATTGAAACTTTCAATGCACCTCTTAATTCGCCTTCATATGTATGAGACCTTCTGTAAGTGAAAGAAAGGGGTGTGATCAATCGACCATGACTTCGCTGAGGAGTCTGAGGGGGTCATTCTGACCCCGGCGGGCTGCGGTTGCCGCCCGCCTGGCGGGAACCGCCATTTGGCCGCTCCGCGGTCAAAAGACCGCTGCCGGCATTCTGACCTTCCCGCTGGGCCGGCGGGAAGGAGGCCTGCAACACAGAAGCCGGCTCCGAATGGAGCCGGCGGTGTTGGAGGCATGCGACGGGTGCAGTTGCACCCGTCGCGCTTTTCACTGTCTGCTAAGCAGACAGTGAAAAGCTGGCTGGGGCCCCGTTAGGGGGCCCCTGCACTGCCCATGTCAGTGGCATGGGCAGTGCAGGGGCCCCCAGGGGCCCCAGGACACCCGTTCCCGCCAGCCTCTTCCTGGCGGTGAAAAACGCCAGAAACAGGCTGGCGGGAAGGGGGTCAGAATCCCCTGGGCAGCGCTGCTTGCAGCGCTGCCCTGGCGGATTCGCCCAGCCGGGGGAAATCCGGCGGGAGACCGCCGGACCCGGTTTTCTGACCGCGGCTTTAACACCGCGGTCAGAATGGGCTAGGAAGCACCGCCAGCCTGTTGGCGGTGCTTCCTTCATTCGTGGCCCTGGCGGTCTTGGACCGCCAGGGTCAGAATGACCCCCTGAGTGTTATGTCTCTAGGCTGCCAGAAACCATCTTCACTCCCTAATTGTGGATGAGGTGCTGCTAGCTAGCTGATCCAGCAAGGCCGCCAGCTCCCATTTGGTGTAAGACTGTCTCAATCACTCACAAGTGGTAGTGCTGCAGCCCTAAACTCAGCAGTCTTACCTCCATGTTAAAAATCCTACAACATGGCGCCACGACCATTGGTCAGGCACTCATTTTACAGGTTTCATGAGTATCTCTGTCTCTCAAATGTTAAAGGCACCCTAAGTACCTTATACGGATATGTCCATGGTTTTAGGGAAAATCCTCCTCAGCTATATCTTAGGCTGTAGGTTGTTCTAGCTTGAACCTTAAAGGATTCCCTGTTTTGATATTCCTGACTCTGAAGTATATTTTTTAATATGTTAGAACCACAACCAGTAAAAATAACAGCAAACGTTAGACTACCAGTCACGTAGTATTTACTTGCTAATGGCTTCACTGATGAGGGTGGGGAAATTAGGTTCATGGTAGAGGCACACAATGCGTACAGCACAGAAACATTTTATTCATGGGTCATTTTTCCTGCAGGCAATACAGATACATGTACATTTCATACTTTTAATGTTGCAAATGTACCTCAGTGGTACATAATGCCAATATCTAGAGATACCTATAACTTATCAAGAATACCAAGGCTGGTTCACAGGTGGTCTTTTACATAATGCTAGATTAGGGGGGTCATTCTGACCCCGGCCGGCGGCGAAAGCCGCCGGCCTGGCTGGAACCTCCAGAATACCGCTGCGCGGTCAAAAGACCGCTGCGGGTATTCAGAGTTTCCCGCTGGGCGGGCGGGCGACCGCCAGAAGGCCGCCCGCCCACCCAGCGGGAAACACCCTTCCATGAGGATGCTGTGTTGGCGGTGCTACCCCCGGCCTCCACCCTGGAGGTCATAGACCGCCAGGGTCAGAATCAGGCCTAGGTCCCTTAAGTAATGGCGGACCAACATGGCCAACATTGGCTACATATAGCCAACATCCCAGTAGGTATGTATAGACACTTATTGCAATTCATACTGTAGACATTAAACACCGCCCCAGCGTGGGCTGCTCCAGCTGGACATCACTTGGCTATAACAGGAATAAATCCACAAATGGTACATTTAGTTATGGGTGAACCACCCACCAAATGGGAGGAAAATCCATTTTGGATTTCACAAAAAACAAATCAACTGGAAGCAGTGTTTCTCCATATGGGACCCTAGGAAAAAACATAGAATTATTGCAAAGTGCTTGCCATTTGAGATGCTTCCCTCAGTAGACAACCATATCACATGGGGTTCAGTCTTTGTCGCCATTTATACCACTATACATGGTACGCTGACACTTGCAAATCTTCTAGAAGTGTTAAAACAAATTCAAAAGGAGCCAGGGGCAGCCCCTGCCCTTGACTTGGAGATGAGGTTAATGCTTAACTTTGAAACAGTATTGTTAGACTTGGCATCATTGGCATGGTCTCCCTTGTTTCTGTGTGCTTGACTCTGAATTTTCTGTTTTGTTTGCTCTGGACACTTTACCACTGCTGATCAGTGCTAAAGTGTACGTGCTCCCGGTATAAATTATATGTGTACATTGGCTTATACATGATGGGCATATTTGATTTACTAGTAAGTCCCTAGTAAAGTGCACTAGAGGTACCCAGGGCCTGTAAATCAAATGCTACTATTGGGCCTGCAGCACTGGTTGTGCCATCCACATTAGTAGCCCTCTAAACATGGCTCAGACCTACCACTGCAGTGTCTGTGAGCGCAGTTTTAAACTGCCAATTCGGCTTGGCTAGTGTACCCACTTGCCAGGCCTAAACCTTCCCTTTGTATAAATGTAAGGTATCTGAGGTAGGCCCTAGGTAGCCCCATGGGCAAGGTGCAGTGTATAGTTAAGTTAGGACATATAGTAATGTGTTTTAGATGTCCTGACAGCAAAATATTGCTAAATTTGTTTTTCACTGTTGCAAGGCTTGTCCCTCTCATAGGTTAACCTGTGGGCTACCTTTAAATCCGATTAAAGTGTAGATTCCCTTTGCGAGAAGATGTACATGTGGAGTTTGGGGTCTCTGAGCTCACAATTTAAAAATACATCTTTTAGTAAAATTGATTTTGAGATTGGATGTTTGAAAATGCCACTTTTAGAAAGTGAGCATTTTCTTGCTTATACCATTTCTGTGACTCTGCCTCTTTGTGGATTCCCTGTCTGTGTCAGTTTGACAGTTGGGTTGGTTGCACCTCACACTAGACAGTGACACAAAGGGAGCTGGGGTGTAGCCTGCATATCCTGATGAGCCATCTGTGCTAGGAGGGAGGGGAGGAGTGGTCACTCACACCTGAAAGGGCTGTGCCTGCCCTCACACAATGCAGTCTCTAACCCCCTGGTGAGTATCTGGGGCCTGGCCTGGGCAAGGCAGGATTTCACATTCAAAAGAGACATTACTTTGAAGTAGGCCTACTTCAAAGGAGAAATTGGGTATAAGAAGGGCACCCAAAACCACAGACTTTAGAGCACTTCTGGAAAAAAGAGGGACCTCTGCCTGGAGAAGAGCTGAAGAGCTGAGTAAGAAGAGCTGCCCTGCCTGTGCTTTGTGGAGCTATCCTGCAGTTGCTGATTCTGCCAGAGTAAGAGGGCAAATATTGTGTGCCTTCCATCTTGTGAAGAAATCTCCAAGGGCTCAATTTAAAGCTTGCCTCCTGTTGTTTGAAGTCTCAGGTACAGCAAAGATTTCTCTCTGTCAGCACTTGGAGTCTCTGGAGAGACTCCTGCTCTAACAAGTGGTTCCCTATCCAATCCCTGGGCCCTTGAAAGGAAAAGCTGATGAAATCAACTTCGGACGACTCCAGACCGATGCTGCTGCTGAATCCGGTGACGCTGCCTGCATCCAACTCCGTGATCTTCCCTGGAACACGACAACACCACTGCAGCCCTGTCACTGACGCCACTCGAAGTGCGAGGATTCAACATTTCGCACAGACGCCGCGATCCCCGACTTCGTGCATCAGCTTGTTTTCACTCTTCACCAAAGGTACTCTACCTGGGGTTCCGCGTGACTCCGTGGGCAGCGCTGCTGGTGTAGGATTGTTGGGAACGACTCTATTACAACGCCGTGTTAACACCTCATTGAAGCATTTTGTGATTCTAAATGCTATTTTTGAGTTTAATCTTTACAAATTTAACTTGACTTGTGTATGTCGGATTTTTGTTGTTTTGGTCTTGTTTTGTTTAGATACATATTTCATATTTTTCTAAATTGGTGTAGTGTCATTTTGTAGTGTTTTCATTAAGTTACTGTTTGTGCTGGTACAAATACTTTACACCTAGCATTCTGAAGTTAAGCCTACTGCTCTGCCAAGCTACCAAAGGGAGTAAGTAGGGGTTAGCTGAATGTGATTCTCTTTTACCCTGACTAAAGTGAGGGTCCTTGCTTGAACAGGGGGTAACCTGGCTGTCAACCAAAGACCCCATTTCTAACAGTGGGATATGTACTTATGTGTTTTACATGTCCTGACAGTGAAATGCTGACAAATTTGGGTTTCACTGTTGCACGGCCATCTCTCTCATAGGTTAACATGAGGGCTAACTTTAAATATTATTAATGCGCAGATTCCCTTTGGGAGTAGATAGACATTTGGAGTTTGGGGTCTCTGAAGTCACGATTTAAAAATACATCTCTCAGTGAAGTTGTTTTTTAGATTGTGTGTTTGAAATTGCCCCTTATAGAAAGCAGGCATTTTCTTGCTTAAACCATTCTGTGACTCTGCTTGTTAGTGGATTCCCTGTCTGGGTCAGTTTGACAGTTGTGCTGTTTGCACCTCTCCTCTAGACAGTGACACAAAGGGAACTGGGGTATAGCCTGCATATCCTGATGGGCCATCTGTGCCTGCCCTCACACAATGCAGTCTCCAACCCCCCCTGGTGTGTTTCTGGGGCCTGGCCTGGGCAAGGCTGGATCTTGAAAACAACAGAGACTTCTCTTTGAAGTAGGCCTACTTCAAAGGCAGAAAGGGGTAGAAGGAGAGAACCAAAACCCTTGAAAATCAGATTATTTCTGGAACCAAGAGGAACCTCTGCCAAGAAGAAGAGCTGGGGAAGGTGGAGGAGGAGTACTGCCCCTTTGCCTGTGACTGTGCTTTGCTGGGTTGTCCTGTAGTGGCTGCATCTTCCTGAGAGAGGTCAAAGAAGGACTTTTGTGTGACTTCCCAATGGTGAAGAATCTCCTAGGGCTTGAACTGAGCTTGCCTCCTGTTGTTGAAGTCTCAGGGATATCAAAGACTTCCCTCTGCCAGCACTTGGGCTTTCTGCTGAGAGTCCTGCCTGCCAAGTAGTGCCCTAACCTGTCTCTGAGCACTTGAAAGGAGCAGCTGGTGGAAAACGACAGAAATCCATGCAAAGACCGCCGTGCGGGAAAACTTTCGATCCACCACCTGCCTTGCGGCTGATAAACGACACACCGCCGGCCTCGTGGCTAAAATCGATGCTCCACCTGCATCGTGACTCGAAGATCTACGCAAAGCGGCTGGAGAAATGATGCACACCCACCCGCAGTGGCTGCTGTTGATGATGCAAGTCTCCACTCAGTGTGGTTTCTTGACACCTTGCAACCGGATTTCAATGCAACATCGCTAGGCGCAGAAAATCAACGCAAAGACTACCTGGACCCAAGTTGCTCATCTGGATCAACGCATCACTCTCTTATGGGAGCCAAGAAACGACGCACGCTGACCGTACTGGAGGAGGAACTATGCGAGTGAGAAATCGATGCATCTCTGGCCCTTTTCCTGACGCACGCTCGCCCGTGCGGCTTTATTTTGACGCTACCTAGGTACTTTTGTACACTAACAACGTTGTCACTGTTAAAGGATTTGAGACTCTTTTGCTTTTTAAATTAATAAATTGACTGGTATATGTTGGTTTTTTGTTTGTTTTGGTCTTGTTTTGTTTAGATCAATATGACCTATGTTTCAAAATCTGTGTTGTGTCATTTTGCAGTGTTTTCACTGAGTTACTATGTGTGTTGGTACACATACTTTACACATTGCTTCTGAAGTTAAGCCTGCCTTCTAGTGCCAAGCTACCAAGAGGGAGAGTGGGGGTTAACTGAGGGTGATTCTCCTTTACCCTTACTAGAGTGAGGGTCCTTCCTTGGACAGGGGGTAACTTGACTGCCAGCCAAAGACCCCGTTTCCAAAATTGGTGATCAGCGGTTGGAATTGGACTTGTATTTGTACTTGACATACCGTGATTAAGTGTACACTACTTGTTTTCAGTGCAGACCATTGCGTGACTACATACTAATTGCTTTTTTCTCTTTTTTGGATTGTTCCCTACTTCCATTTTGTGGTAATCCTTGATTGACTTATTGAACTCCATATGGGAACTTTTTTTTCTGTCTTTGGAACATGGCACTTTTAACTCTTCATCATGTCTCAGTCTGGAGATGCATCAGCTGGAGCCACTGAAGAGCTATACATGTGCCCAGTTGAGGCAGTCTGCAAAAACCTTGCTTGTCCCATTAAGGGCTCCACAAGAAAGGAGGAGCTGCAAAATGAACTGGGTAATAGCCAAGGAAGCTGAGGGGCGCACAGAGGGGGAGGAGGAGGATGAGAAGGTGGAAGAGCAATCCATACACAATGGTATATTGGGTCGGCCTGTTACAGGTAGCAGTGCATCATCCAACAGGCAGAGAGGGCTCACAAGTTGGAGTTGGAGAAAATGAGGATGGCCATAGAATGGGAAAAATGTATTGTTGGCTCATGAGCTCAGTGTGAGGGAGCTGGATCAGAGAAGCCAGTCTAGTAGAAGCCAGTCTAGTAGGGATGGTGGCAGCAATAACCCAGTGCAGCATGAGGGGAGGGTGCACATTCCTAAGGACCTTGTGAAGGATTACAAGAGGGAGAATGACATACTGTTGTGGTTTAAGGGGTATACATCTGTTCTTCATATGAATCTGGTCCCTGAAGCTCATTGGGGGGCGGGGTTGTGGAAGCACTTTGAGGTAGAGCGAAGGGATACTCTGACATCCTTAGGGGATCCCCAGGGGGCTCACTTACCCTATCATGAAGGATGCCCTAATCACTAGGTATGGTCTCACCCCTGATCAGTGTAAGGAAAAGTTTAGGTCCTATAAGAAGAAGGAATCCCAAACATGGTTGGAATGTGTTGATTCTTTTTGCAGGTTAGTGGATGGTTGGGTGAAGGGCAGTAAAGTAACAACGTATGAGGGGCTTTACAATTTGAATGCTTTGGAGAACTTGTACAGTTTGTTTTCCAGAGCTGTGCCAAAACCTGATTGAGAGCAAGCTGGCTGACCCCAGGAAGCTTGCTCAGGAAGCGGACAGTTTGAGAGAGCAACAGGGTCCAAAAGAGGTATGGGGGAGACTATTCTAAGGGAGGGCAGTGTCCCCATCAGAAGAATTGTGTGGATAAGAGTAAACAGAGGGAGTTCTCTAAAGGGCCCCAACGTAGTCCCCAGGGTGAAGAATCTCAGCCCACAGTAGAAAAGAAACCATGGGTCTCTACAGGGAAACCCACAAGTGCTTTGCATATGATCAGGATGGTCACATGAGGGGGGACCCCAAACGTTCCAAGTGGACACCGGCATCCACTGGTGTTCAGTCACAGCGTTTGGCCAGTATAACACTTAGGGAGGAGTTGGTTCTAGGTGGGTGAAGTCAGCTAAGATGACCCTTAACTCACTAGGGGAAAGTGAGATGGTCCAGAGGACCCTCATGCTTGAGCACACTAAGAAGTACAGGCAGTGGCCGAACATCCATGGACAGAGGGTGGAGGCCCTGAGAGACACAGGAGCCAGTGTGACTACAGTGAGGAGTCATCTGGTGTCTGGAGAGCAGATAGATCCCTGTGTACTTCACCAAGTAGTTGCAGTGGACAACTCAGAGCACCTGTGCAGAGTGGCGCATGTTTCCTTTGAATGGGGGGTCTCAGGTTCCTTGAAGGTAGCTGTGAGTCCAACCATGCCTGTAGATTGTTTGACTGGCAATATCCTGGAGGATTCCCCTTGGCAAGAGGTGGAATGCAGGTCACACTTGGAAATGTTGGGTCTGCCTGGGTGGGCCTGTGTGTCTACCCGGTCTATGGCAGCCCATCAGGGTGATCAGGAGACCCTGGAGCCTGAGAGAGTGGCCCATGTGTCTGCCAGAAGGAGGAAGGGAAAGGGGTGCAGGAAACCAGCCCCAGAAGTTCCCACGGTCCAGGAGAAGGCTGAACCTGAGGGGGAGGCCTTGGAGGCTACAGGGGACCAGGTGGCTGAACTGGGCAAGGTCACTGAACTGTCACAATGGCAACAGGAAGGGGGCCCACCATGGAAGCATTCTGTGAGGCACATAAAACATGCCCTACTCTGGAGGGTTTTCAGCAGCAGGCTGCAGACCAGGCGTCTGGCAAGGAGTCTGAATCAGATTTGATTAACTGTGAAGATGGCCTCATTTATAGCGAGCCTAAGGTTCCTGAGCCTGGGTCAGCTCCTGTGCTGGTGGCACCCCAGAGCTTCAGAGTCTTCCTACTGGGTCTGCCTCATGAAGTGCCTTTAGCTGGACATTTGGGATAGGACAAGACCTTTGAACAGCTTGTCACTCACTTTTACCGGCCCCTATGCGCAGGCACTCTGATGTCCATTGTAAGTCTTGCCCAACTTGTCAGGCAAGTGGCAAGAGTGGGGGGAAATGAAAGCCCCCCCCTACAACCTTTCCCTGTGGTTAGTACCCCCTTTGAAAAGGTTGGTATTGACATTGTGGGGCCTCTGGATCCCAAGACAGCCATGGGCAACATGTTTATCCTGGTTTAGTAGACTATGCCACCCAGTACCCAGAAGCTATTCCTTTAAGATCAATCACTGCTCCTGTGGTGGGCTGTGCCTTGATGGGAGTTTTTACCCACATGGGGTTCCCCAAGGAAGTGGTGTCCGATAGGTGTACCAACTTCATATCAACGTATATGAAGTTTCTGTGGAAGGTGTGTTGAGTAACGTACAAGTTCACCACACCATACCAACCCCAAAGCAATGGTCTGGTTGAGAGATTTGACCACACCTTGAAGGGCATGATAATGGGCCTGTCAGAGCCCTTGAGGCGGAAGTGGGATGGCCTCTTGCCATGCCTTCTGTTCGCTTACAGGGAAGTGCCTCAAAAAGGGGTTGCTTTAGTCCTTTTGAGCTGTTGTATGGCCACCTTGTGAGAGGACCTGTGAGTCTGGTAAAGGAGGCTTTGGAGAAAGCCTCTAGTAAGCCCCCCAGAATGTATTCAGTTACATGCTGGCTCTGAGAAACCAGACTGCCCGCTTCAGAGCTCTTGCACAAGAGAACCTGGAAGCAAGCCAGGATGACATGAAACACTGGTATGACCAGAATGACTCTCTGGTCAAGTCTCAACCTGGTCAGAAAGTGTGGGTGATGGCACCAGTGGAGCCTTAGACTCGGCCTTTTGAGGTAGTTGAGAGCATGAGTAAAGTCACCTACCTGGTGGACTTGTGGACCCTTTAAGGGTCCTGCATGTGAACGGGCTCAAACCACACTTTGAGCGTACTGAATTGTACATGCGCCCTCCAACAGATGATGGGGTGGAGGAAGAGAGTGGGACACTTCCTGACCTCCTGCCTGATGGGGAAAAAGTTGGGTCTGTGGAGGGAGTGATCCTCTCTTCCTCCCTGACCCCAGAGCAGCAGAGGGACTGTCGCCAGGTATTGGATCAGTTTGCCTCACTGCTCTTCCTCATCCCAGGGGTCACACACTTGTATACACACGACGTGGACACTGGGGACAGCTCTCCTGTTAAGCACAAGGTTTACAGAGTGACTGACAGGGTAAGGGCTAAAATTAAAGAGGAAGTCTCTAAAATGGTAGCGTCTGGGGTTATTGAGTTTTCCAGCAACCCTTGGGCCAGCCTAGTGGTTTTGGTCCCAAAGCCTGCTGCTTCTGGTGCCACTCCAGAACACCGGTTCTCTGTGGATTATCGGGGACTGAATGCGGTCGCTAAGACTGATGCACACTCCATCCCCTGAGCTGATGAGGTCATTGACCGCTAGGGAGCTACCAAGTACCTAAGTACATTTGATCTTATCTCTGGGTTGGCAGAATGCCCTGACTGAGGAGGCTAAAGAGAGGTCTGCATTTTCCACAACAGATGGGAACTATTAGTTTAGGGTGATGCCCTTTGGGATGAAGAATGTCCTTGCCACCTTTCAAAGCTTAGTCAACCAGGTGTTGGTTGGACTGGATGATTTCAGCACTGCCTACCTGAATGACATTGCTGTCTTTAGAACCACATGGGAAGAACACTTGCAACACCTCTGTAAAATGTTGGAGGCCATGCAGAAGGAATGTGTCACTATTAAGGTGAGCAAGAGCCAAATAGGGCAGGGTTCTGCGGTGTACTTGGGACACCAGGTGGGGAGTGGCCAGGTGGCACCCCTGCAACCAAAAATTGAAACCATTCTGGCTTGGGAGCACCTCAAGACCCAGATTGAGGTGAGAGCCTTTTTAGGTCTCACTGGATACTAAAGGAGGTTTGTCAAGGGGTATGGGTCAATTGTTGCTCCCTTGACTGAGTTAACTTCCAAAAAGCAGCCCAGAAATGTGATCTGGACTGAATCTTGCCAGACAGCTTTCTTTAGATGACCTGAAGGCTGCCATGTGCACAGCACCTGTGCTGAAGGCACCTGACCAGTCCAAGGAATTTGTTGTGCAAACAGATGCTATAGAGCATAGTATTGAAGCAGTACTTTCACAGCTCAATGAAGAGGGTCTAGATCAACCTGTAGCCCTCATTAGCAGGAGGTTACTTCCCAGGGAACGTAGGTGGAGTGCAATTGAGCATGAATCTTTTACTGTAGTCTGGGCACTGAAGAAGCTAAGACCCTACTTGTTTGGGACTCTCTTTTGGGTTCAGACAGACCACAGGCCCCTCACATGGTTATTGCAGATGAGGGGTGAGACCCCAGAACTGTTAAGGTGGTCCAACTCCCTACAGAGAATGGACTGTATGGTGTAACACCACCCTGGTACAGAGCACACCAGTGCTGAAGGTCTGTCCAGATTCTTCCGCCTTATTGATGAGAACTTCCATGAGGTTGGGTAGTTCTCCCCACTTTCAGCTAGAGGGAACACGTATTAGACCTGGCATCCTTGGCGTGTTTTCCCCTTGCCTTTTTGCCTCTGCTTCCTGTATTTTTGACTATGTGCTGGACTTTGTTATTGCTGGTTTTTGGCACTCTGGATTCTTTACCACTGCTGACCAGTGCTAAAGTGCAAGTGCTTCCTGTTTAAATTGTGATTATTATTGGTTATCCCTGATTGGCACATTAAAGCTCCCTTTGTGTCACTGTCTAGAGGGAATTCACAAACATCCCAGCTGTCTCTGACCCAAATTTGGATTCTACAGGCAGGCAGAGGCACAGAATGGTTAATCAACATTTATAAAAATGGAAGGTTTAGGCCTGGCAAGTCGGTACACTGGCCAATTTGAATTGGCAGTTTAAAACTGCACTTACAGACACTGCAGTGGCAGGTCTGAGCCATGTTTACAGGGCTACTAATCTGGGTGGAACAACCAGTGCTTCAGGCCCACTAGTAGCATTTAATTTACGTGCCCTGGGCACCTCTAGTGCACTTTACTAGGGACTTACTAGTAAACCAAATATGCCAATCATGGAAAAGCCAATTACACATACACTTATATATATATATATATATAAATATATATATATATATATATATATTTATATATATATAAATATATTTATATATATATAAATAATTTATACCAGGAGCACTTATACTTTAGCACTGGTCACCAGAGCAAATAAAACAGCATAAACAGAGTCCAGCACACAGAACAACCTGGGAAGTAGAGGCAAAAAGTTACTTGTCCTTTCTCTTCCTGGTAGACACCTGGGTTACTCTTTCAGGCTCCAGGGCCTCCTGGTCTCCCTGATGGGCTGCCATAGACCGGGTGGTCATGCATGCCCACCAAGGCTGACCCAACATTTCCAAGTTTGACCGGCGTTCCACCTCACTCCAAGGGGAATCCTCCAGGTCGTTACCTAGCAGACAATCTATATGCATGGTTGGACTCACAGCTATCCTCAAGGAACCTGAGACCCCCCAATCAAAGGGAACATGTGCCACCTTACGTAGGTGATCTGAGTTGTCTACAGCAACTACTTGCTAAAGTACATTAGAGACCACTTGCTCTTCAGACACTAGGTGGCACCTGACAGTAGTCACACTGGCTCCAGTATCTCTCAGACCCTCCACCCTCTTTCCATTGAAGGTCACCAACTGCCTGTATTTCTTAGTGTTCTCAGGCACAAGGGTCCTCTGGACCATCTCACTGTCCCCTATTGAGACAACGGTCATCTCATCTGGCTCCCACCCTTCTCTTGGAACCAACTCCTACCTATGGCTACACTGGCCAAACCCTGTGACTGTGCACCAGTGGGTGTCAGTGCCAATTTGGACACTTGTGATCCCTCCTCATGTGACCCTCCTGATCACATGTATAGCACTTACGGTGACCCCTCTCTGCAGGGTTCCCTGTAGAGATCCATGGCTTCTTCTCACCTGGGGGCTGGGAATCCTTACCTTGGGAACTAGGTTGGGGCCCTTTAGTGAACTCCCCTTGTTTACCCTTACCCCCCACTTATTCTGATTACAACCCTGCCCACCCTTGGCAGATTCTCCCCTGTACTGCTTTTGGACCCTGGTGCTTTCCCTCCGTCCACTTCCTGTGCAAGCCTCCTGGGGTAAGTCAGCTTGCTGTCAATCAGGTGCTGGCACAGCTCTGGAAAACAAAGACCATGAAAGTGTTCCCACACAATCAAATTGTACAGCCCCTCATAATATGTTACCTTACTGCCCTTCACCCTACCATCCAGTGCTCTGCAAAAAGAATCAACACATTCCAACCAAGTTTGAGAATCCCCCTTCTTGTAAGACCTGAACTTCTCCTTGTAATGCATGCAATCCCGCTTTTGAAACCCCACTAGACACCAGGGATTTTTTTTATTTGCTGAAACTGGCATAAGGGAGCGACCACTTGGGCAAGGGTCGCTCCCAGGGGGGGGCATTTTTTTGGGAAGGCCTTTTCTGCCCCACCGGGCCTATTATTAGAAACCTCTAAGGCACCAGGGATCTTTTTTTTTTTCTATTTGTTTTGTTTTTTGTTTTTTTAGGTGGGAAGCGACCCCTTAGGCAAGGGTCGCTCCCCTAAGGGGCAAATTATATTTAGGCCATTTCCGCCCCCTTGGGGGCAGATTGGTCTATTTTGATGAGGCCAATCTGCCCCAAGGGGGGCAGAAACCACTAGACACCAGGGAGTTTGTTTTGTTTTCGTAAATTTCACGCAAGGGGAGCGACCCCTTAGACAAGGGTCGCTCCCCTGGCGGGGGGAATTATTTTAGGCCATTTCTGCCCCCCTGGGGGGTACATCAGCCTATTTTGATTAGGCCGATCTGCCCCCAAGGAGGGCAGAAACCACTAGGCACGGGGGATTATTATTATTTTTTTTTGTTTTACAGATGGGGAGCGACCCCTTGGACAAGGGTCGCTCCCCTGGAGGGGAAAATTGTATTTAGGCCATTTCTGCCCCCTTTGGGGACAGATCGGCCATTTTTTGCTACTCCAATCTGCCCCCAAAGGGGGCAGAAACCACTAGGCACCAGGGATTTTATTTTTGGCGCCAATGTCACGCAGGGGGAGCGACCCCGTAGGCAAGGGTCGCTCCCGTGGGGGAGAGAGGGGTTGGGGGTCAAATTTATTTTAGGCCATTTATCGGCCTATTATTAGAAACCTCTAGGCGCCAAGGCAAATTTTTTTGTGTGTTTTTTTTTTTGGTTTGTTTGTTATTTTAGAGATGGGGAGCGACCCATTAGGCAAGGGTCGCTCCCCTGGGGGGCAAATTGTATTTAGACCATTTCTGCCCCCCTTGGGGGCAGATTGGCTGATTTTATGTCAATCTGCCCCCAAGGGGGCAGAAACCACTAGGCACCGGGTAGGTTTCCCTAGGTGCCGGCTGACCTAGAGGCCAAAATCTACAGGTAGGCACTTTGCAAAAAACACCTCTGTTTTCTTTAAAAAAATGTCATGTGTCCATGTTGCGTTTTGGGGCATTTCGTGTCGCGGGCGCTAGGCCTACCCACACAAGTGAGGTATCATTTTTATTGGGAGACTTGGGGGAACGCTGGGTGGAAGGAAATTTGTGGCTCCTCTCTGATTCCAGAACTTAGTGTCACCAAAATGTGAGGAAAATGTGTTTTTTTAGCCACATTTTGTGGTTTGCAAAGGATTCTGGGTAACAGAACCTGGTCAGAGCCCCACAAGTCACCCCATCTTGGATTCCCCTAGGTCTTTAGTTTTCAAAAATGCATAGGTTTGGTAGGTTTCCCTAGGTGCCGGCTGAGCTAGAGGCCAAAATCTACAGGTAGGCAGTTTGCAAAAAACACCTCTGTTTTCTTTCAAAAAATGTGATGTGTGCACGTTGCGTTTTGGGGTGTTTCATGTCGCGGGCGCTAGGCCTACCCACACAAGTGAGGTATCATTTTTATCGGGAGACTTGGGGGAACATAGATTAGCAAAACAAGTGTTATTGCCTCTTGTATTTCTCTACATTTTTGCCTTCCAAATATAAGAGAGTGTGTAAAAAAGACATCTATTTGAGAAATGCCCTGTAATTCACATGCTAGTATGGTCACCCCGGAATTCAGAGATGTGCAAATAACCACTGCTCCTCAACACCTTATCTTGTGCCCATTTTGGAAATACAAAGGTTTTCTTGACAGCTATTTTTGACTCTTTATATTTCAGCAAATGAATGGCTGTATACCCGGTATAGAATGAAAACGCACTGCAGGGGGCAGCTCATTTATTGGCTTTGGGTACCTTGGGTTCTTGATGAACCTACAACCCTATATATCCCCGTAACCAGAGGAGTCCAGCAGACGTAACGGTATATTGCTTTCGAAAATCTGACATTGCAGGAAAAAGTTACAGAGTAAAACGTAGAGAGAAATTGCTGTTTTATTCACCCCAATTTCAATATTTTTCTTTTTCAGTTGGTATTTTCTGTAGGAAACCCTTGTAGGATCTACACAAATGACCCCTTGCTAAATTCAGAATTTTGTCTACTGTTCAGAAATGTTTAGGTTTCTGGGATCCATCATTGGTTTCATGCCCATTTCTGTCACTGACTGGAAGGAGCCTGAAAGCACAAAAAAGTGTAAAAATGGGGTATGTCCCAGTAAAATGCCAAATTTGTGTTGAAAAATTGGGTTTTCTGATGCAAGTCTGCCTGTTCCTGAAAGCTGGGAAGCTGGTAATTTTAGCACTGCAAACTCTTTGTTGATGCCATTTTCAGGGAACAAAACACAAGCCTTCTTCTGCAGCCACTTTTTCCCATTTTTTTGAAAAAAACAAAATTTTCACTGTATTTTGGCTAATTTCTTGGCCTCCTTCAGGGGAACCCACAAAGTCTGGGTACCTTTAGAATCCCTATGATGTTGGAAAAAAGGACGAAAATTTGGCTTGGCTAGCTTATGTGGACAAAAAGTTATGAGGGCCTAAGCGCAAACTGCCCCAAATAGCCAAAAAAAGGCCTGGCACAGGAGGGGGAAAAGGCCTGGCAGCGAAGGGGTTAAAATCAAGTACGCAAAAATATATATATATACACCATAAACAAAATATACACCAAGCTTAGTAGTCCAGGTAGTGCTCCAATGAAGTCTGTGGAACACTGGGCCCACACGGTATGGGCGAGGCCCACACAAGATCCCTGACCATGACGGAGAGAACACTGCAGGGGCATCAGAGAGCAAGAAAACAGGCACCTCAGGGGGAGGGAAATGGGGGGCACCTCAGCCTGTTGAGTGCACGATGCCAAATCCACGAGAGGGCCACATGCCCATTGTTCCATCCTGGGCAGTGCAAAGCCACATTCTCTCTAGTCTCTACAGTAGGTGGTTTGCCCACTGTTCCATCCTGGGGAGTGCAAAGCCACAGTCTCTCAAGTCTCTACAGTGGGTGGGTTGCCCACTGTTCCATCCTGGGGAGTGCAAAGCCACAGTCTCTCAAGTGGATGACAGTCTCCACTGGTTCTGGAGGGGGCTCTGTGCCCAGAGTGCTTCATCCTGCTAAGGACAGAGGTAGTGGATGTATCTCCCCACTGGTTCTGGAGGGGGCATGGTGCCCAGAGTGCTTCATCCTGCTCGTGACGGACTCAGTAGCGTCAGTGACCTTGGCGCTCATGGGCCAGCGGTGCTTGAGGTGGCAGTGCCCTGTTCAGCGGTGCTTGGAGTGGCGGTGCCCTGTTCAGAGGTGCTTGAGGCGGCAGTGCCCTGGTCAACGGTACTTGGAGCGGTGGTGCTTGAGGCGGCGGTGCCCTGTTCAGCGGTGCTTGAGGTGGCGGTGCCCTGTTCAGCAGAGCTTGAGGCAGCGGTGCCCTGTTCAGCGGTGCTTGAGGCGGCGGGCTCCTTTGCAGTGACTCAGCTGCTGGCGGTCCTCTCTGTCCCAGTGGGGCTTGTGCTGGCGGTCCTCTCTAGCCCAGCGGGGCATGTGCTGGCGGTCTTCTCTAGTCAAGCGGGGCTTGTGCTGGCGTTCCTCTCTAGCCCAGTGGGGCTTGTGCTGGCGGTTCGCTCTAGCCCAGCGGGGCTTGTGCTGGCAGTCCTCTCTGTCCCAGCGGGGATGATGGCGGTGGCCTCCTTGCCAGCGGGGATGATGGCTGTGGCCTCCTGGGCAGCGGGGATGATGGCGGTGGCCTCCTGGCCAGTGGGGATGATGGCTGTGGCCTCCTGGCCAGCGGGGATGATGGCTGTGGCCTCTTGGGCAGCGGGGATGATGGCTGTCTCCTCCGCCGTGCTGCTCTTCCCAGACTTTCCTGGTTTCTTGTGGCCCTTCCCCACCTTGGAAGGTGTTGCAGCTGACTCCACACTCCCACCGGGACCCCCTGGGAGCGGCTTTAGTGGCTGGAGTCTTCCCCCTCTCACGCCGGGCACTGGCCAACTTTTGATGCTTGACAGGTGGGGGACTGTCCATGCTGTGGCTCAATGCCACACTGGCTGCCCTGGTGGCCGGTGCACTCCAGATTCCGGTGACTACAGGCACCATAGGTCCCGGAGATGTTGTGGCTAAGGTGCTAGTTCGGGACCTAGGAGACGGACGGGGCGGGGGAGGTGTGGGAAAGAGGTCAAGGTTGGACAGGAAAAGTTTTTGGGAGACACTGGGATGGGTAGCTGGAGGGGGTTTGGGAGTGGAGGAAGAGGTTGTAGTTGTAGGAGGTGTTGGTTTGCTGACTTTGGGTGAAGGTGCATGGGCTGGAGGCTGTTGTGAGGTGGATGGCTGTTGGGTGGGTGTGTGCCTGCGTTTGTGTATCTTGGGAGGTGGAGTCACAGACACACTGGGAGAGGACACAGGGGACGTGTGAATGGTAGTGGGGGTGGTGACTGCACGTGAGCGGGGTGTGGTGGTGGGTGTGCTAGTGATGGCAGTAGTGGCTGTAGATGTAGTGCATACAGGTGTGAGTGTAGACGAGACTGGGAGGGAGGAGGGAGACGAGAAGGAGGAGGACACAGTGGAGGCAGTGGATGTTGGTGTGTATGCATGCGTGAGTGCCTGTGGGATGTGTGGTGCTAATGTTTGCCAGAGCTTCCCTTGTGTGTCGAGGTGTGTGCATGCTGCTGTGTCGGTGTGCTTGTGATGGGGTACAGGGGATTGTGTCTGGGTGGAGGAAGTGGGGGAGGCTAGAGACAGGGACAATGGCTGCCATCAGTGCTGAGGCCAGAGTCTGAAAAGCTTGCTGAAGGGCCGCCTGACCAGAATGAATGCCCTCCAAGAATGCATTGGTTTGTTGCAACTGCCTTTCTACACCCTGGATGGCATTCAAAATGGTAGACTGCCCAACAGTGAGGGACCTGAGGAGGTCAATGACCTCCTCACTGAGGGTAGCAGGGGTGACTGGGGCAGGGGCTGAGGTAGCTGGGGCGAAGGTGATGCCCACCCTCACGGGTGAGCGGGCACAGGGCAAAGGCTGAGGGGCTGCTGGGTGGGCGGTGCTGGTAGGGGGGGGTGGCGGCTGTACCTGTAGATGGGGGGGGCACAGATGTTGCCGCCACCACAAGGGAGCTGGTCTCAGCTCCTGTCTCTGCCGTGGAGTTCCCCTCGCCCTCCACCCCACTGGTGAAGTCCGAGTCCGTAGTGTGGCCCTCCATGGCCATGTGGGATGCAGCTTCCTTGTGCTCCGGTGCCACTGCTCCTCCGCCTGATGGTGCTAATGCAAACAAGAACAGGGAGACGACAAAAAGTGGGTGGACGACAGAAGAAAGACATGTTGAGTGCTTGCATTACCGCTACCGTTGGCGGACATGACAGACACAGAAGCCCCCTGCACTACGCCGCGCTCTTGGGCTCCACTGTTCAATCCCTGGGAAATGGCCTACTAGGCTATGGACGACACCTGCACACATGGATGACACAGGGGCATGACTAGGTGTACTTGGCACTCTACAGAGGTGGGATGGGGTGCCACATGGCCTGCCTTACGGAGGGACCTTGCCTAAGAAACTTGCCCTGGCCTAGGGAAAACCACAGCCCATCTCCCCCAACCAGACACCTCCACTGCGTGCAAAATCAGCAGGATGAGATTGTACTCACCCCCTTGTGGCTGCTGTGATGCCCTCAAGCGCCCATCCAACTCCGGGTACGCCACCGCCAGGATCCTGAACATCAGGGGGGTCATGGTGCAACGAGCACCCCTTCCACGTTGGGAGGCCATCCCCAGCTGAGCCTCCCCCGTCTTCTTGCTCCAGCGGCGAATGTCCTCCCATCTTATCCGGCAGTGGGTGCTCCGTCTTTAGTAGACTCCCAGGGTCCGGACGTCCTTGGTGATGGCACGCCAAATATATATTTTCTGGTAGGCGCTGACCTACATGAATTGTACAGGGGGAAGAGAAACTTATTATCAACGGCACCGTCACAGTCATTGGCCCCCATCCCTACCCTTGCCAAGTGGCACATGCACTCACCGCCGTTTCATGCACGCAGCAATCTCCCCCCCCCTCTTACATCCACCCCACTCCACACAGGAATAGCCCATACAGCATGCTCCCAGTGTACTTACCTGTTTGTCTGAGGACCTTAGAGTAGCGTGTACTGGGGGAGGACCCCATCCACGAGTTTCTCCAACTCCTCCGATGTGAAGGCAGGGGCCCTTTCCCCAGACACTGGAGCCATTGTCTTTTCCAGACCGTGGTCACAGCAGCACTTGCAGTGTAGGTCCTCTCCTGTCGAAGATCAGGTATCGAGTGATTGAACAGATAGAAAATGGCGGTCACGTCCGCGGCGGTGCGTACCGTCACCGCCAGCGTACATCGTCATTGGCTCCTGGGAGCCATAGGGTCCATGTTAACCAATGCAGAATTGCACCATGGTCTTCGACCGCCTACTGCGACGGTGTACAACGCCAGCACAGTTACCTCACATCCCATTGTCCCACTCTAGAGGTCAGGCAGTCGCTATTTCAGGGGACCACATGGCTTAATTTTTAACTGCGTCACACATACCTAGGCCTAGACTCAACACACATACAGGCCACTTTTTGGATTATGATTCGTGTTCTGTGTAAGGTGTGGGTACGTACCTCTGAGTTGGTTGACTCTGTGCTCGCTGTTGTCCTTCATAGGAACCGTCTGCTGGGACATGTGAGGAGATGGCGGCATCCTCCTGTGTACCGACCGTTGGTGGACCTGTCGACAATGGAAGAAAGACATGTGATCATCACCTACAGGCTTGACCGTGCCACAATCCAGGAACTGTGTACCCAGCTGGAGCCAGACCTGATGTCAGCTATCCGCCATCCCACAGGAATCCCCCCTCAAGTGCAGGTGGTATCAGTGCTCCATTTCCTTGCAAGTGGGTCATTTCAAACAACAGTGGCCATTGCATCAGGGATGTCCCAACGTGTTGTCCAGAGTGTTGTCTGCCCTGCTGAAACACATGCGGAGCTACATCGTTTTCCCTCAGGTGGAGGATTTGCCTACAGTGAAAGGTGATTTATATGCCCTTGGACATATCCCCAACATCATAGGTGCTATTGATGGGACCCATGTTGCTTTGGTCCCCCCGTCGGAGTGAACAGGTGTAGAGAAGCCGGAAGAGTTACCATTCCATGAATGTACAGATGGTATGTTTGGCAGACCAGTACATCTCCTATGTTAATGCCAAGTTCCCTGGCTCAGTGCATGACGCCTACATCCTGCGGAATAGCAGCATCCCTTTGTGATGGGTTAACTCCAGAGGCACCGTGTGTGGCTATTAGGTGAGCACCTGGAAGCAAGACAGTGGGAATAGTAGTCTGGGGATATCCCTACAATTTAGTGTGTGTCTAACAGTTGTCCCTCGCCATTTGCAGGTGACTCTGGTTACCCCAACCTGTCATGGCTACTGAGCCCAGTGAGGAATCCCAGGACAAGGGCAGAGGAACGCTACAATGAGGCCCATGGGCGAACACGGCGGATAATTTAGCGGACCTTCGGCTTCCTGAAAGCCAGGTTCCGGTGCCTCCATATGACAGGTGGATCCCTATTCTATTCACCAATGAAGGTGTGCCAGATCATTGTGGCCTGCTGTATGCTTCACAACTTAGCTTTGCAACGACAGGTGCCTTTTCTGCAGGAGGATGGTCCAGATGGTGGTGTTGTTGTAACTGTGGAGCCTGTGGACAGTGAAGACGAGGAAGCAGAAGAAGAAGACATGGACAATAGGGACTCAGTGATCCATCAATATTTCCAGTGAAACACAGGTAAGAATACAAACCTGCCTACGAAATGTACTTTAACACTACTACCTCTCTACTGTCTGTCGTTTTCACCCAGTGTATGGTCACTGAGTTGTCACTTTCCCTTACGATTTCACACATGTGGGTCATACAGTGTGACATCTACTTTGATTCCTCATGGACTACAGCTGTGTGACATAGGTATGTTGACATTACAAATGAAAGAGCTTTTTGACACTGTAATTGCTAATACACTATTCCGAAATCACAGAGTGACTCCAGATTATTTTGTGCTTTAAGGGTGTTTATTTTAGTGCTCAATATTGGAGGGGGTAGCAAAATGGTGAGGGGTGATGGTGGAGGAAAGTCCATGGCAGAGTCCAGTCTATTAGTCTCACATGTGCATTGCCCAAATGGGCATAGGAAGTGGAGCTGGGGCAGTTTAAGGATGGACAGGGTGACAAAGTGGGACAGAAGGATGACATTCAGGGTGGTCTCATTTCTTGTCGGGGGTCTTGGCATTGTTCTCTGTCTTTGTCCTGGATCTCAGGGACCGTTTGCAAGGTGGTTCTCCCTCTGCAGGGGGTGGGGTGTTGGTGTGGTGGTCCTGTGGCGGTGCCTCCTGTCCAATAGCGCTGGTGGAGGTGGTGGACAGTTCATCGTCCAGGCTAGTGTCAGGGGGCCCTCGTAGTGCCACAGTGTCCCTCCTGGTGTTGAGTATTTCTTCAGCACGCCTACGATGGTGCCCAGGGTGGAACTGGTGGCTCTGAGTTCCTCCCTGAAGCCAAAATACTGTTCCTCCTTCAGGCGCTGGGTCTCCTGAAACTTGGCCAGTACTGTTGCCATCGTCTCCTGGGAGTGGTGGTAGGCTCCCATGATGTTGGAGAGGGCCTTGTGGAGAGTGGGTTCCCTTGGCCTGTCCTCCCCCTGTCACACAGCAGCCCTCCCAGTTCTCCTGTGTTCCTAGGACTCCGTCCCCTGGACCGTGTTCCCACTGCCCCCAGGTCCCTGTTGTTGTTGGGGTGGTGGGTTATCCTGGGTTCCCAATAGTGGTGGACACACTGCTGATTGACGTGCCTGGGGACGGAGGTATGGGTCTGCTGGGTAGGTGCTGTGCTCGTGTTTCCAGAGGGGGGAAGCTCTGTAGTGGCCTGTTACTGTGTGATGGGAACCGACTGTCCCGTGGTCCCCGATGGGCCGGGCTGGTCATCTAGATCCAGTTGGACAGAGGTGTTGTCATCACTGTGGGCCTCTTCTGTTGGTGGTGTGGACATGTGTGGACCCTCCTGTCCGGTGACGTTGGGTAGGGGTCCTGCAGGGGTATAAAAGGATGTTTATTACAACTGTGTGTGCCATGGTGTGCAATGGGTAGGTGACCGTGTACCCCAGTGCTTACATTCCTCTGTGGGACCTTGTGTGATGATGGTTTGGGGGGGGTGTATGGGTGTGTGCAGTGGACATGCTTTAGTGATGGGTGTCCATTCTTTGTTGTTGCATGCAGGGCTTGGTGTTAGGATGTGTGGTTTGTGATGTTGGGACATTTGTGAGGAGTTAGAGTGATGGGGTGAGGGTGATTGTGGGGGTATGTGATGGCATGCAGGTAGGGTGGGGGATGTAATAGTTAAGATTTGACTTACCAGAGTCCATTCCTCCAGCTACTCCTGTGAGGCCCTCAGGGTGCAGAATCGCCAAGACCTGCTCCTCCCATGTTGTTAGTTGTGGGGGAGGAGATGGGGGTCCGTCGCCAGTCTGCTGAACCGAAAGGTGTGTCTTGAGACCACGGAACGCACCTTCCAGCGTAGGTCGTTCCACCTCTTCCTGATGTCATCCCGATTTCTTGGGTGCTGTCCCACTGCGTTGACCCTGTCCACTATTCTGCGCCATAGCTCCATCTTCCTAGCTATGGAGGTGTGCTGCACCTGTGATCTGAATAGCTGTGGCTCTACCCAAACGATTTCCTCCACCATGACCCTGAGCTCCTCCTCCGAGAACCTGGGGTGTCTTTGCAGTGCCATGGGGTGGTGTGGGTGATGTGTGGGGTGGTGTGTGTGGTGATCAGTGTGCTGATATGTAGTGGGGTGTTGTGTGAGGTGCGTGGAAGTTATGTGGATGATGGTGTTGTGTGCCTGTGGATGCTAGTATTGTTGATGGTGGTGTCTCTCTCTTTGCTTCTTTCTCAATTGTGGTCGTAGGGGTTTGTGGGTGATGTGGGTGTGTGTTTTATATTGTATTGGGTGTGTGGGAGTGGTGTGTGTATGTGTATCAGGTGTGTGTATTTCAAATTGTCCAACATGGCTGTGTTTTGTAAGTATGTGTGTATTTTGAGCACAGCGGTGTGTACCGCCAATGGAATACCACAGTTGAAAGACCGCCGCGTGGATTCGTGGGTCGTGATAGTGTGGGCGTATTTCTGTTGGCGTGACGGTGGAGGTCTTTTTTCTGCCAGTTTATCACTGACCTTTGGTGTGGCGGACTTATGTGGGTGACTTAATATTGGCAGATTCCGAGCTGTGGGTCATAATAGCTGTGGCGGTATTCTGCGGCCGCGGCGGTGTGTTGGCAGTCTTCTGCACTGCGGTAAGAGGCTTTTACCGCCAATATTCTAATGACCGCCAGTATGTGGTTGTGTAATGGTCTGCAATAAAACAGTGTGTACAACAATCACTGCATGTCAAGTAGAAATACAAGTCCTATCTTCACAGCTGATCACCAATGTTAGAAATGGGGTTTCTGGTTGGCAGTCAGATGGTACTCTGTCCAACCAGGGACCCTAACTCTAGTAAGTGTAACAGAGCTACACACCTAGAATAACCCCTGCTCGCCCCGTTGATAGCTTGGCACAAGCAATCAGGCTTATCTCAGAGGCAATGTGTAAAGTATTTGTACCAACACACAAAGTAACAAGTGAGAACACCACAAAATGACTCAACACCAGTTTAGGAAAATAGCCAGTATTTATCTAAATCAAACAAGACCAAAATGACAAAAATCCAACATACACAAGCAAAAATATGAATATTTAAAGTAGAATCAGTCTTAATCTTAAAATTGAAATCAATGAATGCATTGTTTAGCACAAAGTACCTTTTGTGCACCTAAAATAAAACTACACAGGTGAGTGTGCATCAGAAAAGCAAGCTATACGTTGATTCCTTACTCGCAAGTGAGGCTGTGTGTCGGTTCTTTCTCTGCCCAGCAACCAATGTGTCGATTCTTTTCTCGCCGGACAAGCAATGTGTCAGTTTCTGGACCAGCAGCCTTAAGTCGTGCCGTGATGTTGAAGATTTTGATGCCCAAGGATGATGTGTGGAAAATCAGGATGCATGGCAATGATTAATCTGCGCTGAGCTGGCAATGCATCAATTTTACTGGCAATGTGCCAATTTTACGGGCACTGTATTGATTTTTCTGCCGCTCAGCACTGGTTTCTGGATTTTCACTCTAGTTCTGCCATCTTCTCCTTCCAGGGGACTGTATGTGGCACCACTAGGCAAGTCAAGGGGTCTCAGCAAAAGAGCCCCGGTGCTGGCAGATGAAGTCTTTGATGTCCCTGAGACTTCTTAACAGAAACTTCACAAGCAGGATACACAGTAAAGTCCAGTCTTTGGGGGTCATTCTGACCTCGGCGGTAAAAGCCGCTTACCGCCGGTCAGAAGGCCGCCACAATACCGCCGCGGCCGCGGTCAGCCGCCACGGACATTCTGACCCACAACTGCAAAACCTCCGAAAATCCGCCCTCCACTGCAGTCCGCCACATCAGCGGCCAGCGGTAAACTGGAGAAGACCAAACCTCCACCGCCACGCCAACAGAAATACGCCCATCCCATTATGACCCGCAAATCGACGCGGCGGTCATTCAACCGCGGTATTCCATTGGCGGTAGACCCCGCCGCGGTCAAAATACACACACCTTTACAAACCCCTACCACATTGGACAATTTGAAAGGCACACACCTGAAACCCATACACACACCAGTCCCACACATCCAATACCATATAAAACAAACACCCACATCACCCACAAACCCCTACCAACAAAAACCAGAGACGAAGGAGAGAGAGAGACACATCAGAGAATAGATAGCCAGACACACAGAGGCACACCGCAACATCACACACACCACATAGAAGCACAAAGCCCCACACACCAACACACACATCATCACATACACCACCCCACACCTCATACACTCCACCCCATGGCACCACAAAGGCACCCACGCTTTTCGGACCAAGAACTCCGGGTCATGGTGGAGGAGATCATAAGAGTGGAACCCCAGCTCTTCGGCTCACAGGTCCAGCACACCAGCATAGCGAGGAAGGCGGAGCTCTGGCAGCGGATCGTGGACAGGGTCAACGCGGTGGGACAACATCCCAGAAATAGAGAGGACATCCGCAAACGATGGAACGACCTACGGGGGAAGGTGCGCTCGATGGTCTCGCAACACAACATCGCAGTGCAGAAGACTGGCGGGGGACCCCCACCCACTCCACCCGAATTCACAACAAGGGAGCAGGAGGTACTCAACATCCTGCATCCTGATGGTCTCGCTGGAGTACACAGAGGAATGGACTCTGGTAAGTACAAGGCCAACCACTTCACCCCACCCCCAGCATGCTAACCCCCACCCTCACCCCCAACCCCCCAGCACACATCCTCCCTGAGAATGTCTCCCCAGCACAACCCACCCAACACCAACCCCTGCATGCCACCCCCAAACTATGGACACCCATCACCTAAGCATGACCACTGCACATACCCATCACCCCCCCCCCCACAAAACACCCTCACAACACCTCCCCCAAGGGAATGCCAGCACTGGGGGACAAGGGCACCTATAAAACGCAAGCTAATGCACACACAGAAACAATAACCATACCCTCTTACCCCATGCAGGACCCGAACGACAACACACCGGTCAGGAGGGACCAGAAATGTCCATCCCACCCCCGGAACAGGCCACTAGTGATGACAGCAGCTCTGTCGACCTGGAACATGACGACCAGCCCGGACCATCGGGGACCTCTGGGCAGTCGATTCCCCTCACCCAGACACAGGCCACTGCAGACCCAACCCCCTCTGGGAACAACCGCACAGCTCCCACCCAGCGGGCCCATGCCTCTGTCTCTAGGACAGGTCAAGCAGCGGTGTGTCTACCACTACAGGGTCCCCAGGGTAACCCACCAACCCAACAACAACAGGGACCTGTGGGCAGTGGGAGTGGGCACACCGTCCAGGGGACAGAGGCCCAGGGAAACAGGGCAACTCGGAGGGCTGCTGTGCGACAGGGGGGGGAGGAGAGGCCCAGGGAACCCACTCTCCAAGAGGCCCTCACCACCATCATGGCTGCCTACCACCACTCACAAGACGATGGCGACGGTACTGGCCAGGTTCCAGGAGATCCAGGCACAGCAGGAGCAACGCTGCATGGGGTTCAGCGACCAACTCAGCAACATCTCAACCGCTATGGGGAGCATAGTCCAAGCCCTGAACCGCATAGAGGACACGTTTCGGGACCATGTGGCATCACACAGGGCCCCTGTCACTAGCCAGGAACAGGAACAGCCTACCACCTCCACCGGCGCTAGTGGACAGGAGGCCCCACCACAACGACAGCCCACCAGAACCCCACCTCCTGCTGAAGAACAACCGCCCCGCAAAAGGAGCCTGAGATCCAAAAATCCGACAGAGTAGGATGTCAAGTCCCCCGCCAGCATCACATACCCCCTGAAGTCCTCCCACTGTCCCACATTGCCACCCTGTCAAACCTTGAACTGCCCTTGCTCCATCCTGCCACAGGCGTATGGACAATGCACCTGTGAGACTGAGAACTGGACTCCGCCATGGACATTACTCCACCCCCACCCATCACTGTTTCACTATCATGTACCAATATCTATGCACTAATAATAAATCACACATTGCACTGAAATCAATCAGGACTCAGGCTGTCTTATTTACAAATGTATGACACATTACATATAAATTACGTATTTTGAACATTGTGAATTACACATACCGAGGTAACTTAGCATTAGTCCATGGGCCAACCAAGCCGAGGTCACGCAGTGGCTCATACAGCACAGAAAAGGGAAGGGAAATTCAAACATCATGTCCATAGGTCTGGGGGGAAACCGACAAAGTTGAGATGCAGGAGGCTTTCAGGAAATGTAAAATGGCATGGGTGATCATTACCTGTGTGCTACTGGAAATACTGTGCTATTACTCTGTCCCTGTTGTCTGTGTCGTCCTCTGAGTCTTCCTCCACTTCACTCTCCGCAGGCTCCACAGCTACTTCAACACCACCATCTGCACCATCCTCCTGCAGGAAAGGGACCTGACGTCGCAATGCCAGATTGTGAAGCATACAGCAGGCCACGATGATGTGGCACACCTTCTTTGGTGAGTACATCAGGGATCCCCCAGTCATATGCAGGCACCTAAACCTGGCCTTCAGGAGGCCAAAGGTCCTTTCGATGATCCTCCTAGTTCGTCCATGGGCCTCATTGTACCGTTCCTCTGCCCTGGTCCGGGGATTCCTTACTGGGGTCAGTAGCCAAGGCAGGTTGGGGTAACCAGAGTCACCTATTAGCCACACACGTTGTCTCTGTAGCTGCTCCATCACATAGGGGATGCTGCTATTTCGCATCACATACGCGTCATGCACTGACCCTGGGAACTTGGCATTTACATGGGAGATGTACTGGTCAGCCAAACAGACCACCTGGACATTCATCGAATGATAACTTTTTCTGTTTCGGTACACCTGCTCATCGTCTTTTGGGGGTACCAAAGCCACATGGGTCCCATCAATGGCACCAATGATGTTGGGGATATGTCCAAGGGCATAGAAATCACCCTTCACTGTAGGCAAGTCACCCTCCTCTGGGAAAATGATGTAGCTCCGCATGAGTTTCATCAGGGCAGACAACACTCTACTCAAAATCTTTGAAAACATAGGCTGAGACATTCCAGATGACATGGCCACTGTGGTCTGGAATGACCCACTTGCCAAAAAATGGAGGACTGACAAAACCTGCACCAGAGGGGGAATCCCTGTGGGTTGGCGGATGGGGGACATCAGGGCTGGCTCCAGCTGGGCACACAGTTCATGGATAGTGGCACGGTCAAGTCTGTATCGAAGTATTATATGGTGTTCTTCCATTGTCGACAGGTCCACCAGCGGTCGTTACACGCGAGGATTCCTCCTTCTCATCGCAAGTCCCAGCGGATGGTGCCTAGGAAGGACAACATGGAGCACAGAGTCAGCCAAACCACAGGTACGTACAGACAGCTTGCACAGTTAAAGAATGGCAATGGGTTGAAAGGCGTGTATGTGTGGCAATGCAAGGCCTAGGCCTGTGTGTCGCAGTCAAAATTAAGCCATGTAGGCCCTTGAAATGGCGGCTGCCTGACCTGTGAAGTGGCACAATGGGATGTGAGGTCAATGCGCTGGCGGGGCACACCGTGGCGGTAGGCGGTCGAAGACCGCGGCGCAAAGCCGCATTGGTTAACATTGAAGCCTATGGGTTTCAAGAGCCAATGACGAAGTGCGCCGGCGGTCGCGGTACGCACCGCCACGGTACGCACCGCCGCGGGCGTGACCGCCATTTTCTATCAGCTTAATCATTCGAGACCTGATCATCCACAGGAGAGGACCTATACTGCAAGTGCTGCTGTGACCTCGGTCTGGAAGATACAATGGCTGCTGCGACTGGGGAAAGGGCCCCTGCCTTCACGTCTGAAGAGTTGGAGAAGCTCGTGGATGGGGTCCTCCCCCAGTATGCGCTACTCTACGTTCCTCCAGACCAACAAGTGAGTACACATGGTGCACATGGAATGGGCTATGTCTGTGTGGATTGGGGTGGATGTAAGTTGGTGGGGTGGGGGGCGAATGAGGAGTGCAACGCCCGACACATGAGAGCATGTGCCATATGGCAAAGTTGGTGGGGGGGGCCAATCACATCTAACATGCAGGTCATTGATGATTTCCTCCTTTCCACCCTGTACATGTCAAATAGGTCAGCGCCCATCAGAAGATCGAGATTTGGCGTGCCATCGCCAAGGAAGTCCGGAACTTGGGGGTCCACAACAGACGGGGCACCCACTGCCGCAAGAGGTGGGAGGACATCCGCAGCGGAACAAGGAAGACCGCAGAAACACTGCTGGGGATGGCCTCCCAACCTAGGAGGGGTGCCAGTCGCACCATGACCCCCCCTGATGTCCCGGATCCTGGCGGTGGCTTACCCAGAATTGGATGGGCGCTTTAAGACATCACAGCAGACACAAGGGGGTGAGTATCAGCACATTCTCCTATCTTTCTGCGCAGTGGAGGCGTCTGGGTGGGGGAGGAGGGCTGTGGGTGACATTAGGCCAGGGCGCTTTCTGTAGTGTAGTCCTCTCCCTTAGGCATGGCCCTGTGCCCCCGGCCCCCACCTCGGTAGGGTGACAAGTACAGCCATTGAAGGTCCAGCATCTCCCATGTGCACGTTTGACGTCTCTTGGCCTGTTGTCCTAGTCAGTAGTACTGAGTAGTGTACCCCGAATGCGCGGCTTAGTGCATTAGGCTCCTGTGTCTGTCCTCTCCGCCAACGGTGTTGACATTGCATGCACTCAACCTGGTCTTCTTTTTTCTCCCCCCACCCTTTCTCTTCATCTTCTTGTGCATGTGTGCATTAGCATCATCAGGCGGAGGAGATTTGGCATCGGAGCACGAGGGAGCTGCAGGACACAAGGCCCCGGTGGGCCCAGGAACAGACACCGAGGGCACCAGTGATCCGGAGGGCGAGGGGAGCACCACGACGGGGACCGCTGGTGAGAGCAGCGAAAGCGACACGTCCTCGGATGGGAGCTCCCTAGCGGTGGCGGCAACATCCGTGCCCCCCGCCTCTACAGGTACAGCCGCCACCCAGCGCACCAGCCCCGCCCTCCCAGCAGCCCCTCAGTCTTCGCTCCGTGCCGGTTCGCCCAGGAAGGCGCGCGTCTCCTTCGCCCCAGGCACCTCAGCCCCTGCCCCTGTTGCCCCTGCTGCCCTCAGTGCGGAGCTCATTGACCTGGTAAGGACGCTCATTGTTGGGCAGACGACCCTTTTGAATGCCATCCAGGGTGTGCAAAGGGAGGTGCAACAGAGCAATGCGTACCTGGAGGGCATTCATTCGGGTCAGGCTGCCCATCAACGAGCGTTCACTGCTCTGGCCTCAGCACTGACGGCAGCCATTGTCCCTGTTTCCAGCCTCCCTCTTCTTACTGCCTCCAGCCTTTCTCTGTCTCCTGTTCCTCAGCCTATCCCATCCACACCATCAGACCAGCCTGCACACACCTCAACACCCAAGAGCAGCTCATCCAAACACAAGCACCACAGATCCCACAAACACTCACCCAAGCAACACCCAGATGCAGACATGCCAACAGCCACTGCCACCCCTGTGTCCCCCTCCTCCTCGTCTCCCTCCTCCCTCCCTGTGACGTCTACACTCACACCTGCATGCACCCCAACATCAGCCAGTGCTTCCATCACCACCTCACCCTCCAGTACAGTCCACACTTGTGCAGTCACCACCCCCACTGCCATTTACACGTCCCCTGTGTCCTCTCCCACTGTGTCTGTCACCCCCTCTTCCAAGACACACAAACGCAGGCAGCCACCCACCCAACAGCCATCCACCTCACGACAGCCTACAGCACCAGCACCTTCATCCAATGACAGCACACCTGACTCTCCTACAACCACCTCCTCTACCTCCACTTCCATCTCCACTTCTCCTACCCTTTACCTTGGCCCTAAAAAACTTTTCCTGGCTAACCTTGACCTCTTTCCCCCCGATGAGCTCCCCCATCCATCTTCAAAGAGTCCCAAGAGCACCGCAGCCACCACCAGCCCAGCTTCGGGTGTCACTGTTGTGCATGGGTTCTGGAGCCCACCCTTTGCCAGCAGTGACACATCGATCAGCAGCAAGGACACGTCCAGTCCCCCCCCCGGCAAGAGGACCCGCAAAAACAAGGGCCGCCGTGCGAGGACCGACAGGGCTGCCCCCAAGGAGCAACGTGCGGCCACTTCACCACCCACACCATCTAGGGGAGGCAAGGGCCCGAGAGCCCCATCAAAGGAGCGGAAGGGCAGCAGGAGCGCGGAGAAGGTGGACCCCACATGCCACATCCCAGCTGGGAAGGAGGACACTAAGGAGGCCAGGAGTCCGTCCCCGAAGGGTCCAGAAACGTCACGGTCCGAGGGCGACTGAGCCGGGAGTCCAGGCCAGGTCTGGCTCCCTTGACCTGCTGGATGAGCACCGCTGAACAGGGCCCGCGGGGCAGAAGAGCACCGCTGAACAGGGCCCGCGGTGCAGAAGAGCACCGCTGAACAGGGCCCGCGGTGCAGAAGAGCACCGCTGAACAGGGCCCCGCCGTGGAGAAGAGCACCGCTGAACAGGGCCCGTGGTGCAGAAGAGCACCGCTGAACAGGGCACGCGGTGCAGAAGAGCACCGCTGAACAGGGCCCGCAGTGCAGAAGAGCACCGCTGAACAGGGCCCCGCCGTGGAGATAGGCACCGCTGAACAGGGCCTGCGGTGCAGAAGAGCACCGCTGAACAGGGCCCCGCCGTGGAGATAGGCACCGCTGAACAGGGCCCGCGGTGCAGAAGAGCACCGCTGAACAGGGCCCCGCCGTCTCAAGCACCGCTCCGCTGGGCCCTTCCTGTCACGCACCGCTCCGCTGGGCCCTTCATCTCAAGCACCGCTCCGCTGGGCCCTTCATCTCAAGCACCGCTCCGCTGGGCCCTTCATCTCAAGCACCGCTCCGCTGGGCCCTTCCTGTCATGCACCGCTCCGCTGGGCAACGCCGTCTCAAGCACCGCTCCGCTGGGCCCTTCATCTCAAGCACCGCTCCGCTGGGCCCTTCATCTCAAGCACCGCTCCGCTGGGCCCTTCATCTCAAGCACCGCTCCGCTGGGCCCTTCCTGTCATGCACCGCTCCGCTGGGCAACACCGTCTCAAGCACCGCTCCGCTGGGCCCTTCATCTCAAGCACCGCTCCGCTGGGCCCTTCATCTCAAGCACCGCTCCGCTGGGCCCTTCCTGTCATGCACTGCTCCGCTGGGCCCTTCCTGTCATGCACCGCTCCGCTGGGCCCTTCATCTCAAGCACCGCTCCGCTGGGCCCTTCATCTCAAGCACCGCTCCGCTGGGCCCTTTCTGTCATGCACCGCTCCGCTGGGCACCGCTGTCTCTCCACCTCTCCGCTGGGCCCTTCTTCTTAAGCACCGCTCCGCTGGGCACCGCTGTCTCAATCACTGTTTATGGTTCACTGTGCCCACCATGCCTCCTCCTTGACCAGTGGAGACTGTCATCCACCTGATGGACTGTGGCTTTGCACTCCCCAGGATGGTACAGTGGGCAGCCCACCCACTGTAGAGACATTGAGAGACTGTGGCTTTGCACTCCCCAGGATGGTCCAGTGGGCAGCCCACCCACTGTAGAGACATTGAGAGACTGTGGCTTTGCACTCCCCAGGATGGTCCAGTGGGCAGCCCACCCACTGTAGAGACATTGAGAGACTGTGGCTTTGCACTCCCCAGGATGGTCCAGTGGGCAGCCCACCCACTGTAGAGACATTGAGAGACTGTGGCTTTGCACTCCCCAGGATGGTACAGTGGGCATGGTGGCTCCTCGTGGATCTGGCGTCGTGGACTCATGTGGCTGTGGTGCCCCCCCCTTCCCTTCACCCTGAGGTGCCTGTAGATTTTACATCTGATGCCCCTGCAGTGTTCTCTCCAAAGGACTCAGGTCTCCTGTGTGGGCTTTGCCCTTGTTTCTCAAAACTTTGGCCCACGGACATGATGAATTCGTAGGATGTGCAGGACTTGTTACTTCAGTTATACACTGATGTGTATGTCATTAGTTTTGTTGTGAATATCTTTCATGGTTGTACGATAATTTTCAGGAGCTTTTTGGTACATAAATATTTATTCCAAATTTGATTATGTCCTAGCATTTTTCAGGGGTGTTTGGGTGGTGTCACTGTGACTTGTTGCTCTGCATTGGTGTGTACATAGTTGGGGGGGGGGGGTCGCATATGTGTGTGCCCGTAACCTTTTGTCCTCCCCCCTCCCGTGTGTCGTAGGTGCAGTACTCACCGTTGTCGTCTGCGCCGGACTTCGTACTCGTGGTAGATGAGAAGGTAGACGAGAGCAGGTAGGATGTTTAATTCGGGTTCCATGCTGTCCTCCTTCCTCCTGGAGTGCGTAGTGGTGAGCGTTTTCCCGTCCGTAGTCTGTTTCCGCCGTGTTTTTATCGACGGTGCTCCCGCCCCGGAAAAGGTGGCGGATTGGTGAGTTGTGATAGTGTGGGCGGTACATTGGCTGCCGCCTGGCTGTTGGCGGTGACCGCCGCGCTGTTTGTTTGTACCGCCGTGGCGGTCGGAGTGTTAAAGTGGCTGTCTGTGTTGGCGGTTCCCGCCAGGGTCAGAATCCCATATTTTTTACCGCCAGCCTGTTGGCGGGTTGGCCACCGCTTTAACACCGACCGCCAGGGTTAGAATCACCCCCTTTGTCCTCTTCAAGGCAGAAGCAGCAACTGCAGGCCAACCCAGCAAAGCACACACAGCAAAGGGGCAGTATTCCTCCTCCAGCTCTTCAGCTCTTCTTCTTAGCAGAGGTTCCTCTTGTTCCAGAAGTGTTCTAAAAGTGTGGGGTTTGGGGTCCACTACTTTTACTTATTTCTGCCTTTGAAGTAGGCAAACTTCAAAGGAAAGTCTCTGTTGTTCACAAGATCCTGCCTTGCTCAGTCCTGGCCTCAGAAACACACCAGGGGGTTGGAGACTGTAGTGTGTGAGGATAGGCACAGCCCTTTCAGGTGCAGGTATCTGCTCCTCCTCTTTCCCCACTCTAGCCCGGGAGACTCATCAGGATATGTAGGACACTCATCAGCTCCCTTTGTGTCACTGTCTAGAGGGAATTCACAAATATCCCAACTGTCTCTGACCCAAACGTGGATTCTACAGGCAGGCAGAGGCACAGAATGGTTAAGCAATATGTAAAGTAAAGCAAGGAAATGCCCTCTTTCTAAAAGTGCCATTTTTAAACAGACAATCTAAAAACCAACTCTACCAAAATATTTATTTTTAAATTGTTAGTTCAGAGACCTCAAACTCCAAATTTCTATCTGCTCCCAATGGGAAACTGAACTTAAAATATATATAAAGGCAGTCCCCATGTTAACCTATGGGAGAGGTAGGCCTTGCAATAGTGAAAACCTAATTTGGCAGTATTTCACTATCAGGACATGTAATACAAATCACTACATGTCCATCCTTTTAAATACACTGCACCCTGCCCACGGGGTTACCTAGGAGAGACTTACATGTAGTAAAAGAGAAGGTTTTGGCCTGGTAAATGGGTACACTTGCCAGGTCGAATTGGCAGTGCAGAACTGCACACACAGGCACTGCAGTGGCAGGACTGAGACATTTTTGCAGGGTTACTATGTGGGTGGCACAATTAGTGCTACAAGCCCACTAGTAGCATATGATTTACAGGCCCTGGCACCTGTAGTGCACTTTACTAGGAACTTACTAGTAAATCAAATATGCCAATCAGGGATAACCAATCATAATCACAATTTACACAAGAATCAGTTTAACACTATTCAGCAGTGGCAAAATACCCAGAGTACCAAAAACCAGCAAAAACAAATTCAAGAGCACAGTCAAAAATACAGGAAGCAGAGGCAAAACAATGGGGGAAGCTACGCCAAGAATGCCAGGTCTAAAACAACCACAATACCCCATTAAACACAAGGCTAAAACACCAGTGAGAGACATTCTCTCACAACTCGAGGTCCAACGAGCAATCAAACCCTGCGCCTCTCCAATGAATAATCCTTTGTTTCCCATTATGAAAACAGACCATTCCTATCGAATAGTCTTAGATTGGAGACACCTAAACTGCCATACATGCACATATCCCATACAAAATTCACATAGCAGAGCACTAATAAGCCACATAGTGCACAAAAAATAAAAAACAACTTTAGATATTTCCAATGTCTTTTTCTGCCAAAATCTAGCACTTGTAACCAGGGATTTAAGGGCCATCTCAGCACTAGGGTCTCATTGAAAAATTTGTAGAATCCTTCAGGGGTATAGGAACAACCCAGGACTGTTTACTGCCTGTGTAACATTAATGTTACATGATATTGATCCTAAGTCATTGTCCTTTGTCCATGACATCTCTTTGAAAGACGATGATCTCAACACACACTTAGCTTAGGTGTATCAGATTGTTTTGGGATTTGCCACATTGGGCTGCAAGTTCAATTTAAAAAATTGCTTTTCTTAGTGTCCTATTCTTAGGATACAAATTTTAAAATGATAGACAAATCCTGGCACCACACTTTTTAGAAAAATGATCACAGTTACAAACTTCAAATACTCTGAAGAGACTACAGTCGTTGCTTGGTTCCTTTAATTTTGGCAGAACCTATGTACCAGAATCTGCACAAAACATAAAACCACACTTTGTCCCTCATTACAACCCTGGCAGTCGGTGTTACAGTGGCAGTAATACCGCCAACATGCTGACGATAATAAATATGAAATAATGACAATGGCAGAAAATGCTCAGACAGACAGCCACTTTAACACACTGACCGCCAGAGCGAAATCAACAGATGCCACGGCCGTACCCGCCTACAGCCAGACGGAAGACAATGTTCCGCCCACTCTATTATGAGACACCAATCCACCACCTTTTCCGGGGAGGTACCAACGACATTAAAAGCCTGGCAGAAACACTGCACAGAAGGGAAACAACTCACCAATGGAGACGCAAGGAAGAACCATGCCGCCATGGCGCCCGAGTTGCATGTGCTCCGCAAGCTCTTTCTGCTCCACTACGAACACGAACGCTGGCAAAGACGACCACAGTGAGTACTGCCATCTAGAAAACAGGGGAGGGGGGAGGAAAAAGAGAGTGACACACAAACGCAACACCTCCACCCCCAACACCATACACACCATACACACAAGAAGATGCAGTAACATTACATATTCACCCCTTACCCCTGAGGAATAATGAAAGGACAAAATGAATTGATTAAAGTGAGTGTAATAAGATAAAATAGTATAAATAAGTGCAACCAAATCAACAAGTATATACATATTTACAAATATACAGACACTGCCCAGTCCTCAATGTCTGTGGGCCACAGGGCCACATCGCATAGTCCAAGGCCCCACCTCACTCCTGCAACAACACAGAGAGAACGCTGTGAGGGCATCAGGTCAAAAATAGCCAGGCACCTCAGGGGGATGGGGAGTGGGGGGGGGGCACCTCAGCCGGAAGATAGTATAACGCCACTGGTCCTGGAGGGGGCAACATGCCCTGTTCTCTGTCCTGGGGAGTGGAAGGCCACAGTCTCTCAAGTGGGTGACTTGGCCTCTGGCTCTGGAGGGGGCAACATGCCCTGTGCTTGATCCTGGGGAACTCAAGGCCACTGTATCTCAAGTGGGTGACTTGCCCACTGGCTCTGGAGGGGGAAACATGCCCTGTGCTTGGTCCTGGGGAGTGCAAGGCCACAGTCTCTCAAGTGGATTGCTTCTTCCACTGGTTCTTGAGGGGGCATTGTGCCCAGTGAGCTTCATCCTGTGGAGGATGGGGTGAGTGGATGGCTTCTTCCACTAGTTCTGGAGGGGGCATTGTGCCCAGTGAGATTCATCCTGTGGAGGATGAGATGAGTGGATGGCTTCTTCCATTGGTTCTGGAGGGGGCATTGTGGCCAGTGAGCTTCATCCTATGGAGGATGGGGTCAGTGGATGGCTTCTTCCACTGGTTCTGGAGGGGCGTTGTGCCCAGTGAGATTCAGCCTGTGGAGGATGTGATGAGTGGATGGCTTCTCCACTGGTTCTGGAGTGGACATTGTGCTCAGTGAGCTTCATCCTGTGGAGGATGGGATGAGTGGATGGCTTCTTCCACTGGTTCTGGAGGGTGCATTGTGGCCAGTGAGCTTCATCCTGTGGAGGATGGGGTGAGTGGACGACTTCTTCCACTGGTTCTGGATGGCTTCTTCCACTGATTCTGGAGGGGGCATTGTGCCCAGTGAGCTTCATCATGTGGAGGATGGGGTGAGTGGATGGCTTCTTCCACTGGTTCTTGAGGGGGCATTGTGCCCACTGAGCTTCATCCTTTGGAGGATGGGGTAAGTGGATGCCTTCTTCCACTGGTTCTGGAGGGAGAATTGTGCCTAATTAACTTCATCCTGTGGAGAATGGGGTGAGTGTATGGCTTCTCCACTGGTTCTGGAGGGGGCATTTTGCCCAGTGAGCTTCATCCTGTGGAGGATGGGGTAAGTTGATGCCTTCTTCCACTGGCTCTGGAGGGGGCAATATGCGCTGTGCTTGGTCCTGGGGATTGCAAGGCCACAGTCTCTCAAGTGGATGGCTTCTTCCACTGGTTCTGTAGGGTGCATTGTGCCCAGTGAGGTTCATCCCATGGAGAATGGGATGAGTGGATGGCTTCTCCACTGGTTCTGGAGGGGGCATTGTGCCCAGTGAGCTTCATCCCGTGGAAGGTGGGATGAGTGGATGGCTTCTCCACTGGTTCTGGAGGGGGCATTGTGGCCAGTGAGCGTCATCCTGTGGAGGATGGGGTGAGTGGATGGCTTCTTCCACTGGTTCTGGAGGGGGCATTGTGGCCAGTGAGCTTCATCCTGTGGAGGATGGGGTGAGTGGATGGATTTATCCTCTGTTTCTGGAGGGGGCATTTTGCCCAGTGAGCTTCATCCTGTGGAGGATGGGGTAAGTGGATGGCTTCTCTACTGATTCTGGACAGGGCATTGCGGCCAGTGAGCTTCATCCTGTGGAGGATGGGGTGAGTGGATGGCTTCTCCACTGGTTCTGGAGGGGGCATTGTGACCAGTGAGCTTCATCCTGTGGAGGATGGGGTGAGTGGATGGCTTCTTCCACTGGTTCTGGATGTCTTCTTCCACTGGTTCTGGAGGGGGCATTGTGGCCACTGAGCTTCATCCTGTGGAGGATAGGGTAATTGGATGGCTTCTTACACTGGTTCTCGATGGCTTCTTACACTGGTTCTGGATGGGGCATTGTGCCCAGAGAACTTCATCCTGTGGAGGATCGGATGACTGGATGGCTTCTTCCACTGGTTCTGGAGGGAACATTGTGGCCAGTGAGCTTCATCCTGTGGAGGATGGGGTGAATGGATGGCTTCGTCCTCTGTTTCTGGAGGGGGCATTGTGGCCAGTGAGCTTCATCCTGTGGAGGATGGGGTCAGTGGATGATTTCTTCCACTGGTCCTGGAGGGGGCATTGTGCCCAGTGAGCTTCATTCTGTGGAGTATGGGGTGAGTGGATGGCTTCTCCACTGGTTCCGGAGGGGGCTTTGTGCACAGTGAGCTTCATCCTGTGGAGGATGGGGTGAGTGGATGGCTTCTCCACTGGTTCTGATGGGGGCATTGTGCCCAGTGAGCTTCATCCTGTGGAGGATGGGGTGATGGATGGCTTCTTTTACTGGTTCTGGATGTCTTCTTCCACTGGTTCTAAAGGGGCATTGTGGCCAGGGAGATTCATCCTGTGGAGGAAAGGGTGAGTGGGTGGCTTCTTCCACTGGTTCTGGATGGCTTCTTCCACTGGTTCTGGATGGGGCATTGTGCCCAGTGAGCTTCATCCTGTGGAGGATGGGATGAGTGGATGGCTTCTTCCACTGGTTCTGGAGGGGGCATTGCAGGCAGTGAGCTTCATCCTGTGGAGGATGGGGTGAGTGGATGGCTTCTTCTACTGGTTCTGGAGGGAGAATTGTGCCCAGTGAACTTCATCTTGTGGAAGATAGGGTAAGTTGATGGCTTCCACAACTCGTTATGGAGGGGTCATTGTGCCCAGTGAGCTTCATCCTGCGGAGGATGGGGTGAGTGAATGGCTTCTCCACTGGGTCTAGAGGGGGCATTGTGGCCAGTGAGCTTCATCTTGTGGAGGATGGGGTGAGTGGATGGCTTCTTCCACTGGTTCTGGAGGGGGCATTGTGCCCAGTGAGCTTCATCCTGTGGAGGATGGGGTGAGTGGATAGCTTCTCCACTGGTTCTGGAGGGGGCATTGCACACTGTGATGTAGATCTTGGGGAGTGTAAGGTCACAGTCTCTCAGCTGGGTGTCAGACCCCCAGGATTTGCAGGGGCCAGGCCGCACAACAGCCCATGGACCCAGGACTACACACTGTCCATCGGCGGTGATGGCTGCTCAATGGTGGCAGTGGTGGTGCTGGCAGTGGAGAGGGAAGGATCCAGCCCATTCCCTGCAGCCTCGGACGGCTGCCCACTGGGGCTGCTGCTCCTGGCAGTGGTGCTGGTGGCGGTGCTGGCAGTGGTGTGGGGAGGCTACAGCCCATCCCCTGCAGCCTCAGATGGCTGCTAACTGGGGCTGCTGCTGCTGGTGGCGGTGCTAGTGGTGGTGCTGGTGATGGTGCTGGCAGTGGTGGGGAGAGGCTCCAGCCCATCCCCTGCAGCCTCGGATGGCTGCTTCCCCATGGTTGTTGGTGGGGGCTCCGACTGAGTTCCTGCCCCAGGTCCCTTGTCTCTACTGTCTGCTGTTGCAGGCCCCTTGCCGCTCCTTCCTGCAGCTGGGGCTGCCTCCTTGCCCTTCCATCCTGCAGCTGGGGCTGCCTCCTTGCCCTTCTGTCCTACAGCTGGGGCTGCCTCCTTGCCCTTCCTTCCTGCAGCTGGGGATGCCTCCTTGCCCTTCGGTCCCACAGCTGGGGTTGCCTCCTTTCCCTTCCTTGACGCACTTGGGGCTGGCGCCCTGTCCGTCTGGCTGGCTGGTGGCCGGGATCCTTTCCCACCTGTTTGTGTGAGTGCCTGTGGGATGAAGTGTGGTACTTGTGTTTGCCATGTCCACTCTTGTGTGTTGTCCTGGGTGCATGCTCATCTGACTGTGTGCTTGGGATAGGTTAGGGTTGAAGGGAATAGGATTGGGTGGAGGAAGTTGGAGGGAGAGGCTGGAAACATGGACAATGGCTGCCATCAGAGAGGAGGCCAGAGCCTGGATGGATCTATGTTACTGTAAACCAGGGCACACCGGTGTGAACCAAAAGTATAATCCAAGTGGAGAAATAAATTCAAAGTCCAAAAAACGCTGGTATTTGATTAGTCGAGGTTTATTCCTTTTAGTGGGTAGGACATCCAACAAACAGCCAACACGTGTTTTATCACATTGACTTCAACAAGGCTAAGGACATAGTTGTCTGGGTGAAACAGTTCAGGAAAGGGAATAGTCAAATCGGTTCCCGTTTCCAGTCGAAGAAAAAAATAGATACATTTTTAATTTAAGGGTCCATAGCGAATACTTCTTAAGGTTTTCAGAAGTCTGTACTAGGTTGTCTTTTATAGAGCAGGTCTACAGGTTGTGACCATGATAAGCCTAGTATATGGTGTTGTCAGTATGTCTGGTATCGATCGTATGTCTTGATCTAAGTTGGGCCTCCAAGCCAGTGTGAATTCCCTCCAGCAATGTATTTGTTTGTTGCATTTGGGCTGCCAGCCCCTGGATGGCATTCACAATGGTTGACTGCCCAACAGAGATGAATCGGAGGAGGTCAATAGCCTCCTCACTCAGGGCAGCAGGGCTAACTGGGGCAGGGCATGAGGTGCCTGGGGCAACTGAGATGCACACCCTCGTGGGTGAGCGGGTACAGGAAACTTGCTGAGGGGCTGGGAGGAGGGCGGTGCTGGTATGGAGGGTGGCAGCTGTACATGTAGCTGGGGTGGTCACAGAAGTATCTGCCACCACCAGGAAGCTCCCATCGTAGGAGGTATCCGTGTCCGAACCGTCTTCGCCGTGGTGCTCCCCTCACCCTCCATCCCACTGGTGCCCTCACTGTCGGTGGATTCGGCCTCCTGGGTCCTGTGGGATTCAGCTCCCTCCATCGCCGGTGCCTCTGCTCCTCGACCAGATGATTCTAATGCACATAAGGACAGGGTGACAAAACAAAAAGGGGGAAGGGAGAGACAAAGGATACACTTGGTCAATGGTGCCAACAACACCACCGTTTGCATACACAGCACATTCACACACAGGGAACAGCCCTACACACTAGGAAATGCACTACCAGTCACAATGCTAGTCACCAGCCCATGGATAGGGACACCTAACGCCAATTGCAGCATACCTGAGACCCACAGACCCCTGCCGAGTAGTGGATGCCTACTAGCTTGGTTGGAGTGCTTTCACATCAGAACCCTGCCCAACATGGGACCTACCCTGCAATGCCAGGCCTGGGCTAGGGGCACCCACAGGGCCCACATCCCCCAACCGGATACCACCCCACCAGACGCAACTTGTATATTAGGGCACTGTACTCACCCCCTTGTGGCTGTTCTGAAGCCCCCAAGCACCCATCTAGGTCCGGATAGGCCACCGCCAGCATGCAGGCCATCAGGGGGGTCAGGTTCAATGGGCAACCCTTTGTCCTTGGGAGGCCATCCCACCGTTTCCAACAGTGGGTGCACCGCCTGCCGTAGACCCCCAGGGTCCGCACTTCCTTGGCGATGGCACGCTATATACCCTTCTTTTGATGGGCGCTGACCTGCAGAGAAATAGACACCGGGAAAGGTATTAGTCCGACCATCCTGCCTGTTGAACTCATGGCCCACCATGCCCCTTCCATCCCCGTTAGCACAGACATAGCCCACCATACATGTTGCACGCTACCCAGGGCCCATCCACCACTCACCCCCTTCACACACAGCAATCCATGCATTCATGCCCCATGCATCATACTCACGGTGTACTCACCTGTTGGTCTGGAGGCCCCTACAGCAGTCAGTATTGGGGTAGGACCCCATCCACAAGTCGCTCCAACTCCGCCGAGGTCAAGGCAGGGGCCTTTTCCCCAGTCATACAAGCCGTGGTCAGTTCCAAACACAGGTCACAGCAGCACATGCAGTGTAGGTCCTCTCCTGTTGAAGGTCAGGTAGCAAGTGAGGAATCAGATAGAAAATGGCAGTGACATCCGCGGTGGTGCATACCGTCACCGCAGGCGTACATCACCATTGGCCACTGTACCCTATAGGTACCAATGTTAACCAATGAGGAGACGCACGGTGGTTCTCGACCGCCTCCCGCAACAGCGCACAACATCAGCGGAATTACCTCATTTCCACCTGTCCCTCGACACAGGACAGGCGGATGCCATATCAGGGGGGTGCAGGCCATGGATCCAAACTGCATCACAGTACACAAATGCACCATTTGGACATTTCCAACAAAACACTGTTACAATCACAACATGCATTGAGCTGTAGTGGTTGGAATGTTGAGATAATGACCAGCTGCTCACTATTTTACCCCATATTTTGCAACCGCTGCGGATGAATGGGAAATGGAGACATACCCCGGTGTACAGACCCCTGGTGGACTTGGCAACAATGGAGGACAGGTACATTATACTCACCTATAGACTTGACAGGGCCACAATCATGGAGCTGTGTGCCCAATTGGAGCCTGACCCAATCTCTGCTATCTGTCACCCCACCGGAATCCGCCCTCTTGTGCAAGTGCTATCAGTGCTCCATTTCCAGGCAACTGGTTCCTTCCAAGTGACAGTGGGCTTGGCAGCAGGAATGTCTCAGCCAATGTTATCAATAGTGCTGGCCAGAATGTTGTCAACCTTGATTAAGCACATGTGCAGCTACATCGTTTTCCCCCAGGTGGATGATTTGGCCACAGTGAAAGCTGATTTCTATGCAATGGGACATATCCCCAACATTATTGGGGCTATCAATGGAACGCATATTGCATTTGTTCCCACCCGGCAAAATGAATAGGTGTTCAGAAATCAAAAGAGCTTTCACTCCATGAACGTGCAGATGGTGTGCCTGGCAGACCAGTACATCTCCCATGTCAATGCAAAGTATCCTGGGTCTGTGCATGATGCCTTTATCCTGAGGAATAGCAGCATCCCAAATGTGATGGTTCAACTCCAGAGGCACAGGGTGTGGCTAATAGGTGAGCCCTGGTTCCCACCCAGTGGATGTTGGTGTATGGGTATGGTGTGGGCCCTGAGGGTTAGTGTGTGGCTAACAGTTGTCCTTCGATATTTGCAGGTGACTCTGGTTACCCCAACCTCTCATGGCTACTGACCCCTGTGAGGAATCCCAGGACAAGGGCAGAGGAACATTACAATGAGGCACATGGGCGAACAAGATGAATTATAGAGAGGACCTTTGGCCTCCTGAAGGCTAGGTTTTGGTGCCTCCATCTGACTGGTGGATCCCTGTGCTACTCACCTGAAAAGGTCTGCCAGATCATTGTGGCATGCTCTATGTTGCACAACCTTTCATTGCGTCGCCAGGTGCCTTTTCTGCAGGAGGAGGAGGTTGAAGATGGCCGTGTGGCAGCAGTGGACCCTGTGGACAGTGAAGATGAGAAGGCAGAGGATGAGGATAACAGAAGTCAATTATTCGTTAATACTTCCAATGACACACAGGTAAGTCAGTGTAACTTCACATTTAATTGACAGTTTTGTGTTTGACATTGTCACTGGCAGGCTGTGAGTTCCCACTTCTATGACCACTCACTGTACCCTTTGACAACTCTTTTTGCAGATGTTGGTGCCCCACTATTGCTCCTGGTGTGTTCACTACAGCCAACTACAGGTCTTTCCTATATATACATTTCTGTACAGTTGAACTGCAATGTTTAAACCTTGTTAAACAAATACATACTTAAATCATTTGACATACTCCATACTTGTATTTTTTCAAAGGGTGTTTATTCAAGTGCCAAGAAGTAGAGGGGGAAGTGCATTGGGCTGGGGTGATGATGGAGGAAAGTCCAGGATAGAGTCCAGTCTATTTGTATCACAGGTGCATTGTCCGAGGGGTCATAGGAAGGGGAGCAATGGCAGTTCAAGGTGGAAAGGGTGACAGAGTGGGACACATGGGGGACAATCAGGAGAGTCTTATTTCCTGGAGGGGGACTTCGCAATAGTCTCTGGCTTCTGCCTGGATCGCAGGGAGCATTTGCACAGATGTTCTCCTTCTGCAGGGGGAGGGGTGCTGGTAGCCTGTTGTTCCTGTGGCGTGGCCTCCTGTCCACTAGCGGCAGCAGAGATGGAGGGCTGTTTGGCAGTTTGGCTAGTGTCAGGGGCCCGGTGGTGTGCCACTGCCTCCCTCACAGTGTTTGCCATGTCTGCCTGCACCCCTGCAATGGATACCAGGGTGGTGTTGATGTCCTTCAAGTCCTCCCTGATCCCCAGGTTCTGTCCCTCCTGCAGCCGCATGTTCTCTTGCAACTTGCCCAGTATCTGGCCCAGCGTATCCTGGGAATGTTGGTATACTCCCAGGATCGTGGTGAGTGCCTCCTGGAGAGTCGGTTCCCTGGGCATGTCCTCCCCCTATTGCACAGCAGTCCTCCCAGCTTTCCTGTTGTCCTGTGCCCTGAACTGTGTGCCTACTGCCACTGACCCCAGGTGCCTGACCTGTCCTGTGTTTGTGGGGTGGCCTGGGGGCCCTGTAGTGGTGGAAACGCTGCTGATTGACGTGTCCTAGGGACAGAGGTCTGGGTCAGCTGGGTGGGTGCTGTGGTGGTGTTTCCTGAGGGGGGAGGCTCTGAGAGGCTGTGCCTAGGTAACCGACTGTGCGGAGATTCCGGATGGGTCAGGTTGGTCATCCAGATCCAGGCGACCAGAGCTGCTGTCATCACTGTGGGCCTCTCTGTGGGGGGGAATGGATGTTGCTGGTACCTCTTCTCTGGTGACATGGGCTGGGATACCTGTGGGGATGTAATTGCAGTGTTATTGTTTCTGCGTCTGACATATTGTGCATGGATGTGCTGCCCTCTATGGCTGTTATTGCCCTGGCAGATTTGCCTTGTGTGAGTTGTTATTTGGTGGGTAGGTGATTCTCTCTAGGGTGCATGCAGTGGTGATAGGTGTCCATGTAGGTCTGTGAGGGGTGTCCATGCATGGGTGTTGCATGCAGGGCTTGGTACTGGGATGAGTCGGTTGTGATGGTCGGGTATGTGGGAGTTGGTGGAGTGATGGGAGTGAAGGTAGGAGGGGGGGTATGTGATGGCAATCAGGTAGGAGGGCTGATAGTAATAGAGAGTTGATTTACCAGAGTCCAGTCCTCCTCCTACTCCTGCCAGGCCCTCAGGATACATGATTGCCAAGACTTGCTCCTCCCATGTTGTAAGTTGTGGGGGAGGAGGTAGGGGTCCACCGCCAGTCCTCTGTACTGCAAGATGGTGTCTAGCTGCAAAGGAACGTACCTTCCCCCGTGGGTCATTCCACCTCTTCCTGATGTCATCCCTTTTTCTGGGGTGCTGTCCCACGGCGTTGACCCTGTCCACGATTCTCTGCCATAGCTCCATCTTCCTAGCAATGGATATCTGCTGCACCTGTGATCCGAATAGCTGTGTCTCTACCCAGATTATTTCCTCCACTTTGACCCTTAGCTCCTCCTCTGAGATTCTGGGGCGTAGTTGTTGTGCCATGGGTGTAGTGTGAGTGGTATGGGTGAGGGTGTGTGGGGTGATGTGTTGGGGTGGGAGATGTAAGGTGCGTGGGTGGTTTAGAGGTGATGGTGGTATGTGGCTCTGGTTGTGTGGGTGCTCTTGCTGTATCTCTCTCTGTTGGCAATTGTTTGTGGTCGTAAAGGGTTGTGGGTAATACGGGTGTGTGTTTTATAGTGGTGTGGTTGTGTGGGTGTGGTGTGTGTATGGGTGTCAGGTGTGTGTAGTTTGAATTGACCAATGTGGTGTTTTTTTGTACGTGTGTGTGTATTTTGAGCACAGCAGTATTCATGGGTCATAATGTGATGGGCGTAGTTCTGTTGGTGTAACAGTGTGGGTTTTGATACCGCCAGTTTATCACTGACCTTTGGGCTGGCGGACTTGTGTGTGTGGCTGTATAGTGACGGATTGGTATGTGTGTGTCACAATATGGTTGGCGCCGTTATGTTGGCGGCAGTCAGCATGGCGGTACGTGGGATTTACCACCAATGTCATAATGAGGGCCTATGATATAATTTGTCCAGATTTTTCAAGCAAACATTGGACACCACAACACACATGAATTCTTAGGGCTTTACAAATTGACATGCTTGAAGCAAAACATTTACACACACCTGACAACCAAACAAATTTGGTAAACTGGGTAATTTCTGGTGCAATTGAGTTAACCTATGTTACATTAAACGAAGGTGATACTGTACCCGTTGCATATAAATCAAACTTATACTCTAACGTAGAAGAGCATTTTGCACCCACTGATAAAATACTGATGGCAGTCATAGAAGAAAGACCACTAGCCCATGGAAATTACATTATTGTTGTTACCCCGATACCAGCCTTTGAAGCTGTTGCCAAAGTATTCCTAACGTTAAAGCATTACATCCACACTGATGTTGGTTAAATTTTTGATGCCACAATTCAGACCCACAAAGTTTTACAATATGAACTAGAATACCCAAGAATCACCAACCTTTTGCCTCTTGAGCGATGCCGAATGATTATTTACACTGATGGTTCAGCTCAACCAACTAAAGTTGTCAAACATCAATAATCTGCGGCTTGTGCAACTGTTTGTGGAGTAATGAGGGAAGGTGAATTCCACTCTCAACAAACCTACATGCAGATCCTAGGGGACTGCACAGCACAACTTGCAGTGCATAACGCCTTAATCCTGGCATTGAAAAACATGGATCCAGAACTTTCTACATTGTTTGTGATTCATATAATTTATTCATATAGCGAATACCTACACTACTGGCACCTTATTGGGTTCAGAGATTCCAAGGGAAATAACATCAAATACAAATTCTTGTGGGGGATGGTAGCTGATCGCAAAGAGAAATTGCCACAGGCTCATGCAGAACATACATTGGGTCACCAACATGTTGGAATACACATTGTAGGAAATTCATTGGCTTATGAAGCTGCCAAATCTGCAGTTGCTACAGCTTCGTCTGAGGCCAAGCCCTTACTAAAAGCATATCCTGCAAAATATTCCTACCACTTAAGCGCCAAAAACATTGCATTGCAACTATGCCAGGGGTGGGTGATCATGTGATCCCCAACCAATACCAAAAGTTAGAGTTAATCAAAGCAGCACATGAAAAGGTTGTTTCTGCCCATGCTGGTGTGGATGAAAAGACCTTATTGGTGGCTAGGTCTATACAAACAGACCAAGCAGTATGTCCTCAGTTGTGACATTTGCTAACAGATTAAAGGGTCCATTGTCAAATGCCTACCGCAGACACTTCTCTTGGTTTCCATCAAACCACTACAATGTGTGTGCATGGACCATTGCGGTCCCTTACAATCTGACTGTACATACTAACATATTCTACTTGCTGTAGATTCATGTTCCAGATTTCTATGGTTGTCAGCTGACGTTTGAACTGTTATTATAGATTTGCAAGTCTTTATCAGAACATGTGCAGTTATGACATTCTACTCGGACCAGGGCCCTGCTTTTGCCTCTAAGTCATTCAGGGACACCATGGCAATGATGGGTGTTCAATTGCATTTCTCCTCTCCATTCAGTCCCAAGGGAAATTTGTTTGTGGGGCGTAAAAACCAAGACTCAAAGCAATCCTCAATAGCAAGGATATTAGGTTCAGGTTGTAGTTGGCTTCATCACCTGTGTGTAGTCCAGAGAACAGTAAACAATCTGCCCAGAAGGTCTTTGGGAGGAAGTACCCCTTACGAATTCCTATTTGGCATGCCTATGTATGTCCCAGGTCTAGATTGCCCTTGTGCAGTGGCAGCAGAAACACCTTTTGACATAAATAAAAGTGTCACTGTCTTGCAGGAATAACAAAAGATCTGTGATGAAAATTCATTAGCACATGCCGCCACCTTGGGAATATGGGATTTGCCAACATCCACGGGTTGGATTCCTAAATTTAGGGATCTCGTTCTTGGAAAGATCTCTGTAAAGAAGGAGTTCGACCCATCATATAAGACACTGGTTCCAGTCCAGGAAATACACAGGCCCATATTTATACTTTTTGACGCAAAACTGCCCAAATACAGTTTTGCATCAAAAAGTATAGCACAGTCTTGCGTCATTCAAAAGTGCCAGCCCTACGCCAGATTTATGGAATCCCGCAAGCTGGCACTAAGGGTGGGCAGGCATCTGGTAAAATGACGTTAGCAGGGTGGGGGTGGAGGTACGGGGGAAGGGGGAAGTGGGTTTTGCCTCAAAAAATGAAAATGATGCTAGGCTGCTTAGTGGCAAATAAAATGTAGTTAACCAGCCTAGCATCATTTCCTGATGCAAAACCGTCCATACCACGTGACTCCTGTCTTATAATAGGCAAGAGTCATGCCCACCACCCCATTGGCCAGCAGAGGGGACCAGTGCTACTGAGCATGGCCATTGCACCCAGTGCCATGTAGTGGGGCCCATTTCAGAGCCCCAATAACACTTACATTTTTTAAAGAAAATACTTACTCATACTTACCCTACTTACCTGGTGTGGATGGGGGTGTTTCTGGGGCTTGGGGTGGGCACCTGTGAGCGCTTTCCATGGTGTTTGACCATGGAAATGGGTCCACAGGTACCCTAACATCTGGTCTGACCCAGACGTTAAATAATGGTGCTAAGCAGGCTTATTTATTTAGGCCCACCTCCCACACATGCACCTTTATTGCACCTTTTTTGCACAGGAGGATAAATAAGGCACTAGGGGTTTTGAGTCATTTTTTGGACAGGAACACCTACCTTGCATCTCATTGACACAAGGTGGTTTCACGCATCCAAAAAATGACCTCAACTCCAATATTTTTATGCTAGATGAGTCTGGCGTCAAAATATAAATATGGAGTTAAGTTTGCGCTGAATCTGTGTAAAAAAATGACACAAATTCAGCGCAAACAGAGTATAAATATGCCCCACAGTACCAGAACTGTCATTTTACCAACGCTACCTGGTTCTAAAAAAAAAACAGATTAGTTTCAATTGAAAATGTCAAATTGTACAATGTGACTGATCCTGCACAGCAGACCAATAAGTCCTATACCCCTCTCACTACTTATCAGAATGCACCTCTTCAAGCACTCAACAATGCTGAAATTATTTCCCCTGCCATGTTGAGGACAGAGAATGAACTTTTGTTGATTCTTGTCATCACTTCATCAACAAGAAATCTCCAAAATTCAGATTTTTATTCTTTAAATCCCATGCAAATGGATGCAATCCTTTACTACAAGCCACCAATGGATACATCTGTTCTCTCTCACCTGCACTGGCTCAAGTTTTTGCACAGACTGCTTCTGGTTACTTTGCCAACAAAGATGACTTCTCTTTAAACTTTTCAGCACCAGTATCAAAAGCACATAAACTCTTTAATTTACTTAAAAGGTAACTATTCATCCATGATCCTACCTGTGGATACCTCTAACTTTGTTTACCTTTGTTCTTTGGATTGGTTTTGTTATCGTTTACGTTCTGCTGATACATGATCATTGTCTTCCTGAATGTTCAATGTTGAACTGGTGGATTAGGTTTTAAAACCTTCCCTATCCTCATATAAGGTCCAAAGAGACGTATCCCTGGTGAACATTTCTGCTGTTCCAGTTCCTGATGGAATTGTTTGGGATAAAGTACTGTTTGATATCTTTGGCTCTACGGAAATGACTCAATTTGCATCGTATTTAACATATCAATTAATTATAGTCTCACACTTTGGGTTGTTTTGATGACTGGGATGTAAAATCATTTGATTCCATGCTTTTTGAGCTTGAATATTAAACTGTATTTGAAAATGAAGATATAAAAATGACAACAGTGAATTATGGGGAAATGTTTTGTTGTCACAATTATGGACATGTTTTTCTACACAGGGCTGGTAGCCCAAGAGTGGTGTCCAATTATGCACAATGGGAACATTGTCTAAGTCCACCACTGGGGAGTTCTAAAACATATATAGAAAAATATTCATATTTTACTGGGTACTATGTTAAAAGTGTTGAGTCCTATTGTTTAAAAGTACCCCTTCCAAAGCAAGGAAAACACTGCTAATAGATACTAAATTAATTTATTCAAGTTCCTTTGTTTCCCAGTTGGCTGTAGAAGGCTATGAATGTTATGAGAAATCAATTGATTTAAGGAGTGTGTGGAGACCTCAAGATTGGCAAAAACGGGGTAGGAAAGCTTTATTTAGAGCATGCCTATTTCCATTACAAATTCTATTTTATAATGACACTAACAGCAGACAACTTGCCTAGGATTGGCAAAACTAAAAGTAATGAATTTGCCCAATATTCCTTCACTAGCTAAATTTGATAGTTGGTGAAAAGTCACTGAAGAACACCTCTATGGTTGGGTTCAGAACATCACCTGTAATGCAACACTTTAAGGCCCCAACAGATGGTTATTGTGGTCAGTGGACACGAATGCTTGTCATGCACATTTTGTTAACTCCACACAGGGCAAGCAGACGTGACCCTAGTTATGTCACCAGAAACCAGGTATGTAACAACATATAGGGCCTAATTATGACCTAATTATCACCAGACCTCCAGGGTCACGATAGTGGACAGACCGCCGCCCAATCGGTGGTCGGGCAGTGACATTACAACTGTGGCAAAAGCGCGACTGTAATCTGTCAGGGCAGCGCTGCTTGCAGTGCTGCCCTGGATATTACAAGTCCCCTTTCCACCATCCTTTGCATGGCGGTAGTCCGACATGCAACTTCACCCACTTTTTGGTGGCATGGTAATTGCTGCCTTTTTCAAGCGTTGACTGGCAGCCCACACTCCTGTGGCTCTTCAGACTTGACTGGGTGCCTCAAGCTTTGCCCACTGGAATCCACTCACCAGGATCCCTGCTGGGTATGGCTCCCTTTAGCTGATCTCCTCCTCCTCACAGGGTCCACTTGTCTTGGCAAGCAGTCAGAAGACTTGTACCCAAAGACAGGGCAAATGGGGTAAACGGTTTTGACTTCCTAAGTGATGGCCCCCTCATCCAGCAGGAATACTAGCATGCTTGGTCCCCAGTTCTGGTTCCAGTTTATTAAAGTCTTGATGATCTTCCTTCTTTTCATAAACAGTGCTGGCATATAGCGAATTAATAAAGTTTCTGCAAATAACACATTGTGATACCTCAGTGTTAGATGACTCTCTGCTCGCTGTTCTCCTCCATAGGGCACGTCTGCTGGGGCAGGTGATGAGATGGCGGCATCCTCCAGTGTACAGACCCCTGGTGGACCTGTCGACAATGGAAGAGAGACACGTCCTAGTCACATACAGACTTGATCTTGCAACAATCCAGGAACTGTGTGCCCAGTTGGAGCCGGACCTGATGTCAACTATCCGCCATCCCACAGGAATCCCCCCTCTAGTGCAGGTCCTGTCTGTACTCCATTTCCTGGCCAGTGGGTCTTTTCAAACAACAGTGGCCATGGCATCACGGATGTCCCAGCCAATGTTCTCTAATGTGTTGTCCAGAGTGTTCCCTCAAGTGGGGGATTTGCCCACAGTGAAAGGTGACTTTAATGCCCTGGGACATATCCCCAACATCGCTGGTGCCATTGATGGTACATATGTGGCATTTGTTCCCCCCGCAGGAATGAACAGGTGTACAGAAACCGAAAGAGCTACCATTCTATGAATTTGCTGATGGTGTGTTTGGCAGACCAGTACATCTCCCATGTGGTTGCCAAGTATCCTGGCTCAGTCCATGACGCTTACATTTTGAGTAATAGCAGCATCCCTTATGTGATGGGGAAACTCCAGAGGCACCGTGTGTGGTTAATAGGTGAGCCTAAAGTCCCCACACAGTTTCATTTGCTGTCTGGGTATGGGGCTGTCCCTAAGAGTTAGTGTGTGTCTAACAGTTGTCCCCCGACATTTGCAGGTGACTCTGGTTACCCCAACCTGTCATGGCTACTGACCCGAGTGAGGAATCCCAGGACAAGGGCAGAGGAACGCTTCAATGAGGCACATGGGTGAACTAGGAGGGTGATTGAATGCACCTTTGGCCTCCTGAAACCCAGATTCCAGTGCCTCCATCTGACAGGTGGCTCCCTATACTACTCACCGAAGAAGGTGTGCAAGATAATCGTGGCCTGCTGTATGCTGCACAACCTGGCTTTGCGACGCCAGGTGCCTTTTCTGCAGGAGGATGGGCCAGATGGTGGTCTTGTGGCAGCTGTGGAGCCTGTGGACAGTGAAGAAGAGAAGGCAGAAGAAGAGGATATCAACAACCAAAACAACATCATCATGCAATACTTCCAGTGAGACACAGGTAAGAAGATGTCACTGCTACCCACATCTCATACTATTGTTGGAACTAGCATAAGTCTGTCATTTTCATTTAATGTATGGACCCTGACTTGTCACTTTGACTTTCCATTTCACAGATCTGGGTCCCACTTTGTGCTCTCTGCTATGTTTACTGCTGGCCTATAGCTGTGTTACACTGGCATGTGAACAAGTAAATTTACATTTCTCTAATCCATAGTTATTGCAATTACACATTTGTGAAAGCACAGACTGACTCCAGATTGTTTTGTGATTGAAGTGTGTTTATTCCTGTGCTAATAATTGGAGGGGGTTGTAAAATGGGCTGGGGCGATGGTGGAGGAATGATCATGGCAGAGTCCAGTCTATTTGTTTCACAGGTGCATTGTCCAAAGGGGCATAGGAAGTGGAGCAATGGCAGTTTAAGGATGGACAGGGTGACATAGTGGGACAGAAGGGTGACATTCAGGAGGGTCTCATTTCCTGGTGGGGTCTTGGCCATGTTCTCTGTCTTGCTCCTGGATCTCAGGAACCATTTGTGGGGTGGTTCTCCATCTGCAGGTGGTGTGGTGCTGGTGTCCTGTTGGTCCTGTGGCAGTGCCTTCTGTCCACTAGCGCCGGCGGAGGTGGAGGGCTGTTCATCGTCCAGGCTAGTGTCAGGGGCCCGTTAGTGTGCCACTGTGACCCTCCTGGTGTTGAGAAGGTCTGCCAGCACCCCTGCAATGGTGAACAGGGTGGTGTTAATGGACTTCAAGTCCTCCCTGATCCCAAGGTAGTGTTCCTCCTGCAGCCGCTGGGTCTCCTGAAACTTGGCCAGTACCGTTGCCATCGTCTCCTGGGAATGATGGTAAGCTTCCATGAAGTTGGAGAGTGCCTCGTGGAGTGTCAGTTCCCTGGGCCTGTCCTACCCCTGTCGCACAGTAGTCCTCCCAGTTTCCCTGGTATCCTGTGCCTGTGTCCCCTGAACCGTGTACCCACTGCCCCCAGATCCCTGATTTTCTTGGGTTAGTGGGTTTGCCTGGGTTCCCTGCAGTGGTGGACACACTGCTGATTGACGTGTCCTGGGGACAGAGGGATGGGCCCGCTGGGTGGGTGCTGTGCTGGTGTTTCCTGAGGGGGGAGGCTCTGTGGTGGCTTGTGACAGTGTCAGGGGAACCGACTGTCCTGAGGTCCCAGATGGTCCGGGCTGGTCATCTTGATAAAGGCGTGCAGAGCTGCTGTCATCACTGTGGGCCTCTTCTGTGGGGGGACTAGATATGTCTGGCACCTCCTGTCCAGTGATGTTGGGTAGGGGTCCTGTCGAGGTGTAAATGCATAATTATTGTATCTGTGTGTGCCATCATGTGCAATGGGTGGTTGACCCTCTAATCCAGTGCTTGCATTATTGGCTTGGTCCTTGTGTGATTGGTGATTTGGGGGCATGAGTGAGTCTCTGTACTGGACATGCTTGGGTGATGGGTGTCCATGCATTGGTGTTACATGCAGGGCTTGGTTATTGGATGTGTGGGTTGTATTGGTGGGGTATCTGTGGGTTTTTGGGGTGATGGGTGTGAGGGTAAGGGTGGGAGTGTGTGATGGCATGCAGGTGGGATGGGGGGGTAAGGTAGTAAAGATTTGACTTACCAGTGTCCAGTCCTCCTGCTACTCCTGCGAGGCCCTCAGGATGCAGTATTGCCAAGACTTGCTCCTCCCATGTTGTTAGTTGCAGGGGAGGAGGTAGGGGTCCACCGCCCGTCCTCTGTACATCAATCTGGCGTCTGGAGACCACGGAACGCACCTTCCCCCATAGGTGGTTCCACCTCTTTCTGATGTCATCCCGTGTTCTTGGATGCTGTCCCACTGCGTTGACACTGTGACTGAAATTTGATTTGAGCTTACCACACTCCTCACAGTAGAATTCATTTCATCGCTTTCCTTGCTGAATGGAAAGTTTGGTTAGGAGGAGAACGTGAGAGAGAGAGAGAGAGAAAAACACTGGAGCTGGTCTACCTGTGTGGCCCTATCTCATTGTACATCCAGTAAACTCCCCCTCACCCCCCACTCCAGGGCTGGGATACTGGCTTTTCATGAGTGTGACTCTTAATAGAAAGATAATAAGATAGATTAAGATCTTTATGAATACACTAAGAAAAGATACATGTTCGTCTGATGCTCCAAGACCAGCCAGTTGACAACCCCAAAAAGTACAAGCAATTGACACACATGGAGAACGCAAACAGCCTTGGCAAGCAAATATGTACAAGACAAACATGTACAAATCAGGAACAAATGGAAAACAAACAAGAGATAGACATGAAAACAAAACATGCTGGAAGGGGAATGCTATTGGTGAATGAACTTTTGGCAGCAGGAAGCCCTACAATGAAAGAAGTTGTGAGACAACTTCTTCCACCCTCCTGACCCTTCATATACTAACCCGGAAGTGATCATCCAGCTTTTCCTGTTGATCAGCTACCTGTCTCTGACCTGGCCCTTCCTCCTAGTATGATTTATCAGCCTCCATTACCCTGATCTTCTCCATACACTCTGTTCTAATCTTCACGTTCTTTCTATTTTATGATGTTTCCCATGTATCTTGCCCCTTCTCTGTATTCCACTTTCTTTCACTGGCTTTCGCCCCAAACTCCTGAAAGAAATACCTTTTGACACAATCTCTATAACTAACTTTTTATGAGTGGTTGAAACTTTATGACAAGCTAGAGCTGAAATATAAATGAAGTCTTCATGAAAGACACATGAAATAACCAGAACTATAAAACATGTTTCAGTGATTTGTAAATTAAGACTGTATTCTGAATACCCTTACCTGTAATAAGTTAATTGGCTATGATATATAGGATACTCAATAGAGTTGGACTTCTCCATCTGATAATATTCAAACAGTTCTCCACCACTGGCACTATCTTAATACCATATGTGACTCAAAAGTCTGAGTATATTTTCAGGATTCCCTCTTCTACTCATGTAAAATAGTAAATAGAATAGAGTTAAAATTCCTTGAAAAGAATGACTTTAGCACTAGTACACAAATCAAAGCTTAAATAATGTATATCTAGTGCCAGAATACTTCTTTGATAGCTCCAGTAGTCTTTGATAACTCCAGATGAAGTTAGGATGATTTCCAAATTTGCACTGTACGAATCCAAGATGGCTGCCACCATTTACATGTCGTGTGAGAGTCTGGTGACTTTCTAAGGCACGTAACCTGTCTTAACGCCAGCTATATTTTTTGTGTCATGCAAGCGTTGCAGCTGTGAAGTCTCATACCAAGAGGTGCTCACACTGTGTACTCATTGTTAACCACCTCTGTAATGGAAGATTTGAGCACATAAACATTTTGGAAGAGCACTTTGCAACGCCTACCTGGCATACACAGGGAAAGGTGAGCTTGTAAGAATAACACTCCGTTTTGTAGGTCCTAAAAATCATAGATGCTTGACACCTCTCTATCTGGTTCAGCATGTGTTGCAGGACAAGACTATGATAAAATTTACATTGTTGATGTGTTGAAGATATTACAATCCCATTAATGACCCTAACCTCAGCCTAATGATGTTTCATGGCCTTCTAAATATGTATGGCTTGCAGCCTTTACTGAAATCAGTCAAAGAAGAGAGCAAATCACATTTATTTTCCTTGCCATTGATAATGTTCATTGTTCATTATTACTCATCACCAGTCAGGTAGTAACAAATGTTTTCTATGAAATAGACCAAGTCATATAACTGTGTGTTATTTGCTAAAGTAATGTCATAGACCAAACAGTTGTGTCTCCCAATAGGTATTCCATTACGAAGGCTGTAATAACCTTTCTTGATGGTAATGTCTCAGGTACGCAAATGAAGTTTACGTCACACTATGTTTATGTATGTGTACCTTCTGGTGGATTGCTTTGATTGCTATGGGAATTGAAAAGGTGATATTTATCGTGACCACCAGTGACTGTGGCTGAGAGACAGGTGGGGTGTTTAGCAGGTTAAAAGTGATGTGCATCCTGTGTCATGGATTGGACTGCTGAGAAATTGTTCTAATCATATGTGAAATTATTGTGGGCCTCAAACTCCATCATAAGGTAAAGTTTATTTTCAATACCATTACATGACCTGACGACCCATCAACCACCCCAAAGCAACCTGAAACTCCAAAAGACCTTTTTTTAAATCTTTACTAAGTTATTGCAATAATGCAACAAACCTTCTTTTGTTAGAAAAAAACAACTAACAAAACATGGATTAAACCAAACTATATACAACCATAAATATACAATGGTAAACATAAAAAACACAGAACTAAACTTAATGACACTCAACCTCCAATAAATAGAGTACAATCAATACCTAATGTATTCCTGAAATTTTACATGTGGACATTTTAGAGAATGGGGGAAGGAGCACACTGCCTCATATCCCAACACTCAATTTGCCCCCGGGCATCATGGTAAATGCTATGCATGATAACTCTTATTTCAGTAGTAGTCCTTAATGTGTTACCTGTGTTTGAGCAGCCTTTGCTGTGTAACACTAGACACATGTTTCTGGATTCATTCCTTCATCAGTAGAGAGCAACAAGTCATGTTGGAGGTGTTGGAAATGCTGCCCATAGTCTTCTCACATCTCTGTGCCACTCACTGAGCGACGGTGCATCAACACAAGATTGTCAGCTTAGTAGCTCATGGGAGCTTTTTCAAACAGAAGAGGGGTGGGAGCACACTGCTTCACATCCCAGCACTCAATTTGCCACCCCAAAATAGGATCACCTCTAGCAGTGACATAAATCTTGCCATAGGTCTTTCTAACAAGAAATAAAATGTCAGTCGTGAAATAACCCAACAACGCAATTTTATGACCGGTGTAAACACCAGGTTGCACATCAGAAGGTGAAAATCTCCTACTTCCCCAGCTTGTTTCCCATAAGAATTTGCTGATTATTCTGTACCAAGCACAGGAATACACCATGACTTTCACATCTTTATCATTGATGTTGATTACTGAAAGCTATTGACACTTCTGTACACATTAGAACGGAGCATCTGCCTTTCTCTTTCCCCTGCCTCTTGAAAATATATTATTTAGGCAGATTAAAGCAAAAGGCAGTGGGTGTGCAGGAGGACACACACAGCCTTCACCCTTCCCTCTTCCTGTAACTCAGTGTCACTAGGGCTCCAGGAGGAAGGAGGGGTGAATGCTGCTCAGCTCTTGGGTCTCCCTGGCTTGCCTGAACTACAAAAAGCAGTTCAGCCCAGCTGGGGAAAAACAGGGGCTGACTGCAGCCCCTTTTTATGGCTCTTGCTGTGAATGTTTATCAGATAACAGCCACCGCCCTGCACATGCCGTTGGCTGTAGAACATTCACAGCTGCAGCTGTGAACAAAGTCTTCAGAGCTCCAGGGGGATTTCAACACCCTTGGGCTCTATGAGGCCTTTGTTTTGCTCATTAGAACGTCCTGCCCTCATGGGGCAGGATGTTCTAATTCCTTAATATCCTGCCGTAGCTGGGCTTTACTGACTTTTAAAGGCCTTCTCCCTTGTTAAAGACCCTTGGTTTTGTCTTGGGCCTTTAATGCTGGTGCAGGACTTTAATGGCCATCACAGCAGTCTATACAACTATAGTATAGCATTAGAATCAAGACAATCATCTTCACCATCTAAAACACAGTTAACATTAACTTTAAACTTGCTTTTGCAAACTCTTTTAAAATGGCCCTCTTCCTGCAATGATTACAAGTTTCATCAACATCAGGACATCCTTTAAAATTGATAGGATGATAACTATTACCACATCCATTACAAGTAGTAGAAAACATTGTCCTATTAGATAAATCCTTTTTCTTTGTCATTCTTGACTTTGCTAATTTCAGCGATAGGTTCGGATGTTTTCCAATCTCCACTACTATTCCTGCTAATTCCTGTGATCTTTTGTACAAATCTCTCTGATTGATCAATTCCTCTAGCAATGCTCACAGTAACATTAATCAGCATTTTCATTTCGAGACACAGTCTCTCTTGCACCTATTGGCTTTTAGTTTTCATCATGACCTGATCTCTCAACACTTGTTTTATTAACACAAACTTTATTGCATTTTCTAAATTAGAACATTGCCAACCATCAATACATATTCATAATCCATCACAGGGTTTAAATCATGATTCTCAAAACTTTGTTATAATTAATTGTTACAAATTCACATGATACTGCCAATCCCGTTACAGCTGACACATACTCGTCAGTGTTCTCAATCTCTTTTTGTGCCCTTGAGTAAAATGTAAACCTTTCCATAACTGTAATAGGTTTTTCCCTAAATCTAATTCTAAGTTGTTTGACAGCATATTCGAAAACATTAATGTTGCCAGCATTTTCCAAAGGAGGAACCTTTACCTCCTAAAGGAAGTTTCAAAAGAACATGTTTCCTTTGAGGTGAACAATCATCTCCTTCCAGAACCTCTACTTAAGCCAAAAATAAAGTATACCTAGGTTCCCAGTTGATAGGTGACACTCCTTTAGTTTGCATACATAAAGGTAGTGGTGCGATGCTGGAAAATGTCAATCCAAAATGTAACCAAAAAACATTACTACAATATAAAACAGACACAAAAATCACATTCAACTTTTCCTTAATAAGGTGTGCAAGTCACCACTCTGTCTGCAAAAGGCATTGAAAGTTTCAGCACGTTAAACTTAAATATATAAGTGATATCCATTCAGGTGTGCAGATCACCACATTTTGCCTACAACAGGATGATCCTAAAAACTGTATTTTGCCAAGACATACACATGGACATGCTTAATGTTTAAAGGGTGTGTGACTCACCATTATTTACCCACCATTCACCTATGGCCGCTAAGTAACATGTGTCAGATGTGATGTGCTTAACTCCCAGGCACGCACAATCTCAACCTTGTGCACCATGCCTTCTACACCACAGTATGCACAAGGTCACCTCAACAGCCTGTTCAGAATCTTCACACTTCAGCTTCTCCATGGCCTTCTTGATTGCAGGCTCAACATTTTTCCCAGAATATGGAAAACACACGTCCGTGTCCCAGCTCTCTCACACCAAGGCTACCACCCAGTCAATGAAACTCCAACTAGCAAACAATGAACAGTTTCACCAGGGAATTGAAGAACAACTTCAATTTCCTCAACCCCCAATGACTTCACAGTGTGGATCCGTTTGCTATTGCTCATCGCCAACATGAAAAGAATTGAGAAACTGGACTTAAGCATTAGGTAATTTTCAATAACATTACAGGAGCAGATATTATATCAACCGGCTATAAGCAGCTGTCAGCTCTAACTGACTTTTCTGAGAGTATTTCTAATATTCTAATAATTGTTCTCCCTACATACTATATTATAACAAGAATACAACAATATGGACCTTTTCTGGCTGGTTATGATAGTTCAAATTCAAAATGTACCACAGCTAGCATCCTGGTTGGGATTTCCAATAGTTGGGATTTACCACCAAGATCTTCATTTTCAAGTGTACCAAGGTTGTTGTTTTTTTAATCTGTCAGAATATGCCTTTACTAATCAAGGCCCACATTTGTATGGTGAAAATGTATAGCCATGGTCCAACCACACTCCTTTGGTATACCAGATTGCCTGTGATAACCAGCCAGACACTTCACAATACACATAGGGTCCTGGAGCTTGTCTCCCAACTCTGGATTGTCACAAATTACTTGGAGTTCTTGCTCCCTAGTTTTCTGGTTTACATCAGTCTCTTCCTAGCCCAACTACACTTGTTAATAATAAACACCTTTATGCAGAAAGCACAGTGTTATCATTACTTGAGTTGAAGTGTAGATAACATCGAAATTTGCTGATATGCTTTCTGTTTTTAAGTGAAGCATTTACTCATGCATTCCCTTTCTAGCAGTTAATTGAAACCAACAAGTATTAGGCACAACTGGTACCATTTGATAGTACACTATTTCACCTTTGTTCACGCTCCTAAGAGCTTAGCATGTCTCGTGAGCCCAGACTTACTATGTAGCAATTCCTAAAGATCAACTTTGTATAGTATGTGAGTGGGAGTGCTTCCCCAAGAATGTGTAAATTTTACCAAAATAATGTTAACGGTGCCCTAACCCTGCCTTCTTTAAATTTGTGAATGTGCACAGTGTAGACGTGCTTGTTGTGTCATCTCCTAACTTAATCCACTGCGACATTCAACACAACCATGGATTCCTACTTTCTTTGCTAAAGAAACCATCATTTGAGAACACAAAAATTCTGATAAAACAGCTGAAAATGATTTTAGTTCAACTATAGAAGTTTAGTTTTCTCTCCTAAAGATATGCAAATTATAACTACCTCTTAGTGCTGTGATACTAAATTAGCAAACTATTACGGCATTCAGTACACAAAACCTACAATAGTGTGAGAATTCTGGTGGCCTAGCATGAAGGATTTAATACAGATTATATAGCTGTGATGTATCTGCTGACATCCAGGAGCTTGCTGACATGTACTACAGGGTGAATTGCCAGTACTATTAGCCCCATTGCAGCTTTGGAAAAACATATCTATTGGTTTTATAGTGGGGTTTCCCACAGCACGTCTTAACTAATATCTGTTACATTATGTTATGTTATGTTATGTTATGTTATGTTATGCAGGTTTGTATGGTGTGCTAATCAGCAATGAGGCTATCCAGGCACTTCGCAGGTGGGTGTTTCCCTGGAGGTTATTTAAAAAGCCAAGTTGACAGCATCTTGCAGAAGTCAAGAAGTGATGAGAATGCTCTGATGTGTTTTGGGAGGTCATTCCATGCTTTGGGGGTGATGTAACAGAAGGTTCAACCACCTCCTCTGCTTTTATGATTACAGGCTATTTGCGCCAGTGACAGTTCTGCTAAGTAGAGATGCCTGGACTGTTGGTGGAAGTTTATGCAGTTGTTGAGGTACGCAGGGCTTATGTTGTGTAGTTCTTTGTATATGTGTGAGGAATTTGCATTGAGTATGTTTGTCTATGAGGCGTCATTGGAGTTTCATGAGGTGTAGTGTAATGTAGGTCTGGCATGTTAGTCTGAGGATGAGCCTTGCCACAGCATGCCAAATGGTTTGGAGTCTGTTCAGGAGCTGCTGGGGGATTCCAGCATATAGGCCCTCTTTACGACCTCGGCGGGTTTCCCCACCTAAATCAGCAATGACGGTCGACAGAAGACCGCCAGTGCGAAGAACCCCCTGCCGGCCACATAAAGAACAGCCAGCTGGACCGGTGGGTGGAAACAGTGTTTTTTGCCTGCCGGCCCAGCTGGAGACAGGGCCTGAACACTTCTGCCATCTCCAAATGGAGCAGGCAGCAATGTGGCAGTGTGGCAGCAGTGAAATACGCAATAGGGCTGTGAATGGGGGCCCCTGCACTGCCCAAGCCAAGTGCATGGGCAGTGCAGGGGTCCACGGGGGGCCCGAGTCACTCATTCTGCCAGCCTTTAGCTGGCGGCGTAAACAACCAGGGAAAGTCTGGTGGAATATGGCTCATTATCTGGCCTATTGGATATGAAACGCCACCACCGTCATGCTGCCTGGTGGTGGGTTCCTGGCGGTGGTGGCGTTTCATCCATGGCGGTTCTGCCACGTTCGTAATATGGCAGTCTGGATCAACATGCCATTGGTGGCAATTACCGCCACCGCCGGCATGGCGGTCCAGACCGCCATGTTCGTAATGACCCCCATAGTGTGTTGCTGTTGGTAAGTCTGCTGGTTATGACTCTACAGATGAGGTTTCTGGCTACCAGAATGTTATGTGGCATGTGGATGTTCTGAGTTCTTCCGGTTAGGAAGGAGCACATCTAGGTGAGGGTGGGTCCTTGAATGTCAGTCTGTTGCAATCTTCAGATCTGGGTGGAGTGGGAGAAAGTGTTGAAAACAACTGCCAAGGGGTCGAGTAGGATGTGGGCCACTGTTTCCTCTCATTTGAGGATCACCCTGATTTTCTTCAGGAGTGTGTTGACTGTTGCATGTTTTGAGGCTTCCCAGAAGATGGCAGCGGTGATGGAGGTATTTATTTTGCAGATTTGTGTTTTGCAGATCGGGGAGGCCCCCCTGTTGTAGACATGTAATGGGCATTGGTCTGCTGGGACCCTAGAGTGTGTGATTCTCATGAGGGTAGCTGTCTCTTCTGTGGTGATTACTTGTGGTCAAGACATTTCCTATGTCTTTTCCCTGTAGTCTGGTGGTGAGGCTACTGAGGTTTTGTTGAGGGCTGAAATTGTTATAGATAATTGAGATTATGTTGTTGAAGAAGTATGATAGGATGTTACAATTGTACTTCAATGGGGGTGGTGTTGGTGGTGGCTGCTGGTTAGAGAAGTCCTTGATTATGCTGAAGATCTCCTTCAATGCTTTCACCTACGGCCTTCATCTTGGTATATCTAATTTGTTGGTAGTAGCACCTTAGTGCAGATTTGTAGGTGATCTTGTCAGATTCATTCTGGTTAACTCTCCATTTCCACTCTAGTTGTTTGTAGTTTCTCTTGGTTCATCAGAGTTCCACTGTGTACCATTTACCCTGTTTTCATGTTATCATCTGGTAGTTTTGTTTGCTGGGCACCAGGGCACTGACATAGTCTGAGACCCTTTTGGCAAAGTGGTTGATGTTTCTGGCTTTCCCCAAAATAGCACATTTTACCCCATTGTTGGAAACTGCCTTCCTGCAGGGTCGCCCCCAAACTTTTTGCCTTCTTCTATTTTTCTGACCTGACTTTTGCTAACCTTAGGACTCTGCACACTTTACCACTGCTAATCAGTGCTAACGTGCATATGGTCTCTCCTTAAAACATGGTGACATTGGCTCATACCCATTTGGCTTATTTAATTTACATGTAAGTCCCTAGTAAAGTGCACTACATGTGCCCAGGGCCTGTAGATTAAATGCTACTAGTGGGCTGCAGCACTTATTGTGCCACCCACATAAGTAGCCCCCTAACCATGTCTCAGGCCTGCCATGGCAGGGTCTGTGTGTGCAGTTTCACTGCCACTTTGATTTGGCATTTAAAAGTACTTGCCAAGCCTTAAACTCCCCTTTTTCTACATACAAGTCACCCCTAAGGTAGGCCCTAGGTTACCTATAGGGCCGGGTGCTATGTAGATAAAAAGCAGGACATGTACTTGTGCAGTTTATATGTCCTGGTAGTGTAAAACTCCTAAATTCGTTTTTACACTGCTGCGAGGCCTACTCCTTTCATAGGCTAACATGAGGGCTACCCTCATATACTGTTTAAGTGGTAAATTCTGAACTGAAAGGAGTAACCAGATCATATTTAGTATGTCCAGAATGGTAATAGAAGATCCTGCTTATTGGTGAAGTTGGATTTAATATTGCTATTCTAGAAATGCCACTTTTATGAAGTGAGCATTTCTCTACACTTAAATCCTTCTGTGCCTTACAATCCAGGTCTGGCTAGGTTTATTTGACAGCTCCCTTGTGCATTCACTCAGACAAACCCACACACAGGATGCTCAGTCACACTTGCATACATCTGCATATTGAATGGGTCTTCCTGGGCTGGGAGGGTGGAGGGCCTGACACTTACATGTCAAATAACAGTAGCCTGCTGTCACACAAAGGTCTGCCACACACCCTGCCAGGACCCTGGCAGACAGGATGGAACTGAAAGGGGATCATGTGCACTTCTAAGCAACTCTTTGAAGTCTCCCCCACTTCAAAGGCACATTTGGGTATTTAAGCAGGGTCTCTGACCCTACCGACTCAGAAACTTCTACTTTGCAAGAGACTTCCTTGAGAAGAAACCCTGACCAGAACCTGCAACCTGCCAAGAAGAACTGCCTGGACACCCAAACGACTCACCTGAACTGCTTTTCTGAGAAGGACTGCTGCCTTGCTGTTGCTCTGCTGCCTTGCTGCTCTCTGGCTGTGCTGAGAAGTGCTCTCCATGGGTTTGGATAGAGCTTGCCTCCTGTTCCTTGAAGTCTGAGGAACAAAAAGACTTCATTCCTGCAAAAGAACTCCTTTTGCGGCAAAAATCAATGCACAGCCTGCATGAAACGATGCCCAGCCAGCATCGCGGTGAGAAAATCACTGCACACCGAACCGGAACAACGCAGCCTGACTTCGCGAGGAGAAGATCAACGCAGCACCAGCATTGCGACTGGAAATTCGATGCACGGCCAACTGGATTGACGCAAAGCCAAGCTGGGACGACGCAGCCTGACATTCTGGAGGAAAATCACAGCACCACAGCACCTGCAGTCCACCAAATCGACGCAGCCCCTGTGACTTCCTTTTGCACGCTCAGAATTTCGATGCATCATCCCCGGGCATTCGAAAATCCCACAACCCGAAGAGGACCCCAGTCTATACGCCAGAAATCGATGCAAAGCCTGCCCTCCGTGAGCTCAGCGACACATCGTCTGTGTGTGCCGGAAAAATTGAAGCACACCTCCCCATTTTCCAAGCATCTCCTCCTCTGTGGTCCCTTGCAGAGAATTTGAACACAAACCAGGTACACTGTGCTTGAAAGAGACACTTGTTGCTTTTTAAAAGACTAAAGACACTGTATATTATTTTTACAGTGATATCTCAACGTTTACTTATTGAATTTTGATCATTCTGACCTGCATCTTACCAGACAAATATTATATGTTTTTCTTAACACTGTGTGGTGTATCTTTGTGGCGTTCCACTTTGTTATTGAATAATTTATTGCACAAATACTTCACACACTGCCTTCTAAGTTAAGCCTGATTGCTCAGTGCCAAGCTATCAGAGGGTGGGTACAGGATAATTTGGATTATGTGTGATTTACCCTGACCAGGGGGTAACCTGACTGCTAACCAAAGACCCCATTTCTAACAGCCATTAAAAGTTTTACCTATTGCACAAGAGCTATCACTAATTACATGTAGTCCTTTTGTACACTTTCCTTTTCAACATAGTCTCTGATTAAAGAGCCCAGCTGAACTCTCCATTTTGGTTAGCTGTTTTGTTTCTTATTGAGCGTTTGACTTTGTTTTCTGCTTACCATCTACAAATGGATGGCCAAACCAAGTAAGTTAACCAGCAGCACAAATTAATTATAAATAGTTGCCAAGACCACAGACACACATTGGATGAACCAGTTTGACATAGATCAGTGTGCATTCCATAACAATGTACACCTCTTCATTATAAACCTATGACTTTGCCACAAATATTTTGAAGAATAGAAATATGCCTACGTCACCATTTTGATATCTGCTGAACCAGGGAAATATCAGGAAGGTAGTGGAAAACACTAGAAGAACAGCCTCCACTTCTCAGAGGGAGATCATGTTTGACTGGCTACTAATGATACATTTTTCCAGATTTTTGTTGAAACATAGAGGTCAGTTTCCTGGATCACTTAGCACCTCACCTCATAAGCCACTGACCAATATTTGAGCAATATGAGTTTCAGGTAATGATTAATCTCATGAAACCTCATAATTATAGTGGAACCCCTGAACTCAATAACGAATTACACACTCAGGAAAAATAGGATGTATTTTAAAATGGAAATCCAAATCTAGAGCACGCTGTGATGATGATTGTAACCACAATGGAGGCAAATAAACTGTCAGCAACAATGTTTACTAAAAGCGAGAATAGGAGGAATGACTACAGCATGATGCTGTTATAAACTTATAGCAATCCTACCCTTATGTGGCTGTTTTTGATACTGGCTCTAGCACGCCTATTCTTCTAATATGGAATTGAAACATAACTAACACTAGGCAGTTTTTGTGCCCAGAGGCAGGGACTCTTTGATAAGTCAGTTCAGTTACTGATTTAGGCCCTCATTACAATCCTGGCGGTCGTTGTTAAAGTGGCGGTAATACCACCAACAAGCCGGCGAAAAACAAAATGGAATCATGACCATGGCGGAAACCATCAACATAGACAGCCACTTTAACACTCCGACCGCCACGGTGGTAGAAACAAACACCGCAGTGGTCACAGCCAACAGACAGGCAGAAGACAAAGTACTGCCCACTGTATTTCAAGAAGCCTATCCGCCACCTTTTCAGGGGCGGAACCAACGCGATCAAAAGCATGGCGGAAACAGTACACAGAAGGGAAAACACTCACCTCTCAACACCCAACGAGGAACCAGGATGCCATGGAGCCCGAACTACAGGTGTTACCAATGTTGGTGTATCTTCTCATCTACCAGGAGTACGAATGGCGGCAGCGACGACCACAGTGAGTACTGCACCTACAACACAGGGGGGGAGGAAGAGAGTGACACACACCCACACAACATGCAAGACCCCCACCTCCACCCTCAACCACAACAACATACACACAAATACATGCAGCAACATCACATTTACACCCCGTCACCCCCTGGAAAAACACAAGGACAAAAAGAAATGATTGTAACGAGTGTAATCATCGAAAAATCAGATAGGCCAAGATAACTTTAAATCATCAGTATATACAAATATATACAGCAACTACACAAGTCCAGATAGTGTTGCAATCATTGTCCGTGGAACAGTGGTCCCAAAATGCATGGCCGAAGCCCACACATCATACCTGACTCGATATGGAGAGAACACCGCTGGGGCATCAGATTGAACATAAGCAGGCACCGCAGGGGGAGGGGGCACCTCAGCCGGATGAACGGACGACGCCAGTACTCCACGAGGGGGTTCCATGCCCATTGATTGGGCCTGGGGAGTGCAAAGCCACAGTCTCTCAAGTGGGTGGTTTGCCCACAGCTTGGTCCTGGGGAGTGCAAAGCCACAGTCTCACAAGTCTCTCAATTGGGTGGGTTGCCACTGATTGCTCCTGCGGAGTACAAAGCAACAGTCTCTCAAGTCGGTGGTTTGTGGACTGATTGCTCCTGGGGAGTACAAAGCCACAGTCTCTCAAGTGGGTGGGTTGCCCACTGATTGCTCCTGGGGGTGCAAAGCCACAGTCTCTCACGTGGATGCTTTTCTCCACTGGTTCTGGAGGGGGCTTTGTGCCCAGAGTGCTTCATCCTGATCCTGCCAAGGACTGGGGTAGTGGATGTTTTTCTCCATTGGTTCTGGAGGGGGCTTAGTGCCCAGAGTGCTTCATCCTGCCAAGAACTAGCGTAGTGGATGCTTTTCTCCACTGGTTCTTGAGGGGGCTTTGTGCCCAGAGTGCTTCATCCTGCCAAGGACTGGGGTAGTGGATGCTTTTGATGCTATTCTCCACTGGTTCTGGAGAGGGCTTTGTGCCCATAGTGCTTCATCCTGCCAAGAACTGGGGTAGTGGATGCTTTTCTCCACTGGTTCTGGAGGGGGCTTACTGCCCAGAGTGCTGCACATGCAGTGTGGCAGGTCCCATTCCCTCACCTGGGTGTGTGTGCTACGAGATTGCCTGTGAACAGGCAGCATGATATTCCATGGAGTCAGAGACACACTCCACCCTGCTGCGACTTTGCCTGCTACCTGCTGGTACTAACAGTGCTCTGCAGGGTCCAGGCCATCTCCTGCAGCCTCGTACGGCTGTCCACTGGGAATGTTTGCCATGTCTGCTGTGGTGGCACTGTCTGAGCACATCGCCGGGCTGGTGGTGGTGGTTGCAGAGGGGTCTGTGGCGGAGATGCTGTGGCTGGTAAATGTGTCAGCACATGCAGAGGGAGACAGCAGGACGTCTCCTGGAGCCTCGGACGGCTGCCCACTGGGGATGGTGCTGGGGGCTGTAGCTGAGGCAGCAGACCTGCAGGTGGCGGTGCAGGTGGCGGTGTCCACCGCCGTACAGGTAGCTGTTCTGGTTGCCAGAAGGGGTGACTCTAGTCCCTCAGCCGCAGGGTCCATGTCCTGTGCTGACGTCTCCTTAGCCTTGTGTCCCTTCCCAACCTTGGATGTCACTGCTGGTCCCTTGGTACTGTCCCCTTTTGGCTTGGAGGAGGCCTTGCTGGGTGGTTGATGTGGCATTTCCCTACGGCATGTGGGCACCTTCTCCAACTTGGCAGGTGGCGGAATGGGCTTATCCTTGGCCTCACTAGGCGGCACACTGGCAGCACGGATGGGTTCAGCCCGCGATGTGACAGGACTTGATGAGACCACAGTGCTGGAGGATTTGGTGGCTGAGGTGCTGGGCTGGGACCTGTACATCCTAGCCCTAGGGAAAGGACGGGGGAGGTGTAGTGAAGAGGCCAGTGTTAGCCAGGAAAAGTTTTTTAGACACACTGGGATGGGAAGATGGAGGGGGTTTGGGATTGGAGGAAGAGGTAGTGGTTGTAGGAGGTGTACGTCTGCTGAATTTGGGTGAAGGTGCATGGGCCGGAGGCTGTTGTGAGGGGAATGGCTGTTGGGTGGGTGTGTGCCTGCGTTTGTGTATTTTGGGAGGAGGGCTCACAGACACAGTGGGAGAGGACACAGGGGACGTGTGCATGGTAGTGGGGGTGGTGAGTGCATGTGAGCGGTGTGTGGTGATGGGCGTGCTGATGACGGAGGTAGTGGCTAAGAATGTAGTGCATGCAGGTGTGAGTGGAGACGAGGCAGGGAGGGAGGAGGAGGATGTGGAGGAAGGGGACACAGTGGAGGCAGTGGATGTTGGTGTGCTTGCATGGGGATGGTGCTTGTGTGAGTGCCTGTGGGATGTATGGTGCTTATGTTTGCCATGTCCACTCTTGTGTGTTGGAGAGTGTGCATGCTGGTCAGATGGTGTGGTTTGGATAGGCTGAGGTACAGGGGATTGGGTCTGGGGAGTGGAGGTTGGAGGGGGAGGCTGGACACAGGGACAATGTCTGCCATCAGTGCTGAGGCCAGAGCCTGAAATGCTCTCTGTTGGGCTGCCAGGCCAGAATGAATGCCCTCCAGGTATGCATTTGTTTGCTGCAAATGCCTCTCAACACCCTGAATGGCATTCATAATGATTGATTGCCCAACAGTGAGGGATCTCAGGCGGTCAATAGCCTCCTCACTGAGGGCAGCTGGACTGACCGGGGCAGGGCCTGAGGTGGCTGGGGCGAAGGGGATGCCCACCCTCCTGGGTGAGCAGGCATGGGAAACTCAAAGAGGGGCTGCTGGGAGGGCGGTGCTGGTAGGGGGGTGGTGGATGTACCTGTTGTTGTGGTGGGCACATAGGTTCCCACCACCGCATGGGAGCTCCCATCAGAGGAGGAGTCACTGCCGCTGGTGTCTGCTCCTGTCCCCGTCGGGGAGCTCCCCTCGCCCTCTGTCCCACTGGTGCCTTCAGACTCTGTAAATTCACCCTCCAGGGCCATGTGGGTTGCAGCTCCCTCCTGCTCCAGTGCCAATGCTCCTCTGCCATATGATGCTAATGCACACAGGGACAGGGTGACAAAACAAAAGGGGGGGGAGACAGAAGAAACACATGGTCAATGCCTGCAACACCACTACCATTGGCGGACACAACAAACAGGGAGCAGCCCTATGCACTAGCGAATGCGCTAACAGTGCAGGGGAAAAGCACATGCCCATGGGGGACTCAGCCTAAACCCATTTGATGCACAGCTGCAACCCACATGAGCCTGACTAGGTGTACAGGGCAACTACCACATTTGGGGTTGGAGTGGCACTGAGCCTGCAATGCAATGGATGTACCTTGGCGCGTCTGCCCTGGCCTTGGGGAACCCACAGCCCACTTCCCCCACCCAGACACCTCGTAAAGCATGCAGAGTCAGCTGACTGAGACTGTACTCACCCCCTTATGGCTGCTGTGATGCCCTCAAGCGCCCGTCCAACTCAGGATATGCCACCGCCAGGATCTGGTACATCAGGGGGTTCATGGTGTGACGGGCACCTCTTCCACGTTGAGAGGCCATCCCCAGCTGGGCCTCCGCCATCTTCTTGGTCCAGCGGCACCAGTCCTCCCATCTTTTCCGGCAGTGGGTGCTCCGTCTATGGTAGACCCCCAGGGTCTGCACTTCCTTGACGATGGCATGCCAAATACCCTTCTTCTTTTGGGTGCTGACCTAGAGGAATAGTGAAGTAAAAATGGATGTTACTCCCCAGTCCACTTCTTCTCACTCTTTGCCCACAAACCTCCCACCCTCGCCCAGAAAAAATACACTCACCATCCTCACATGCTCGCATGTGCCCCCCGTCTCTTACATCCACGACACTCCATACAATCAGGTGCCATCCACCGTGCACACACTTTACTCACCTGTTTGTCTGGAGGACCGTAGAGTAGCGTGTACTGGGGTAGGACCCCATCCACCAGTTTATCCAACTCCTCCGCAGTGAAGGTAGGGGCCCTTTCCCCAGACATTGTAGCCATTGTCGCTTCCAGACGCAGGTCACAGCAGCACTTGCAGTGTAGGTCCTCTCCTGTTAAAGGTCAGGTATCAAGTGAATGAAGAGATAGAAAATGGCGGTCATGTCCGCGGCGGTGCGTACTGTCACCACCAGCGTACATCGTCATTGGCTCCTGGAACCCATTGGGCCCAATGATAACCAATGCTGAATTGCGCCGCAGTCTTTGACTGCCTACAGTGACGCTGCAGAACGCCAGCACAGTTACCTCATTTCCCCTTGTCCCTCCTTACAGGTCAGGCAGCCCCCATTTCAGGTGGCCACATGGCATGTCAACTAACTGCATCACAGCACTTTTAGCCAGGAATACAAACAGACAAAGGCACACAACAATTACATCACTATTGTGCTATACAGCCTTGTGAAACCTATATGGTGTATGACCATCTGCTCACCCTTCTCCTCCATAGGGCTTGTCCGATGGGGCAGGGGAGGAGATGGCGGCATCCTCTGGTGTACAGGCACCTGGTGGACCTGTCGACAATGGAAGACAGACACATCATTATCACCAACAGACTTGATCGAACCAGACCTGATGTCAGCTATCCGCCATCCCACAGGAATCCCCTCTCTAGTGCAGGTCCTGTCAGTGCTCCATTTCCTGGCCAGTGGTTCCTTTCAAACAACAGTGGCCATAGCATCAGGGATGTCACAGCCAATGTTCTCTAACGTGTTGTCCAGAGTGTTATCTGCCCTGCTGAAACACATGTGCAGCTACATCGTGTTCCCATCAGGTGGAGGATTTGCCCACAGTGAAAGGTGACTTCTATGCCCTGGGACATATCCCCAACAAATTTGGTGCCATTAATGGTACACATGTGGCATTTGTCCCTCCCCTCCGCAGGAATGAAAAGGTGTAGAGAAACTGCAAAAGCTACGATTCAATAAATGGGCAGATGGTGTGTTTGGCAGACCAGTACATCTCCCATGTGAATGCCAAGTATCCTGGCTCTATGCATGACGCTTACATTTTGAGGAATAGCAGCATCCCTTATGTGATGGGCCAACTCCAGAGGCACCGTGTTTGGCTAATAGGTGAGCCCAAGGTCCCAATACAAGTGACATAGGTGTGTGGGTATGGGAGGGTCCCTAAGGGTTGGAGGATGTCTAATAGTTGTCCCTCGATATTTGCAGGTGACTCTGGTTACCCCAACCTGTCATGGCTACTGACCCCAGTGAGGAATCCCAGGACAAGGGCAGAGGAATGCAACAATGAGGCACATGGGTAGACTAGGAGGATAATAGAGCACACCTTCAGCCTCCTGAAGGCCAGATTTTGGTGCCTTCATCTGACAGGTGGCTCCCTATACTACTCATCGAAGAAGGTATGCCAGATGATCGTGGCATGCTGTATATTGCACAACCTGCCTTTGCGAAGCCAGGTGCCTTTTCTGCAGGAAGGTGGGCCTGATGCTGGTCTTGTGGGAGCTGTGGAGCCTGTGGACAGTGAAGAAGAGGAGGCAGAAGAAGAAGATATAGACAACCAAAACAACACCAAGCAATACTTCCAGTGAGACACAGGTAAGAGGATGGCACTGCTTCTCACATCCCATACTCCTGTAGGATATAGCATTGCTCTGCCTTTTTACCTCTGTGTATGTATCCTGACATGTCACTTTACATTTCCATTTTACAGATCTGGGTTCCACTTTGTGCCCTCTGCTATGTTTACTGCTGCCCAACAACTGTGTAACATTGGTATGTGAACATGAACATTGACATTGCTATATTTCTGAGAGGTTGCAATAACACATTTGTGAAAGTACAAACTGACTCCAGATTGATTTTTGATTCAAGGGTGTTTATTTCTGTGCTAATAAATGGAGGGGGCTAGGCAAGGGGCTGGGTTGATGGTGGAGGAATGTCCATGGTAGAGTTCAGTCTCTTGGTCTCACAGGTGCATTGTCCAAGGGGGCATAGGAATTGGAGTGATGGCAGGTCAAAGTTGTCAGGGTGACAAAGTGGGACAAAAGGGTGACAATCAGGAGAGTCTTATTTCCTGGCAGGGGTCTTGGGAATGTTCTCTGTCTTTTTCCTGGATCTCAGGGACCGTTTGCGGGGTGGTTCTTCTTCTGCTGGGGGTAGGGTGCTGGTGGCATGTTGGTCCTGTGGCAGGGCCTCCTGTCCACTAGCTCCGGCGGAGGTGGAGGGCTGTTCATCGTTCCGGCTACTGTCAGGGGCCCGTTTGTGTGCCACTGTGTCCCTTATGGTGTTGGCCAGGTTTGCTAGCACCCCTGCAATGGTGTCCAGGGTGGGGTTGATGGACTTCAAGTCCTCCCTGATCCCCAGGTAGTGTTCCTCCTGCAGCCGCTGGTTCTCTTGAAACTTGGCCAGTACCGTGCTCATGGTCTCCTGGGAATGATGGTATGCTCCCATGATGTTGGAGAGTGCCTCATGGAGAGTGGGTTCCCTGGGACTGTCCTCCCCCTGTTGCACACAGCAGTCCTTCCAGCTTCCCTGTTATCCTGTGCCTCTGACCCCTGAACCGTGTGCCCACTGCCACTGACCCCAGGTCTCTGATTGTCTTGGGTTGGTGGGTTTGTCTGGGGTCCCTATAGTGGTGGACACACTGTTGATTGATGTGTCATGGGGACAGAGGGATGGGCCCTCTGGGTAGATGCTGTGGTGGTGTCTCCTGAGGGGGGAGGCTCTGTGGTGGTTTGTGACAGTGGCAGGGGAACCGACTGTCCAGAGGTCCCTGATGGGCCGGGCTGGTCCTCCAGATCCAGGCGTGCAGAGCTACTGTCGTCACTGTGGGCCTCTTCTGGGGGGGACTGGATATGTCTGGCACCTCCTGTTCGGTGACTTTGGTTATGGGTCCTGTTGGGGTGTAAATGTATAGTTATTGTATCTGTGTGTGCTATCTTGTGAATTGGGTGAGTTACCCTCTACTTCCGTGCTTGCATAGTTGTGTTTGCCTTTATGTGAATAGTGTTTTGGGGTCTATGTGTGTATCTGTGCTGGACATGCTTTGGTGATGGGTGTCCATGCATTGTTGTTGCATGCAGAGCTTGGTATTGGGATGGCTGGGTTGTGATAGTATGGCATATGTGAGGTGTTGGAGTGATGGGTGTGACGGTGAGGGTGGGGGTATGTGATGGCATGCAGGTAGGGGGGAATAAAGTAGTAAAGATATGACTTATGACTAGGAGGAGTCCAGTCCTCCTAGTCCTGCGAGGCCCTCAGGATACAGTATTGCCAAGACTTGCTTCTCCCTTGTTGTTAGTTGTGGGGGAGGAGGTGGGGGTCCACTGCCAGTCCTCTGTACTGCTATCTGGTGTCTGGATACCATGGAACACACCTTCCCCCGAAGGCCGTTCCACCTCTTCCCGATGTCATCCCATGTTCTGGGGTGCTGTCCCACTGCATTGACCCTGTCGACAATTCTCCGCCATAGCTCCATCTTCCTTGCAATGGAGGTGTACTGCACTTCTGACCCAAATAGCTGTGGCTCTACCCGGATGATTTCCTCCACCATGACCGTGAGCTCCTCCTCTGAAAACCTGGGGTGTCTTTGAGGTGCCATGATATGGTGTGGATGATGTGTGAGGTGATGTTTGTTGTACTGTGTGAAATGTTGTGTTGTGGTGTGTTGTTTGAGGTGCGTGGATGATGTATGAGTGATGGTGTGGTGTGCATGTGGATGCTGCTGTAGTGTTTCTCAGTACTGCAGCAGAAAAAATGCATAAGTATAGAACCCAATGTCCCAGATGGACGAATCAAAACAACTGTAGCACATAGAAGCATGACAAACTGCTGTAAAATATATAATAAAGGAAACACTTGAAAGGAAGTGAAGTGGATAATCTCCTGTGGAAAAATGGACATCTGGTATATTTTAAATTATGAATCAGTAGGACAAATTCCAATTTGCCTGACTCTGAGTCAACACATATAAAATATTGACCTAATACTTCATCTAGCCATTCAATTTGACCATTGGAATTAGGCTTGTAACCAAAGATTAGAACACATTCTTTCAACAAAAACCCATCATTAATTTAAAATTGATTGAAAATCACAATCAGATATTAATTTATCTGGTGGACAATGAAGACAGAAACAATTGCAAAATACACATATGTACCATTCAAGATGCTGAAGAATTTCTTGTACTCTGGCAAAAAACACATCATTAATAATCATCTCCGACATACAAACAAAATACTCCTATAGTATTATCAGGCATTGGTCTCTGCCTAAAAATATTTGAGGCAGATTCACAAAGACAAATATGCACATTTTGGCCCTCTATAGTAGTCTGGCAGGTGGGAAAGTGTGGTCTTCTTCCTGCTGGCCCTATTATGGGACAGCGGGAAATGCACAACAACATTGACGTTGACTCGTAATATGGCCAGCAGCAATGCTGTTGTGCGACGGTTGCACCAGCACCTATCGCACAAATCACTGTCTGTAAAGGAGACACTGATTTGCACAGTGGGACTGGCCTTGGGGGCACAACACTGCCCATGCCAAGGACATGTGCAGTGCAGAGTCCCTCCGGGTTCCCAGCACCCCGTCTCTGCCAGCATTTACAACTACAGGGAGAGGGGTTGTAATTCCCCAAGGAAGCGCTGCCCTTGCGGATTGGGACTGCAGGCTGAAAAGTGGTGGTGCCGGCGGTCCAGCTGTGATGCTTTTGCCACGGTTCTGATGTTGCACTCAGACTGCCACTTTGGTGGTGTTCTAACTGCGACCGTGACCCTGGCAGTCTGGTAACCACCAGGGTCATAATGATGCCCTTATTGTTCAAGTTTCAAGTTGTTAATGTTTGATTGATGCCACAATTCTCAAACACTAAAACCAGAATAAAATATTTACAATCATTCACATTTTCCAATTTCACAATTTTTATTATCAAATATAGATGATCTGTTTGTGGCCCATTTAAGTTAATATTAAACAGCCAGTTGAAAACTTCTTGAATTAAAATTATTATTATTATTATTATTATTATTATTATTATTATTATTATTATTAGTATTAGTATTATTATTATTCTCCAAACAATTTTATGTCAAAGAATTTTTTTCCTGGATTTATTCAGAATATTTGCTTATTCCAGTTGAAATAAGAACTTCTTTCTGTATGTTTGTTTATTAAATATTCTAAAGAGTCAATCTTAATGCCATACCAATAGTTAAGTTTTCTCTTATACCTTTTAAAAATAATGAACCCCATTACGAGTTTGGTGGGTGGCCCTATAAAGAGTTCACCACAGTGCCGGCAGGGAGAAACAGCATTGAACAGGGCCCTGGGTGAACAGGACCTTAACATTGACGCCGGCTCCATTGGCTGAGCGGCAGGTTCAGCAGTACACGTCGCTCTTTCCAGTGCCCATAATTCGGGCAGTAGAAAGCGCAACAGGGCTGTCCATGGGGGCCTTGGCTCTGCCCATGCCAAGTGCACCCCTTTTCTGCCAGCCTTTGCATAGTGGGGCTACTGCCATGCAAAGGCTAGTGGAATGGAGATTCACAATCTCCAAGGCAGCACAATTACAACTGCCAAGACCTGGCAGTGTCGGCAGTCCGACCGTGTTGCTTTCATGATCCTGGCAGTCTGGTTACCTGGGGGCCTATGTTACTAAACCCAATTCTAATCAAAGAACATATGCTGGAGAACCCTGGTGTAGGCGCATTCATTTTTTTTCCAGATAGCTCCTTCCACCGTTTTTTTTTTCTTTTGTTCATCTTTATTCCCTAAAAGTTAACTAACATACAGCTGTACACTGAGGGCCTGATTCAAAAAGGCAAGCTTGCACTTTTGTATAAGTTTAATATTTTACTTTCATTGCCTATTTTTACGATTTCAATGACTTTTGAGGAAGTATTTTTCAGTCAAGTGTCTCAGCTATCCTGTGTAAATCTAATATTAGTTGTTCAAATAATTCCTCTTTTCTCTCCTTGTTTTTGCAATTATTACATTTTGAATTGGGTTAAACTTTTCACCCTCATTTGTTTATTTTGATTAGATTTTACTTGAGGAATCATTAACTGACCTACAGTTAATATTATATAACAGCCATATGTCAAAGTCTAGCTTCCTAATATGATCAGCAGCTTTTAGTATTACTTCAATGATTTTCTGAGAATAGACTTAAAAAATATCATCCAATCATTCTTGTTTTTAGAGAAGCACACTCCTTTGATATCACCAGATCTTATATTCTACGAGGTGGACTGAGGTTTGTTAATATCCTTCTGCGATTTAAACTTCCATTTTCTTCATCAGGGAAAATGTATTTGAAGATCAAATCTTTTAAGTAAGCACAGGGTTTGATTATTTTGAGATATTAATTTTTGTTCATTTATAAATCTCAATGTAATTCTTATTGATTACTAGCTCAGCAAGCTCAATTGTCTCCATCTCTGCCATATTCACTCTATTGTCTATTTTACATCTTTATTTATTAATCTGCTCTTCACTCCTGTTTACAGCCAATGGACTTGAAAATGCTTAATCCATTCCTTTTCATAAATTTTTATCTCATGGATAGTTTCTCTTGCACAAAAAGAATTTGCCAATTAATTTCATACTTTGTTATTATGTTCTTTTTTTACTCTCTCATTATTTTCATAATCATTTACAAATCTGGTTATAAATGTTCTTTTTTAGTAACCTTTCTTCTCCTCTGGTTGGTATTATTTCTATGTTGGTTGTGGTTTCCCATTTTTAATCCTATTTTATGGCTGCGCTTTGTCCTTAATGATTGGAAAAAAATCCTGGCTTGTGTAATTTCTCTTCTTGTCTTGTTGCTACTTGATCTCACATAATTTACAAGACTCTTATTTATTTTATGATCATTTTCTAGAGAGTCTTTGTCATTGATATTTATGAGCACATTCTTTTTTTCCTTGTGGAATCATTGATATCAGCATTACCACCAACATTTGAATAATTTTCCTCCATCCCACCTTTTGTATTCTCAGTTTGAATCTCCTATCTTCTGTACTTGAGTAATTCTTTGTTATTGGCCTCAAAATTATTGTGAGGCAATCTAATTTGTGATCATAATCATTCACAGCTTTAACACTGCATCCAAAATACATTGGGGCATATTTACAAGCCCCTAGTGCCACCAGAGCAGAATTTTATTTTATGCTCTGTGGCCCTGTGCACTGCAACGCAGGTTTCTGTGGCAGAGGGGCATGAAAGACTCATTGCTTTTTATGCTGCTCCATATTTTCATGGAATCATAAATCTGAGGCAGCACCAAAAACTAATGTCACCCTAGGAGGCAAAAAAAGGAGAAATACTTTTACTTCTCTTTGTTTTCTTTGTTTTTGCTTTTTCTATATGTGCTGAAGGATGAAAAACACCGTGAATGATTGCTTATGTGCAGGATGGAGTACCTTCCTGCACATAAACAATCATTCAATAATGACAATCTGTTACTTCTATGTGTGCTGCAGAATGCAGCACAACAAAGAAGTGCCAAATCACCATTGTAGAAGGGACACCTCCCTGCACATAAATAATCATTCCCTTCAACGCAGACACCCTTGCACTATGATGCAAGGATGCCCGCATTGGCGCTAGCAGCTAAATGTAGCAATAGGGGAAACACAGAGGTGCACCATATTTTTGTAAATATGGTGCATCCCTGCATTTCTAAAGTGACGCACTTCTCGCAAATTTGCTCCACTGTATTGACATTTGCACTGAGGAAGCCAAAAGTAGATCTATGACTGGAGTCTGCATGTTATATATGTCCTTTCCTATATCCTTAATTATCGGTGAGAAAGGTTCCATTTCGTTATGGATCTTAACGTCAGAAGGGGAAAAAAGCAAACATTTTCTTATTTGTAAATCCTTTCTTCATTTTACCAATTGGACTACTACATTTTCCCATTGCTAATGTGTCATAATCGATTTTTAGCATTTTCTTTTTATCCAACAACACTGAACATAATGGCTATAAACTACTACCATCTTTATCATTCCCCTGTACACCATCCAAAATGGTCTTCTCTTTAATACTATGGTAGTCCTTTAAATAAGTCATAGCATTTCTCAATTTACTTTTAAGAAAGGGCCTCAATGTATGTTCTCCTAATATATTCGATGCAACTGCATTCATATTTTGCTTTGATGAATTCTAAGCTATGGTAGGGTTTCATTCATTGTATTGACCTGAATTTTTGTTTTTGTTTGAATATCATTTGACTTCCAGCCATTTTTCCTGGTTTTGTAATTTCCGTTATGGCAGCTAGCTACACAGTCTTGATTTGAATTATACAGCACTTTAAAAAAAATCAGATTTGATTATAGAAAAGAAATCCTTTATGGTCTTCATTTTCACGTTTTTAGTTTTGGATAATTCAACGTTACTTTCATTTCTGGAATCAGAGTTTATGTCTTTTGACACTTTGGAACTGCAACCCTTGTGTCTTTACCTGGCTCAAGTCCCTCATTAATAGTTCTACTTTCTTTTTTAATATTACATTTTTGATCAAAAAATGTTTTCTCTCATCTATTTCAACATGGGTTTCATATATTTCATCGACTTCATTTTTATTGTTACCTTTCATGTTTTTTCGGGTTCCAAGATTACATAATTTTCTCACTGTTCCAGAATTCCAGAATCATTACGCCATGGGGTCTAATCATTTTCAAGATCCCATCCATCCTTAGAATTTATAGATCTGATTTCACCTTACACTTTGATGCCCTTTTTAGATCAGTTATTGTTTTATTTCTTTTTCTATGGTTCTGATCCCATACTTAACCCCTGGAAAAGCTGTACCTCATTTGAATCTTTTACTAATTCTCCCTTCATTTCCTTTACTTCTATGTTACCAATCCTCCTTGTTGGAAAATGAGTTACTGGTAGGGGCAGGTAGGTACCTACACTTAGCAATAGGCCATTAACCTCCACTTAGGTCCAGTAAATTAAACTCAGCTCAACCCTTGGTAGCTTGGCAACGAGCGACAAGTCTTAACTTAGGAGACAGAGTGTAAAGCATTCAAATATCACAAAACAGTTATTAAACAAAACACATAAAACAGTTTAAAAATCCAAAACCAATTTATAAAAATAGATTATATTTTTATCTTTAAAATGACACAAAAACGAATAAAATCGGATAAGGGGAACTGCAGATATGAATTTTTAAAGAATTATTGTTTTCTAGCACCTAGAAACAAAAGGCGCCAATCTGGTCATCTGGTCGCACCTCGACCGGGGAAAAGTCAAAGTTTAAGGCTGACCGCGATGGAGCCCGGCTCAGCTACAGCCTGCCGGAGGCCTCGGTCAAAAGTATACCTTCGCACTTAGTCATTTTTCTGAAGATTTTCTTCAGCGGGACGAACCTGCCAGTCCAATCCGACCTCCTGGAACTCTTCTCCGGATACGCGGCGCGGGAGCCCTCGGTGAAGATTTTTACCTTCAGACTTAGTCGTTTTTTTGAGGTGAAAATCCTTTGACCGGGGTAAACCTGGATCTTGATCCGACGTCCTTGGAGCCCTCCTTGGATATGCTGGCTGGGAGGTCCCGGTCAACTTTCTACGTTTGGACATAGTCTCTTTTTTGGAGATTTTCTTCACCGGGGCGAACCTGCAAATCAGGCCCGGTCATGGTTGAGGCAAGCCGGCTAGAGCTGCCGCGGTGGGTCGGTCTCTCTATAAAAGTTCTCCAAACTCCTTCAAACTTCTGGATCTTCTCCCAGATGTTCCTTTAAGGTTCTTTGGGGGTCCACAGCTCACCCCAAGGTTCCAGAAGCTCTGAGATGATCCTTGGGGGGTGTGGACTACAACTCCCAGAATGCACCTGGTGCAAACTCCTTTTTGCCCACTGGACAGTGGTCAGCTGGTTGATTTCTTCAGAAGTTGGTGCAGGGGACTCTGGTTAGCAATTTTTCACCTGTAGCAAACAGGGAGTCCCTCCTTGAACCAGTTGAAGCCAGGCAAAGTCCTTCTTGTGGTGAAGCCCAAGTATGCAGCTTTTGCAGTCCTTAAGAGTGCAGGGTCCAGGTGCAGGCCAGGGGTCCAGCAGGTCAGTCCTTCTTCTTCTGTGGTTCTTCCTTGTTGGAATCTGATGGGGATCTGAGGTGTGGATGCAGGTCTGCCAGTTTTAACCTTGCTCCTGGGTGAAAAACAGGGGGGTCCTGGTTCTCCAATAAGGTGCAGGGTCCTTCCCCCTGTGATGGTGATGACCACTTCCTGGGAAGTGTGGCAAAAATCAATCCCAGGAGGCAACATTCGTCAAAAATACATCATGGCTGAAAGTGATTTTTGGAGGTTACATCTGGCTGAGCCCACCCACTGGTGTGGCTAAAAATCCTAAACACACCTCTCTCCTGCCCTCTCCTAATCTAATCAAGGGTTTGCAGGATGTGGGGGTGTTACTGGGTTTCTCCAAATGTCCTTCTCTGCCTTTGAAGACCAGATTGGCAGCTCACCATCTTCTGAGGGGAGATCTCCTCCCACAGGCACATCTCATTATGTGAAGCCAGGCCACTTCACACCTCATCAAGGCAGCCTGGCCAGGATGCCAGAGGCTGGCCAATCAGAGCATGGCAGTAAAGTTTAAAACTCTTTACCTGAACAAGTTATATTAAATCCAACAACTGGAAGTTGTGGGATTTGTTATAACAATTAATTTGGTACCAAACTTCTGGTATCTTTTACTTAAGGGGACTTTTAAAAATTATATTAAAGTCTCCCCATTCTAGCCTACGGAGGCCATTCACTACTATGAGGGAAAAACGAATTTGGCTGTTTTACCTCACCTGGGCGTATAAAACCATTTTTATAAGGTCACTTCTTATAGTTACATGGCACCCAGCCCTCGGGGCACATAGGGCACACCTTAGGGGCGACTTATATGTAAAAATAAGGTAGTTTAAGACTTTGGAACTACATTTAATTCCAAAGTCGAATTTGCATATAACTTTAATTTAAAAGCAGCCAGCAAGGCAGGCCTGCCTTTAAAATGACACTGGGCAACTCAGCAGTGCACCTATGGGTGCACTACCTATGCTGGGTTCCCTAAACTTACATGCCCTACCGTATACTAGGGACTTATAGGTAGGTTGACGTAACCAATTCTAATTAGCCTAAATTGCATACTGATTTTGCGCAGAGCACAGGCCCTGGGACTGGTTAGCAGTACCCAGGGCACCATCAGAGTCAGGAAAACACCAGCAAAAAGTGGAAAATGGGGGCAAAAAGTTAGGGGGCCTCGGCAATCAGCCCTGTTCTCTCACACTCCTCATCATATGCCTTTCATTTTGTGCCTTTTTTTTCCAATTTCTCCTTCAATCACCCAATAAGACAACTCTTCTGATTACTGTATAGAAAATGCCCCTTTTATCTGTCATGTTAAATCCTTTCCTCTATTAAATGCTTAGCATCTCTTCCTCACTTATTTGCTTCATATTTCTGTGTCTCTGTTACATCCACTGCTATTGCTTTATTTGCTTGAATCTTTTGATCAACCAGTTCATTAACAAACAATATAGAAATATTCAATTTAGCATAGGTCATGGGGCACACAAAACACATCAGGTAAATAATGTGTGATCCTGCAGTACGCCTTGAAGGCTAATGCCTTCCTGAATGATTACCCATAGCACATGAGACTTTCTTTGATGACTTACACGTATATTCAAAATATGATAAATACTTCACCCCCCCCCCCAGCATCTTTATATGTTTCATTTAGCAACCATACTCAGGAGACTTTGTTTTGGATAATAAAACTCAGTTTTGGCTGTCGTCGCAGACCAAAAACCATAATTCACATTTAACAATTAACCTGGAAAGCTATAGGACTGCACCACTGGCCGCACCAGAGCTGTCTTTTCACCAAGGCCTCAGACAAACTCTTCTCCTTGCAACTGCTACCATGACTGATACCACTATTTTTAAAATGTTCTCCCTTTAAGCTCTTCAAGCCGCACCACCTCACAGTGACTCTTCACGGCAAAGTGAATAGGTCCAGTTGGACAGCCCAAACATCCTGGGTGATGTTGATAGGTGGTAACAGGCACTCTTCTCACCATGCGGCAAACAAAAAACTGCAAGCGGCATGGTGCTATTCTGCAGGTCTGGAAGTCTCCAGGTCCACAATCCTGCAAGACCAGTGGAAGTTAGTCCAGCCTGAGAACGAGGAGTACTACCTCATCCGCAGCAGAGTTCATGAGCAACTCCTGGAGGTGTCACAAGAGCAGATGTGTCAGCATTGGCATGAGGTGAGTGAAAAACCCTCACTGTACTCCTCAAGTGTTGAGTAACACTACACTTTTTGGCCCATATTTATACTTTTTGACGCTAAACTGCGCTAACGCAGTTTAGCGTCAAAAAGTTTTGCGCCGGCTAACGCCATTCTGAAGCGCCATGCGGGCGCCGTATTTATTGAATGGCGTTAGCCGGCGCAAGCAGACCGGCGCTGCCTGGTGTGCGCGAGAAAAACCACGTACACCAGGCAGCGCCGGCGTAGGGGGAAAATGGCGCATGGGCGTCTTAAAATGGGGCAAGTCAGGTTACGTCGAAAAAATCGCCGTAACTCGACTTGCGCCATTTTTTTTCGACGCCCATCCCCCATCAACATGACTCCTATCATTGTAAAGATAGGAGTCATGCCCCCTTGCCCAATGGCCATGCTCAGGGGACTTATGTCCCCTGGGCATGGTCATTGGGCATAGTGGCATGTAGGGGGGCACAAATAAGGCCCCCCTATGCCACAAAAAAAAATTGAAAAATAACAAAAATTATACTTACCTGAACTTACCTGTACTTCACTGGGATGGGTCCCTCCATCCTTGGGTGTCCTCCTGGGGTGGGCAGGGGTGGCAGGGGGGGTCCCTGGGGGCAGGGGAGGGCACTGTGGGCTCATTTTGAGCCCACTTGTCCCTTAACGCCATCCCTGACCCAGGCGTTAAAAAGCGGCGCAAATGCGCCGTTTTTGGCCACGCCCACTCCCGGGCGTCATTTTTGCCCGGGAGTATAAATACCACGTAAAGGCCTGGGAGTAATTTTTTTAGACGGGAACGCCTCCCTTGCATCTCATTAACGCAAGGAAGGGGTTCACGCTAAAAAATGACGCTCACTCCGGGCACTTTGGCGCCCGAAGCGTCTAACGCCATAGTATAAATATGGCGTTAGTTGGCGTTAGTTTAGCGTCGAATTTGCGTCGAAAAAAACGACGCAAATTCGGCGCAACCAGAGTATAAATACGGCCCTTTGTGTTTTATACCTTGGAGTGCAATTACAGGTGCCCACCCCTTCAAATCTGGGGATAGAGCTTCCTACCACCATATTTATGAGTATATTGTTACTACTCCTAACTTTGCACACAAAGGAATTTTCCGCCATTGTGGTACAGAATCACCATTTGGAAGTTATAGGGAAAATACATTTATAATTATTTAAAAATATCACAAATATCATAATGTAGAATATGAATGTAATTAACTTGAGATATTTTGTAACCTAAAACTAAGAAAATAAAATGTTACAGAATATTAACTCATCAAGTTAAATGTATAATAAATATTTAATTAATTTAAATAAACATTAATATATTTTATTGTTGCATAATCTTCATGGGGAAGGAGGCCAGAATCATATCATATGTCAAGATTATGCAACAGATAGCCATGTCTAATACCATGCTGAGAGTTGGACTGTGTTTTTTGAGGAATATCTTAAATTCCAGTGTGGACATAGATTCCAACATTTGTAATTTTAATTTAAAATATTCTAAGGGCATATAAATGTTGCTCCTAAAAACACTGTCTTGCCTTTGCTCAATAAAGTCCTCCCTCCTGAGTAATCTCCTCAATTAATTTGCATCTGATTTAATGAATCTAATGTCGCATCATAACACAGGCTCCGGTCCCTGGACAAAAGTGCTTACAAGCCCTTGTTCTAAATGGAGGGCAGCATTGAAGGCTTATGTGGTCAAGGTACATATTCTGTAAAAGTTTGCCCTCAGCCAAGTTCATAAGAGACCAATTATTAATTGGTATAACTTACGTTGTGTATAACATGGAGAAAAAGATAGTTAAGTGATATAGCTGGATTAAAAAAGAAAAATGTATCTGGCACATTGCTTTAGCGTGTATGTGGAGAGTAGGATTTCTAACAGATAAATTCTTACTGAAACATTTCTCTACATATACCAAGGCCTTAACCACCTCTAAAATGTCCAACCAAAGATGTCACATATACTTTGTTTGCCTGCAAAAGCTAAAAGTGTACTTTTTGAAATATTTATTTTTAGAAAATGAGCTTCAGCAAAGTACTTGAGGCGATCCAGCCTTTTTTGGGCATCTAATAATACTGTCATCTGCAAACAGGAGGCAAGATATTTCCAAATCTCCCCTACATACAGTGGAGAAGACTTTGGGAAGATTTAGTACATATAGGGAAAACAGTAAAGGTGCTAATAGGCAGCTTTGTTGCAGCTCATTGTTTATTGGTATTATATTTGTAAGGCTGTGGAGGAATATAGAACTGCTATTAGAGTAAAGATCCAGGAATTCCCAGTGTGCATGGTTCTTCATTAATTTGGACCTGTCAACTTGGTTAAAAGTGGTTGAGAAGTCATTAAATGACTCATTGACCTCTTATCTTCACATGATAGTTTGGACGATTAAAATATTATCCAGGGTAGCACAAGCATGCGTGTTCTCTAGGGAAACACCCTGATCAGCCATCCATCCTAGTAGATGGTCCAAAAAACTTTTAGCGGATACCTTTCCTGTGGCATCTGCGAGTGCCACTTGACAATAGCTACTGAGAGAAGCTCTATTACCCTTTATATACACAGTACAATAATACTGCCTTGTTTCACCCTTCTTGTAACGTGTTTAAAAATCAGGGCAGGGGCCAGAGCAAAGCCTCTTTTTTTATAACTAGGACAAGGATTTTGCCTGTCCCCATATCACTCATGTAACGTGCTTTCATAGTGGGGTTTTTATCACAGCTGTTGATGGGGGACCATATTTATTAGTATAGATGCCATTGTAGTCTGCCTTTGGTACATCTGTTGTATAGGTATTATCGTTAACAGCATGTAATTCATTTAGATACTGCACCCAGGATGAGCTGCTGATGGATGGTAGAGTAGCTCCCTTTCTTTTTTCACAGGATTCTGCTTTCAAAGATCAAAACTTCCTAGTGTTTTTAGTAACAGCTGTCTCTCTCAGTGCTATCCATTTCAAGGCACCCTGGTTTTGCTTATGGGTTGCTCTATCTCTGCTTTTTTTTTCTTTAGAGACTTAGGACCTCATTACGAGTTTGGCTGTTTCTAGAGGGAAGAGTGACATGGACACTAAGGGCCTGCTTTAGGTATTGGCAGAGGGGAATACTTCATTACAAACATGACAGATACACCGTCACCTGTAGCTCAATCCCATTATATCTGATGGAGATCATAATATGGCGGACAGGTGATCCGTCATGTTTGTTATGATGTATTTCATCTGCTGAGATCAAAATCAGGCCCTAAATCCTCTGTAGCCATACAGAAACAACTTTTTAAAACTCTGCCCTCATTCCAATGGATATGCCCATTGTTGGTGTTTCACTGAACGATGTACACCAAGTTATTTCCAAAGGGGGGTCTCTCCACGGACATGTCAACTTTAAAGAAATTATGTTATTGTCACTCAGTGAGTTGTCAATTACCTTAAAATTAGAGAGTTGCAAAAACATGGTATATGAGACAAATACTTAGGGCCTGATTCAGACCTTGGCGGACGGCGGAGGCCGTCCGCCAAGGTTCCGCCGCCGAATGACCGCACCGCGGTCAAAAGACCGCGGCGGCCATTCAGACATTTCCGCTGGGCCGGCGGGCGCTCTCCAAAAGAGCGCCCGCCGGCCCAGCAGAAATGCCCCTGCAACGAGGACGCCGGCTCAGAATTGAGCCGGCGTAGTTGCAGGGGTGCGACGGGTGCAGTTGCACCCGTTGCGTATTTCAGTGTCTGCAAAGCAGACACTGAAATACTTTGCGGGGCCCTCTTACGGGGGCCCCTGCAGTGCCCATGCCATTGGCATGGGCACTGCAGGGGTCCCCAGGGGCCCCGCGGCACCCCCTACCGCCATCCTGTTCATGGCGGGTTTCCCGCCATGAACAGGATGGCGGTAGGGGGTGTCTGAATCCCATGGCGGCGGAGCGCGCTCCGCCGCCATGGAGGATTCATTGAGGCAGAGGTGAACCGGCGGGAGACCGCCGGTTTACCCTTTCTGACCGCAGCTGAACCGCCGCGGTCAGAATGCCCTCGGGAGCACCGCCAGCCTGTTGGCGGTGCTCCCGTGGTCGGTGACCCTGGCGGTCACCGGCCGCCAGGGTCAGAATGACCCCCTTAGTGATAAATAGATCATTCTGCGTCACATTTGTAGGTGAAGTTATACAGAATATCACTCTCAATTCTCTTGCTGAAGATTAAACAATCATTTTCCCCAATAATTGTACAAACATGCATGCTCTTGCATCTAATACATTTGTGGCTGATAAAGACAGGCTTGGAATATTTGAAGCTTATTGTTTTTCAAAATCTTCATAGTGTTCTATAGTGGGACGACATACCTTTGCTATCAAGTCCCCATTCATAAGAACCAAATGCCCCCTTGTTTCTAGAGATCATTTACACTTATAAAATACTGAATAAAGCTAACATTAAATGATGGCTTCAGTGTTCCACAATCAAAATACTTTTATTTGTAGTAACTGATTGGTGTTTGAAAACACATGTTCAGGTTACCACTCTCCTTAATACACAGTGTAATGTAGATTTCAAGTATAGTTAGCTCAATGAATGTATATGAATCTCTGACAAAATCCAAAATTACATTTATTAAAGGAAAAGAATATCAATCTTTAATTATACATTTATAAGCATGTTTAGGTATTTTTAGTAGATATACAAAAATCTGTTTCTAGTACAAAACAAAAGATGGCAAATGAAATGAAATGAACATTTATAAACCACATTACACCCAAGGATATCCAAGCAATAAGTCAAGCAGAACTCCATAACGAATAACAGGCACCATAATTTAGGACAAGATAAGCTGTATTTTCAGAGATTTTTCAAATAGAGCAACACAATCTAGCTTAGCAATATGGTCAGTCAAAGTGTTCCATAACCTTGCCGCTGCCCTAGGGAAAGAACAGGCACTCCACCTGACCTTGCAAAACATAGAAGTGATGACTTTCCTGACTAAGGAAGGTCTGAGCAGCCTGTCTGGGAAATACCAATTAATATGTGCAGAAAGACGTTTGGAGTCTTTATGATGAAGGGCTAAAAAAACTAGGCATAGGGGCATATTTATGAGAAAATATTTATCGGTCCTGATGTGTCACCTTTCTTGTGTTGCCCTGGCCCCACCTAACAACCATGGTTGCTCTGTATTTACAATATGGCTCACCATGGCAGTCATTACCTCAACAGTGTCAGAATTTTTGTTCCTGTTGTGGAGCTTTGCTGCATTAGTGTCAAAATGTTGACTCTAGTGCAGCTTAGCAGAGGGAGGTCCATTGATGTTAATGGATGTGTCATTTTAACGCCTGCCTTGAGTGGGTGTTAAAAATGATGGAAACAATGGCTCAGTGAAATCAATTTCACTGCACCATTTTCTGGGCCTACCTTTGTGGGAACGCCGCCATTGCATACATTATTCTGGTGCAGGCATTAGGTGGTCCAAAGGGTTGCATCCATTGCAACACTTTGTAAATCTAGCATGGGGGAAATGCCACCTTAGCTGCACTGTAGTGTAGCCATTTTTTAATGTAGCTTCATGCACTTTAGGTTAGCATAATAGGCCTCTGTGCATTTTGCCCTAGATACATTTTATTTAGCCTTGCACTGTTATTTTTCAATAACCAGTTTTGCGGTTTTGTATTATTTCTTTCTATCGCACTGTTTAGCTTAGCTTAGTACTGTGTTCTCAAACAATGCATTCTTGCTCACCCTGTGCTTCAGTCAAGGCAATAGTCTGGTACATTGCCGGTAAACATGGTAGAAGTTTAGTCTCTAATGTTCGTAGAAAACACGCATTCTTACGTAGGGACGTTTTCTTAGAACATCTGCGTCTTAGTTATAAAAACACTTTCTAATCCCCGTACACGTCAGAGGGAGATTTCGACCAGGAACCTACAACTAGATGCAGACTGCCCCGTTACAGATGCTGATGCAGATTACAGGCCTTTGCTCAGGTATGAGGGTTGATGTCCTCCCGGGGGAACCTGAAAGGCAGGCTTAGAGCTTCACATGCTGTGCTCAGAATATAACTTAGAGAGAACCTAATCTAGTTGCACTATGATAGCCTTATTCTTGTGCTTCACTCTCCTCGTTACTATTTTAATCCTACTGTGTTGTGTAGTTCTGGTTATTGCAGCTCACACTTTGCTATCTAAAATGCAGTTGTTTTATTAAACCAACCTTTAAAACTTAAACTGCCTTTGTCATTTATATATGAGACCACACTGTGTATGAGAGAACCGGTTGTGACCTGAGTGACCACGACTTCCCTGGGAACTACTAAGATGTCATGCGCTCGGCTGCCCAATTGTCCCTTCCCTTCGGGAGAGATGAGTCACTGCTAGTTAGCCGGAGCAAAACCCGGATTTGGGGTGACAAGGATCCTTCACCGTGGGTCATACTTAGTCCCCCACACTGTGAACGATCTTGCCGCCCAAAAATCCAGTAGTCTCATTAGGATACTGAGAGCCTACGCGACAGCACCTTAGCTTAAAATAAATGACTCTATGGCAGCACTAAGGTGGTGCAAGGAGCATGTTCACATGCCCCATAAAGCATAAGTTTAAACACAACCGGCTCCCTGACAGGGAGCCAGTGTTTAAGCCAATACCCTCTCTAACATAAGCTCCTTTAGGTATGTTGAGAATAAGACAAGTAGCCACATTCTGCACCACTTGCAGTTTGTTCAGTAAAGATTCATTAATGTTCAAATGAAGGGCTTTGCAATAATCCAACCTGGATGAAATTAAATCAATGACCGCCAACTGACGAATTTCAGTGGGAATGAAAGGAAACATTTTCCTGAGTTCTGATAAAATGAAAGGAAGTACTCATAGTGAAATTAACCTGTGACTCAAAATTCAAATGGATATCAAAGATGACTCAAGGTTTTTAGCCACTTTCAGCAGAATAGGTAAAAAGCCACATTTCTCAGGCTCAACTTTAGTCAAAATAGAGTTTTGAGCGCCAAACACTAAGACCTCAGTTTTTGTCAGTGTTAAGATTAAAAAGTTGTCTTTCATCCAAATATTTATTCTGGTAATGCAGAGATTGAACTTGTTGTCTATAGATGCAATATTATCAGGAATGGAGACAATGAGAGTCATTGTGACCCCGTTGGTAAAAACTGCCTACCCCTGCGGTGACGGCCATCAAAAGACCGTCACCGCGGCTACCAGACATCCAGCAAATTATGACCACAGACAGATTTCAGCTAGAAGGATGGCAGAAATCCAACTGGCAGCAGTGCCATGCCAGTAGAATGCCGCCAGCCGTATTATGAGAATATTTATGGCCTGGCAGTGTTCTGCTGGCGGATGCTGCTGCTGGCATCAGCACCCCACCCCGTACCTGCCGGAGGACCCCCTGGACACAGGTAAGTGGGTGCTCTGACAGGGGAGGGGGATGTTGTGTGTGTGTGTATGTCTTTACGTGCATGTATGCGGGTGTGTGTTGCGTGTTGTATGTGTGTGCATGTTTGGGGGTGTGTGTATGTTGAATAGTGTGAATGTGTGTCTGCATGTATGTATGTAAGTGTGTGTGGATGTGTGTGTGAATGGATGCATGTATGCATGGATGAATGTGGGAATGGGTGTGTGTATGCGTGTGTGCATGTATGAAGGGAGGGGCGTGTATGAAAAGGGGGTCTAGAAAGGAGGGGGTGGGGGAAACCTGTGGAGGGGTGGGGGTGAGGGAGACCCCTACCAGTGACAGGGAAGGGATTCTTTGTCACTGATAGTGCCTACTACCATGGTTTTCGTGGCCGTAAGGAAGCCACAAATACCATGGCAGTAGGCGGGGTCATAATCCCGCAGGCGGCCAAGTGACGGTCACTGGGCTGGAGGTTGTTGTCTCCAGCCCGATGCCCGTTACCGCTGTGGCGGTCAATGTGGTACAATCGCCAATGTCATAATATGGAGGAAAGTACTGCCAGCCTGTTGACAGTAGTTTCCTCCATATTACCACTGACCGCCGGGGTCATACTGACCCCCAATATTCTGTGTGTCTATCAGAGTCACCAGATCCTCGGGGTCTGCGCACGTTCCCAACACGTCCACCACTGAACAGCTCCAAGACTCTGATCGATAAATCACAGAGGCTAAGAGAGTTCAAGAGGGGAAGAGGGGATTAGGAAGGGAACAGCCGGGAAGGAGACCTGTAATAAGATAAAGGTTAAAGCACACAATATGAAAATTACATCTCATGAAATCAATACTAGACTATGGGGGTTATTACAACTTTGGAGGAGGTGTTAATCCGTCCCAAAAGTGACGGTAAAGTGACGGATATACCACCAGCCGTATTACGAGTTCCATAGGATATAATGGACTTGTAATACGGCTGGTGGTATATCCGTCACTTTACCATCACTTTTGGGACGGATTAACACCTCCTCCAAAGTTGTAATAACCCCCTATGACTCTAAGCCTAGTCATTCTGAAAACATGAACAACCTAATAATTAGGCTTAAAATGACTAAGTTTCAAGATGGCCGGATACCTGTAAGGGAATCAAGATGGATTAAATGAAACTTTCAAATTTAAGTACTTTCCTTTACATGAGAATCAGGAAAACATTCTGAATAAGTTCTAAACCAGTCATATGAATCCTTTTTTGAGAATGCATACTAGGACCATGCAATATTGCATCTACAAACTCTGGTCTTCTATGTTCTCTTGAAATGTTTCAACACAAATGGCGCACATTGCAGATTTTTACATATATATTTAATACCATAAAAGGATTGTGCACCATGAATAGCACAATATGGATTCAGGAAACAAATCACACAACTTGTCAACTCGAATATTACCTAATAAATGTCTTAGAATAAATGGCATACAATGAACAACATGAATTAAGCTCGAAGAGAGAATCGTGCGTCTTGCCGATTCGAGTGCCACCATGTAAAATGTCAAGAAATGGTAGCACGCAATGAATATCAAGGTTAAATCACTATTAAACGAATTGCGCGTCTTGCCGATTCGTAAGCCATGATGTAAATGCCAAAAAATAACAGCGCGCAATGAATAACAAGATTAAAGCACCATGAAACGAATCGCGCGTCTTTTGCCGATTCTTAAGCCACCATGTAAATGTCAAGAAATGGTAGCGCGCAATGAATAACAAAATCAAATCATCATGAAACGGATTGCGCGTCTTGCCGATTCACAAGCCACCATGCAAATGTCAAGAAATGGTAGCGCGCAAAGTAATCTGTTAATCATTAAAGCATTAGGCCAAGAATATTAAAGTTCTTGATAACGGCGTCGGGAGGTCAGACCAACCACCGTCTTACCGCCAAGAACAAGGATCACCAATGAAGAATGAAGGGCAGAGGCCTGAAGATCAAATAGGCCACCGGGACAGGAGCTCAGGAAGTAGCTGCTGCTCTGCACCGGGACCTCTGAAGAGTGAGCACTTGGAGCTGGGCTGGCTCCCTTTTATAGAGTCTTGGCCCAGCCCACAACCACACCCAGGCATGCTGCAGGGAAAGTCTCTGGAAGGCCCTGGAAAGGGACCACACCCTAACACACTCTGAAACCCTGCAGCAATACATTGCAAATGAACAGTATTTGTAAACACATTAAAAATAAGTCTTCAGGATTAAACTCTGGTTAAACAACAACATATCAGCACAATGCATAAATTACGTTGTTTTGAGAGTGCTGGGTTTTTGCATTCTAGTCGCCAATAGAGCTCGTACTGCCCTGGTGTTGACAGTACTCCCCTCTCCCAGATGCTCTCTAGGGCCTGGTTTGCCTGGATTAAGACGATGAAAGCGTCTCACAAGTACTGGAGCATGAACATCAGATGCGGAAACCCATGAGTTACTTTCAGGACCATAACCTTTCCATGAGATTAAGTACCATAGATTACGCCCTCTCAGTTTAGAATCCAACACTTTCTTAACTTCGTATTCTTCTTCCCCTTGTACTAGAACAGGAGCTGGATGAGGGTGGACCTTTTGGACTGCCTTCTTCAAGAGGGAGGTGTGGAACACTGGATGAATCCGTAAGGATCTGGGCAATTGTAGTTTATAGGTCACCGGATTGATTTGCTGGAGGACAGTGTAAGGACCTATGAATTTGGGGTTAAACATGTGCTTCTTCTTGAAATCTATATGTTTTGTGGAAAGCCACACTTTGTCACCTGGTTGATATTGCGGTCCCTCACAATGTTTCTTGTCATAATGTCTTTTGTATTTTTGGGGGGCTTTTTCTAAATGCTGTTGAATTAGTTTCTGGGTTTGATGCAAATGCTGAATGGTTTCTGACACAGCTGGAGTAAGAGAACTTTCTTGAGGAATTGTGATGGGCAAGGTGTCAGGATGATAGCCAAATAAACCAAAAAAGGGTGTAACGCCAATAGAAGTGTGGAATGAGTTATTGTAGGCTAACTCAGCTAACCAGAGCGTAGGTGTCCAAGACTGAAGTGCCTTTTCAGCGTAGGCACGTAGGTATTGTTTCAAAGTCTGATTTAGTCTCACCGTTTGACCATCTGTTTGAGGATGGTGACTAGTAGATAGTGTAGATGTCACTTGGAGTGTTTAACACCATGTCTTCCAGAAATTGAAGGCAAATTGTGACCCACGATTGGAGAGGATAACTTTTGGCAGTCCATGATAACAAACCACTCTGTTCAGTAAAATAGTTGCCAATTCACTAGAAGTGGGCAATTTCTTACAGGCAATGGAATGTCCATATTTTGTGAGACTATCTACTACCACCAGAATTACTGAATGCTGTTGAACCACTGGCAGACCGGTAATAAAGTCTAAAGAAATGTGTTCCCATGGACGACTTGGGGTTGGAAGTAGATGTAACAACACTTTTGGTTTTGAATGACTTGTTTTAGTGCAAGCACAGACTTTGCAGTTGTTTACCATTGCTTTTACATCTTTTGTTAGGGTAGGCCACCAAAAATAGCGTTTGATCAGTTCAAGAGTTTTAGGAGTACCTGGGTGACCTGCCGTAGGTATAACATGCAACCAATGAAACACTATCTTGCGAAGTTTGGTAGTGGGTACGAACAAACGAGCGTCGTGAAAGGGTAGTCCTTGCTTGATTGACCTTTTGGGGTCTGCTTGGGCCCATGTTTGCCATTTCTCAACAGTGAAAGAGTTGCAAATTTCTTCAAAGAAATCTTCAGTTTTTATGATACATAGAACCTTGTCAGGAGCAATGATAGCTCTGGAGGTTTGAAATGCAGGCAATGTGATAGACTCTTGGCTGGACAAGGTGTCTGCTTTGCAATTATCTTTACCTGGCCGGAAGGTTACTACAAAATCTAATTCGTCAAAAAAACAGCATCCAGCGTAATTGCCGAGGAGTCAAGAGTCTGGCAGAACTCATGAATTGAAGATTACGATGATCAGTATATACTGTGACAGTGTACTTTGCACCCAACAAATGATGTCTCCATTCTTTAAAGGCGTCACGAATCGCCAGAAGCTCTTTTTCAGCAATGACATAGTTCTGTTCGGCTTCGTTCAACTTCCGAGACATATAAGGTACAGGATGGCGTTGACCAGTGTCTTTATTTCGTTGCGATAAGACGGCTCCTATTGCTACATCTGAAGCATCAGCTTCCACTATGAAAGGTCGATTTGCATCAGGATGAGTCAAGACTGGGGCAATGGAGACAGCTTCCTTCAAAGTAGAGAAGGCTTGGTCAGCTTCTGGGGACCATACGAACTTTTCTTTCTTTCTTAATTGCTTAGTGATTGGATCCACTGTCTGGGAGAAATGATTTATGAACCTCCGGTAAAAATTTGCAAACCCCAGGAAACATTGTACATCACGAACAGTCTTTGGGGTGGGCCAATCAGATACAGCTTTTACTTTATTTTCTGCCATCACCATACCTTGAGGGGGTAAGAATAACCCCTAAAAACTAAACTGTGGTAACATGAAACTCACACTTGGTTAGTTTGCAATATAAATGGCATTTTTGAAGGGCTGCAAGAATTTTCTTGACATGTTGGACATGTTCGTTTTCATTGTCTGAGTAGATCAAAATGTCATCGATGTATGCTTTGGCAAATATATCGAGGTACTCTCTAAGAACGTCATTCAAGAAAAATTGAATTGCTTCTGGAGCATTACACAGACCAAAAGGCATGACGGTGTATTCAAAAAGGCCATATCTTGTCTTGAACGCTGTTTTCAATTTGTCACCCTCTCTCATTCTGACCAAATGATAAGCACCTCGAAGGTCAAACTTCGTGCAGATTTTTGCTCTCTTTACTTGTTCCAATAAGACCGGAATTAGGGGTAAAGGATAGTTATTCTTGATGGCGACTTTGTTCAATCCCCTATAGTCGATACAAGTTTGAAGTTCTCCATTAAGTTTTGGAACAAAAAACAAAGGTGAAGCTGCAGGAGGCTTAGAGGGGCGAATTAAACCATTCTCCAAAAATTGATCTAGGTATTTTCGTAAATGTTGATTTTCATGTTCTGACAGGGCATACGCACGATAGTTGGGAAGTATCGCACCTGCGGCTAGATCAATTTGACAGTCATAAGATCTATGAGGAGGTAGGGTCCATGCTCCTGTCTCATTAAAATACATCTTTGTAAGATGAATACTCTTTGGGCAGCTGAATTTCTTTCTCCACAGCAGTAGCTATGTAAGAGTTGCAGACTTTTGGTATTTGAATCTTTTGGAGACATTGTTCTTTACATAGCACAGATGAGAACATGATTTTTCGTTCTGCCCAATTGATCTCTGTATTGTGATGAGTTAACCATGGCAAGCCAAGGATAATCCCATATTGGGGAGCATGGATTACATCAAGCATGATTTTCTCTTTATGTTTCTTTCTTTGGTTCTTATCTTCACAAATCACCGATAAGGGAATAGTCTGAAGAGTTACTGGACCTCCAGTCAAGAGTTTTCCATCTACTGCCTGCATAATTTCTGGGGTCTTCTTTTCAATACAAGGGATCCCCCATGCACGAACCAATTGGGCGTCAACAAAGTTCCCAGTAGCCCCAGAATCGACTAGAGCTTTTTTGAAATAGATCTTTTTCTTCACCTGAACTCTTATTTCCAGTTTAAGATGTCTAGATTGTGAAGGGTCCACAGTGACACCCAAGAACAACCCTTCTCTGCATCTCGGGTGTTTTAGTTTTCCAACTCGACTGGTGCATTGGCTGCGACCTTCTGAACTGGACCTTGCTTGCTCTTTGGTTTGACTGGGCAATCTTTGGCAAAATGACCCTTCCGCCCACAATAAAGACATTGTCCATTTTTTCTGCGTAGGTCCTTTTCATCTTTGGTCAAAGGTCTTCTGATGGTTCCAATTTCCATCGGTTCTGGCGTTCTTTCTTTCGGAGTTCTTGAGTCTCTGTTATCATGAACACGCCATGAATATTTGTCAGTCTTTTTGCGCATTCCTTTACGTTCTGATAAAGGATTATCAAGCCTCAAGACAAGGTTTATTAATTCTTGACAGTCTGTAGGTTGTGGGTCGATTTGCGCTAAAATATCTTTTAGTTCCTCTTTGAGTCCCTTGTAAAACAAGACCGCTTATTTTTCTTCAGGCCAGGATGTCTCGGCAGCCAGCCGGTTAAAGTTGGCTAGATACGACACTAGGGGGCATATTTATACTCTGTTTGCACCGAATTAGTGTCATTTTTTTTTACTCTAATTCGGTGCAAAACTAACTCCATATTTATACTTTGGTGCTAGACCCCTCTAGCACCAAATTTATGGAGTTAAAGTCATTTTTTGAAAGTGGAGACCTACTTTGCCTTAATGAGATGCAAGGTAGGCGTTCCCGTGCAAAAAATGACTCTATGGCCTTAACACCATATTTAGGGGCATATTTATACTCTGCGGCATATTTATACTCTGTTTGCACCGAATTAGTGTCATTTTTTTTTTACTCTAATTCGGTGCAAAACTAACTCCATATTTATACTTTGGTGCTAGACCAATCTAGCACCAAGGCCCTGATTTAAACTTTTTTTGCACCGCATTAACGTCATTTTATGACGCAAAAGTGGCACAAACTAACAAAATATTGGCCCTTATTTATAGTTTTTGCTGCAAAACTGCACTAACTCAGTTTTGCACCAAAAAGTTTAGCACCGGCTTGCACCATTTCTGTGCACCAGCCGGGCACCATATTTATGGAATGGTGCAAGCCGGTGCAAAGGGTAGGCTAGAGTTTTAAAAAATGACTTTAGTCGGGTGGGGCTGGCAGTATAGAAGAAGAGGGTTTAGCAGCAAAAAATGGCTTTATGCAGGTTAGAGTAAAAAAAAAATGACTAACCAGATTAGCGTCATTTTATGGGCACATGGCCATTGCACCATGTGCCATGTATGGGGGCCCATTTCAGGTCCCCCTATGGCACTTTCAAAAATAAAATGCACTTACCTGTACTTACCTGGGATGGGGTCCCCCATCCTCGCAGTCCCTCTAGTGTGGGTGGGGGTGCCCCTAGGGCCTTGGAAGGGCGCCTCTGGGCTTATTGCATGGTGTTCCACCATGGAAATAGGGCCACAGGTCCCCTAACGCCTGCCCTGACCCTGGTCTTAAAAAATGGGGCAAAGCAAGATTTGCCCCATTTTTTGACCCCTCCTCCCTCCCTTGCACCATTTTTACATGGGAGTATAAATATGGTGTTAAGGCCATAGAGTCATTTTTTTGCACGGGAACTCCTACCTTGCATCTCATTAAGGCAAGGTAGGTTTCCACTTCCAAAAAATGACTTTAACTCCATAAATTTGGTGCTAGACGGGTCTAGCACCAAAGTATAAATATGGAGTTAGTTTTGCACTGAATTAGAGTAAAAAACAAATTACGCTAATTCAGTGCAAACAGAGTATAAATATGCCCCTTAGCGTCAAAAAATGATGCTAATCTGGTCAGAATCATTTATTTTGACTCAAAACTGCCTAACGTCATTTTTTTTTTAAGCTAGTCTACCCTTTGCACCGGCTTGCACCATTCCATAAATATGGTGCCTAGCTGGTGCTAAAAAATGGTGCAAGCCGGTGCAAAACTTTTTGGGGCAAAACTGCCTTAGTGCAGTTTTGCACCAAAAAGTATAAATAAGGCCCTAGGTTCTGATTCCCTTGGCGTAAATCTAATAATTCACGATATGCTGACTGTGTTACAGTTCTACGGTCAAAAACTCTCTCAAACTCACAAACAAAATTTCTCCAGTTGTACAACAAGGGACTATCTTTACACACAAGAGGAATTGCCCAGGTAGCTGCATCCCCAGACAGATATGATAACAAGAAAGCTACTTTGGAATGGGCATCTGGGAAAGTATGTGGTCTACAGGTGAAGTGTAGTTCCACTTGAATCAGGAAAGATTGCGCTTTCAAAGGGTCACCTGAAAAACGTTCTGGGAGAGCTAAAGGAATTGCGGAAGAGACATTGAGGGAAATGCTTGTCGTATTACTTCCAGAAGTCTGAGAAGAAGTACCTGGCCAAGACACACCTGTGGGACTTTGTTCCTTCTTCTCTACCTTATCTTGTAACTGACTCACTCTCTCAGCTAGGCTAGTTGTCAATTCTTTGGATGATACCACCTCTACCTGGAGCTGGGTGATAGCCTTGACTAACTCGTCCAGCGTGGTCATGCTGAGAACATCCACAAACCAGGAGGATAATAATTTGTGGGCTCACTATTGTGTCAGAGTCACCAGATCTTCGATGTCTGCGCACGTTCCCAACACGTCCACCACTGAACAGCTCCAAGACTCTGATAGATAAATCACAGAGGCTAAGAGAGTTCAAGAGGGGAAGAGGAGATTAGGAAGGGAACAGCTGGGAAGGAGACCTGTAGTAAGAAAAAGGTTAAAGCACACAATATGAAAATTACATCTCATGAAATCAATACTAGACAATGACACTAAGCCTAGTCATTCTGAAAACATGAACAACCTAAGAATTAGGCTTAAAATGACTAAGTTTCAAGATGGCCAGATACCTGTAAGTAAGGGAATCAAGATGGATTAAATGAAACTTTCAAATGTAAGTACTTTCCTTTACACGAGAAACAGGAAAACATTCTGAATAAGTTCTAAACCAGTCATATGAATCCTTTTTTGAGAATGCATACTAGGACCATGCAATTTTGCATCTAGAAACTCTGGTCTTCTGGGTTCTCTTGAAATGTTTTAACAGGAATGGCGCACATTGCAGATTTTTATATATATATATATATATATATATACACATATATATATATATATATATATATATATATATATAGTAAACACCATGAATAACACAATATGGATTCAGGAAACAAATCACACAACTTGTCAACTCGAATATTACCTAATAAATGTCTTAGAATAAATGGCATACAATGAACAACATGAATTAAGCTCGAAGAGAGAATCGTGCGTCTTGCCGATTCGAGTGCCACCATGTAAAATGTCAAGAAATGGTAGCACGCAATGAATATCAAGGTTAAATCACTATTAAACGACTTGCGCGTCTTGCCAATTCGTAAGCCACGATGTAAATGCCCAAAAATAACAGCGCGCAATGAATACCAAGATTAAAGCACCATGAAACGAATTGCGTGTCTTTTGCTGATTCTTAAGCCACCATCTAAATGTCAAGAAATGGTAGCGCGCAATGAATAACAAAGTCAAATCATCATGAAACGAATCGTGCGTCTTTTGCCGATTCTTAAGCCACCATGTAAATGTCAAGAAATGATAGCGTGCAAAGTAATCTGTTAATCATTAAAGAATTAGGCCAAGAATATGAAAGTTCTTGATAACGGCGTCGGGAGGTCAGCCCAACCACCGTCTTACAGCCCAGAACAAGGATCACCAATGAAGAATGAAGGGCAGAGGCCTGGAAGATCAAATAGGCCACCGGGACAGGAGCTCAGGAAGTAGCTGCTGCTCTGCACCGGGACCTCTGAATAGTGAGCACTTGGAGCTGGGCTGGCTCCCTTTTATAGAGTCTTGGCCCAGCCCACAACCACACCCAGGCATGCTGCAGGGAAAGTCTCTGGAAGGCCCTGGAAAGGGACCACACCCTAACACACTCTGAAAGCCTGCAGCAATACATTGCAAATGAACAGTATTTGTAAACACATTTAAAATAAGTCTTCAGGATTAAACTCTGCAATGCAAAAGGTTAAACAACAACATATCAGCACAATGCATAAATTACGTTGTTTTGAGAGTGCTGTTTTTTTGCATTCTAGTCGCCAATAGAGCGCGCACTGCCCTGGTGTTGACAGTGTCATCAGCATATGGTGAATATAACAAATTCTGCAAGGGGAGCAACATACATACAATATGTATTATATACAAAGAGTGGGGCTAAGCAAGGACCCCTGAGGGACCCTGCAGGGGTGAGTGAAAGCCTTGGCTCTGAACCCACCACAGCTCTCAACGTGTACCCTGTTGGTAAGAAAAGAAAGGCAAATGTCAAGAGCCTTTCCAATAACACCCACCTGGTGAAGTCGCTGTAACAGTGTCAAAGGCTGCTGACACGTCAAGCGGCACCAAGACAGCTGTACCATATTGGTCTACCTGGTGCCAGTGGGGGCAACAAGAGCAGTCTCTGTACTATAATCACTTCTAAAGCTATTCTGCGAAGGGTCAAGAATGTCACCATTATCAATGAACTTCACAAGTTCTTGATTAAGATATTTCTCCAATATCTTGGCGAGAGCAGGCAGCAGTGAGATAGGGCGGACATTTTTTATAGCACCAGGGTAAGAATTGGCTTTTTCTGAAGCAGGATAACTATAGCTTCCTTCCACGGCTGTAGGAAAATCCCTAAGTCAATAACATGATTGAGTCCTCCTTGTAGAATCCCCGAGATACAATCAGAAGCTAACTGCAAACTTTTAGGAGGACAATAGTCCAAAGGAGACCCTGACTTGAGGTTCATCAAGAGCTCCTTGGTGTTCTGTACAAAGATGAGACGGAAGACAGTCAAACTTGAGGACGCATTTGAGGGGGCTTCCATTAAAAACTATATTCGACAGGAGGAGGTAAATCAGTGTAAATACTGAAAATTTTATCTTTAAAATAAGTGGCCAATCTGGATACGTGAGGCCAGAAGTAAGTGGCTGTGAGAGCTCTCTAACTACTCTAAAAAGTTTCTTAGAGGAGTTACCTGCTGCTCTTAAATTTTCTGTATAATGGCAATGTTGAATGTCAAGTTTATATTGTTGTAAAAGCGCTTTATACCCCACTTTATCAGTGTGATCCCAATTCAGGTTCTATTTTCGTTTTTGTTTGTGGCAGGACTGGAACAGTTTTTTTATTTTTGTCACTAAACCAGGGCACTGAGGGTTTCAATCTGACACTGAGTTTGGCACTCACAGTTGCAACATCATCCATAGCAGCCCCTATCCAATTCTGTAAACCTTCAGCTGGGAGGTCAGGTAGGGTACCTGTGTTAGTAAGAGTCTTATTAAGAACCTGTTTAAAGTCACAAGAGGTGATTTCATTCCAATCCCTCCCACATCTTACTTTAGGTCTAGAGGCTGCAAGGGCCCTCACTTTCGGCATCAAAGATGGACAGCTCACTTTAAAAGTAATAACAGGATGATCAGCCTAACTAAGCAGGGTGGCTTCATCACATGTAAGACAAGTAGAATTCGAGAGGATACCATCCAGAGTGTGCCCTACTATGTGGGTGGGGGTTTTAATCACCTGGGAGAAGCCATGATTAAAAATGGATTATATTAAGGCTACAGTGACCCTATTAGAGAGATCTTCTAGGTGTATATTAAAATCACCAAGAATGACAAAAGTTTGATAGGACAGAAGGGATTCAAGCACTTTGAGTCAAGCTTCTAGAAATCAGAGTGTAGGCCTGGGGGACATTAAAACAATAATCCAGAGAATACAGGGTTAGTGGCAATCTTCAATGTAAAAAAGGCCACCCATGTAGTTCCTAAAGCATGCAATATCACAGCTTCTAAAATGCAGTTCAGCAAGTATTTATAAATGACCCTCAGGCTGCCTCCTCCACAGCCATGACAATCCTGCAGTAAATGGAATCACTGATATCAAATCAGGGCCAGAATCTTCAGTTGCCCACAATTCAGTGATAAAAAGACAATCAAGATGGATAGAGATAATAAGTTCATGAATTTCAATGTTATTTTTGATGAGGGAACGTGATTAAGTAACAAAAAACAAATTTGGGTACAAATCATGGTGTCAGCATCTAGAGTTTTAATAATCCCCATGGTAGTGTACAAATAGGGTATTTCTTCTAGCCAGTTGAACTTGTACTTACAATAGGGGCAATTGAAAGTCATGTTACTAGTCAGGGCCTCACTAATTCAACTTCCCTGGTTGTAGACCCTCCAAAAGCTGCATATCTTACTCGGGAGGAGATAGAGTAGTCTGACAGAAAAGAAGCAGCATCCCTGGCCACTGGCGCATTCAGGCGCAGACGGGTTCGCCATTGGTACACTTTTGGTGCACCAGCACCGCTCCCACTGAGCACGTCCACGCTGACATGGTCTTTAAATAGGCAACTCTAGTAATGGCATAGTGCCTATATTGCTAACCTTCTCTCAAAATGGCCACTCCAAAAGTCACCTAGGGAGTGGGGCAGCAAAGAAAACTCTCTACGCACACATTGCAACCACATCAGACCGGAGAGTAGCAAAGAAACAATAATAACATAAAGTACCTTTTTGGAGATAGCTCTTTGAAACATTTGTCCCTAATGCAAGGAACCAAAGGCAACTGAGAATTTTTTTCATTGAATTTTCCATTTTAAACATCTGGGGCCGTATTCACACAGGTACATTTTGACTTTAGTCTGTTTGTGTTAGACCTCTCAGCTTTAGGGTGGTCTTCCCCCAAACCTTTTGCCTACTGACCTTCAGTTTTTGCTGGATTTCATTTATGTTGGCCTTACGACTCTGTGCACTTTACCACTGTTAGTCAGTACTTAAGTGATTGTGCTCCCTCCAATGAGCATGGTTTGATAGGTATATACCAATTTGGCATATTCAGTTAACTTTTAAGTCCCTTGTAGAGTGGTATACCATATACACAGGACCTGTAAGTTAACTACTGCCACTGGACCTAAGGCACTTATTTGACACTCACTTAAGTAGCCCTCCAAAACATATCCCAAGCCTGGCCAATGCAGCTTAAGTGCAGTGTCACACTGCCATGTCGGCTTGGCACTTAAACCCCCTTACAAAGCCATAAACTCTCCTTTTATAACCTATAGGTCAACTCTAAAGTAGGACCTAGGTAGCCCACAGGGCAGGGTGCTGTGTAATTAAAAGCATAGACACAGGTTTTACGTGTCCTGATAGTGAAACACTTCCACATTTCATTTTCACTGCTGTGAGGATCATAAGCTGTAATTCCTGATTGGGAGCAAGTAGATATGTCATGTTAGGTACCGATGAAATTGTAATGATAAACCCATTTTAATATAAAAGTCAGATTTTTCATTACAATTTTGAAAATGCCACTTGTCATTTTCCTACCTTGAGCCCTTTTGTTCCTGTAGCCTGACCTGGGTCATGTGACTGGGTGTAGTTGACAGTTATCCTTTGTGAATTCCACCCATAAATATAGACTGTAGAGGGATTAGGTGTGTCTGAATGGGTCAATCTGATGGCAGGATGGTGTGGAGGGGAAAATAGACACAGCCCCATGTGTACCTAAAAAGTGTGTGCTCTGCCTTCACATGAATGAATTAACAGCCCTGCATTGTCACTGCAGCCCCCTTGGCGCCAGCAGAGTCGGAAAATTCCATGTACTTCAGATGTACTTTCAAGAAGCTTGTTCTACCTTCTAGAAGAAAGGCATCAGCGTATAAAAATAGGACCTTCAGTCCCAGACTTCAGTACACTACTGGAGCTACGGAAGAACTCTCAGAGGACTGCCTGCTGCTGTGACCTGCAATGCACTCTGCCAGACTACTGCTGTACCTGGAAGGACTGCTTTGCTTTTGCTACCTAAAACCAAAAGGGTATACTACCTCATGGCATGGTCGTTGACTACACCCCTCTGCTTTGCCTGCTGGAGTTTCTTGACTTACATTTTGATGACTAAATCCATATGTAGACATCTTCAACCCAGCTTCGATCCAAGACCACCTGAACGATGAAGCTCCCTCCTCAGACACCTCTTGCAGCCCTGCCATGCTGAATTTTATCTTCTAAGAAATTCTTCTTCAAGGACATTCCTAAATCTGAGGGAAAGCCCTGACTGGGTCCAATCCACTTATTGGTTCTAAGCTGCACTCTATCCCAGTCAGACTGAACTTTCAACTTTGACCCAGTCTCGTGGGGCTTGATGTACTTGGCTGGCGTTTTGATCTTTGAGGCACTCCATGTTACTTAACACTTTAAAAAATTATAATTCTAGTTCTACTGATTGGATTTTTGTCATTCTGGTGTCAAATTATTTATTAAAATGTCCTCATTTTGTAAAATTGGTTTGGGATTTTTCTTGTGTTTCATTTTTACTTTATTACTGTTTGTGTGCTGCATGCATACTTTACACTTTTCCTCTGAGTTAAACCTGATTACTTTTTGTGCCAAGCTACTCAGGGTTAAGCACAGGTAAACCTAGTGACTTTTTGTGGTTCACCCTGCAAGGGTTTGTGGCTGTTGCTTGACCAGGGATCACACCCCAGTCAACCAAAACGCAATCTCTCAAAGTTTACTACTTTTCAATATTCACAGATGCACTTATGGGTAGTATCCTTATGATTTGGCAGCAGTGGGCAACTGGGTCACTGAATTGTGGGAGGATGTCCGGACTGTGTATGACACACAAAATAAGGGGAAGGATGAGAGAAGACAGGTGAAAGAGAAGATCACTAGCATAGAAGTGGTAAACCTGTCTCCGTCTCACCCCACTCAAGAAGGATTTCCTCTTCCCGATGAACCGCTACCTGCTGCATGTGACAGACGACCATAATGTGGTGCCAGTTAAAAATTGGAGCACAAAGAACCACTTAATATGTGACTATGGAGGGTACTACGTGTTTGTGCTATGCCCGTAGTGTTTTGCACTCCTACGTTTTTCATTTTCTCAATCACACAAATCCCAGAATCAGGTGTAAATCAAATTCAAAGTCCCATTATCTTCTTGAGTAACAGTGGTATCTCCTCTACCTAGGACTTGCAGTATGAATTATAACTGACTTCTGGATTTTACCATATTTTTGTTTCTATTATACCTGCAACAAATTTTCTACCACATAGCTATTTTCATCCAAGTATATGAGGATCAAGTATTGTATTTGTGTGTAATCTGTTGTGTTTCTTTTCAACATACAACCAGATTGGATTATTCTGCTGGGGCAGAAGTCCATGCATGTGCAGGTCAACCTCAACCACCTGCAAGAACTGGTGCATAAACATGCCAACAGGAAGGGTGTTCCATGTTGTACAGTAATTTCATTCATTTGCTGGAGATGTTTTATTACATTTATTTCTTGATTTTGTATATGTGAACTTTACTATATTTTGGTTTGACATGTTAAAAGGGGAATTTCATCAGAAAGGGGTCCATATTCATCCAAGCCCTTTGATGTTGGCCAAGACACCATTGCAGGCAAGAGTGACTTCTGATCCTTGTACTGATGTCACAAAAGGTCAGGCACCACACAGTGAGCTGATGATAGACTCTGGTAAGTTCACTTATATATAACTCAACAAAAAATCTGATTGCCAGATTTAATGGATGACTTATTAGCAGACTGTGGCTTTGCAAAAATCCCTTTTGTCACCCTGCTCAAGATGCACAAATATACTTTATAAGATTAGAAGCCTACACAACATGTTGTGCAGTGTGATTATATGAATCAACATTTCCAATCATTGTAAACTTTATGAACATGATAACTGGTAATGTCTACTCTATGGAGGAGTGGTTCCAACTGTTTATAAATTGAATTTGATTAACACATACATTTTCTTTAACACATAAGCAATGTTTGTACAAATATGTATGTATTGGCTTTATTACAGCTGCTGTCAGAAACATCCGTACAGCCACCCCACATACTGTACAGAGAAACAACATGAACACATCTCAGGGACTAAAAGACCTACTAGCAGCAGCAATTAGACACACTATCACTTACAATTCAGGTAAGTGTGCCAACATTTGTAAGTAACTAATATTTTGTATCGTGTCTCAATAACTAACTCTTGGGGAAATTAGCTTGACAGATGATACAGCTTGTTCTAAGCTTATAATGGCGGTGTGTGATTCTCCAGTATTTACATTGATGTCCATGTTTTGTTGGTTTTGTTCCCTTATTAATAATGATGACAATTAAGTAAGGTGAAGCCTCTCTATTTGAAGCTGCTGGATTGAGGAACTCATAATCGTTCAAAATCTAGGAGCCAGGTCCAGTAATTGACCTCATGGGGATATCCAAACCACACAGATCTGTAATTGAAGTTGGTGAGTCTGAGTTTGCATTTCACATGCTTGTTTATCACATCACTGCTAAAGTCAGAGCTATTGTATATTGGGTTTTATAAACCGCATATCAGATGTAACTGAAACAGAGCAGAAGATGCATTGTAAATAGTCTGTTGTGTTGTAGCACTTAAACTCGTATGTCATAATCTTCATCTGTTGCAATCTCTGTTTTACAGGTACTGGAGAAAATTAGTTGCTCAATGAAGCCAATCCATCTACCAGCTGAGTGAAGTGGGCAATCCAAGGAGAGAATCTGATTCACCTCCAAGCATCAGTATCTGTGGCCAGCGGAGGAGGAGGAAGAAGATGAGCAGGAGCTGTTAAGGAGAAGGACGTGGATAAAGAGGAGGGCATTGCTGGTGTACTGGCCAAAAGACGGAGTCGACTTCATATCCAGTGAGCATTGCACCTCCTAATTCCTTTCTGAGGAATTCCAGTCCCCAGCAGTCAGCTATCCAGCGACAGAGTCTACCAGCCCTGGCACAACCATCACCTTCTCATAGCCCACACTTCCGAGGTCGATGTGCAGAATATCCTTCACACTTCTGTCAGGAAGGTATGTTGCAGGCCTACTCTCAAATTTCTGAAGGAGAGAACACCCCTGGTGAGAAACAAGTATTCCCTAGGCATGAATCTCCTCACCACAGCCTCCGAGATGCAGCCCTTCCTGTGCTGGTGAACCTGACGATCATATCATGTGGACGGGGAAAGGCAGATGCTCATGGTGGCCAGTTGGAGAAGGAATGTTTCCAAGAGCAGACCGATGTGGATCAGGATATTTGTGCAATAGGGGTGACTCTATTTGACATTTCAGACCTACTACATGGACTCCCTTATATGTTTGACAGGCAGAACCAGGTCCTGGACAATGTTGAGGAATGTTGCCAAGACAAATCAAGGATGCACCAAGGTCACATAAAATTATATAGGGAAGTGAGAGTTTAAACATGAAGATGATGGAGGGCATGTTAAAAATGTTCCACTTTCTATCTTCAAAGTCAACACATGGAAGAGAATCTACACACTACCTACACCTCAACCTGTACAGGGACCTGCAAACCTACATGTGCGGCCACCTGCACCCAACCCTGTACAACCACCACAACCACTATCTGTACAGCCATCACCACCCAAACCTGTAAAGCCACCAGCTCTGCATCTGTCCTTCCACCACCAACCCAACTTTTACAACCACCATGTCCCTCATCTGTACAGCCACCACCACCTATCTGTACAGGCACCACCACCATATTCCTCATCCATACATCCTCCACCCACATACTGTATAGTCACAATGTCTCCCATCTGTACAACCGCCACCTCTCCAATCTATATAGTCACCACATCCCCCATCTGCACAGCCACCCACCCCATCAGCAGAGCAAACTGATCCACTTGCGCAGGTATATGCTACACAAGTACACATAGATCAGTACCCACCTAGAATGCGTACTCACTCACAAAGATACTCATCCCCACAATTGAGAAGTTGTAAAGATATTTCCCCATGAGTATTGTAAATATATTTTGCTACTCAACATATGGATAGCAATAAATATATGTGCACCAATCACTGATTCTACCCTGAGTTGACATTGCTGTTTTTAAATAATTACTTGTAGGGCATATACTTCTACTTCTACATAACTTATTGTGAGTACCATATGTCGACCTATAGGCCCATCTGTGTCGCAAGGCATTGTCTTAAAAACATACACTAAGCAGCTACAGAATTACCATTAACCACATCTTATGCAACACACATATTGGAAAATTAAATTATTGATAGAGAGGTTTGTGAAAATATTATTTTTAAAAAGTTTATCAGTGTATAAATAAATACCGGGAAAATCAGCTAAAGTTACATAAAATTGTCGGATTGAATGGGATAAAAAATTCAAATGAGTCTTCACGCATAATGGGCAAGGGAACTAGGGCAACGTAATGAAAAGTCACCAGGAAGCATCAGGTGAACCAGTCTATATCTAATGAGTCAAACAAAATAGTCTACAGTCAAACCATTGATCAAACACAAGAGTCGAACTGACAAACTGGTAGACACCCAGCAGTAGGTTAAGTGGGACTTGAAGCCAAAGCAGACAATATAGCTGTTGACGGTGGAGGGATTGACTAAATCAAGCTGCCTACACTGATTTTCTTTGAGCATCCGTACATGGTCACTTAAGTCTTTGAAGTTCATAGAGAACACAGTCTTGGCATCCTCAATAGCCCCCATCTCCCCCTGGAGTACAGGCTCAGAGACCTATGGAGGGGATTGTGGCTCATATGAGGGGTGTGAGGTGTTGGGGGAAGGTGTTTCCCTTGACTCTTGCTCTTGTTGGTGGGCTCTTGGATGTGGCTTAGTGGCAATGGGGTGCAACTGGATGCCCTGATGGAATAGGGGCCTCAGGAGTTGGGAGGGACTGACATCAGGCCCAGATGTTGTTGGGACATGCTCTAGGGACACCATTGCAGATGTTTCGGCTTGTGGGCCAGGCAGAGAACTAACTTATTTCTCCACCTGGCTGGTGGTGTCCATTTCAATTTCCGCCATTCATTCTCCTCATCTTCGAACCATATTATTTTTGTGATGGTCTTGTCAGCCTACGGATGGGTGCACTACCCCTGGGGGGTGATTGTTTTCTCTACTTTTCCTAGTTGGTGGTGTCAAGAGGATGTGCTTGCCAAGGATGTTCTAGTCTGCCCTGTCGTGATATTCTTTGGCCATCCTGGTCCACTGAAAAATACAAATGAACAATTATGTAGGTGATGATCACTTTTAAGGTACGAGGTTAAAAATTAGATAAAGCACATGCTGTCATCATTCTGTCTGACCTAAGTAACAATAATATGTGATCTTTTTAACACTACTATACTGTATATGATTTGACTTTTAAGTTAATTAATAAATTACATATTGCAGATATAGCAGAATTTGACCCAACATGGTAAATTTTGTCAGAAGTATTAAGAAAGGTAAACTTCCATTTCATTGTAAGTTGAGTTTTTTTATCACACTACTTTTCAATAGTAAACTAACAAGTGCAGAGCCTACACAGTTGGGTCAAATATCAGCTCACAGAAAGGTGTAACCTGGTCTGTCAATTTTTGTGCGGAGTTTTCTGCTCCAACTACACAGTTTTCATAGTCATAAACTTACCATAAGCTCATATATTTCAAATAGCACAGAAAAATGCACCATACATTAAAGTGTTATTCAACCTATGTGAATCAGGCCCCGGGATGTAATCCTAAAATAATCCTGTTCTTAAAATGAATATTCCCCAGGGAAATATCTGAATCTGTAGGTTGGGAAAGCCACAGTTTCCATTACAAGAATGCTTTGTTTATGCAGCACTGTACAACTCATATATGCATACTTTGGACTGCTACATATGTTTTTGACAATGACATACATGACATTCTTAAACAAATGTGTCCCTTGAGTACATATTGGATATGTATGTATGCAGTGGAGTAAGAAAAGGCACAAAATGTCATCCTTGACTTTATTTCAAGTAACAAATAGTAGTTATGAAAAACCACACACACACAAAAGCACGCAATACAACATAGGAATATTACACGCAATCATACTAACAATGAAAAGTGACAAGTCCACATATTCACCATAGCATTCAACATTTTAAGGTCCTTGGTTTATTAGTCATGAAACTCCACGTGCATTGCATCAGAGAAATGCATTTATGATCCAAATCTACCCATTTATGTCAATTTGTGTTGCTCTCTGCCCTGATTGCGTAATCTCTGCCCCAAGTGCGTAGTCTCTGTACTCGGGGCTGCGATCAATACAAACACACAGGACATAACATATTGGATATGTCAGCAATTTTGTGGTCACTCTGAGCCATCCTCACCTCAGAGAGGCATCATCCTCCTTCCTGCTGCTCTGTTCATCTATCCTGCTTCCAACATGGCTGAGGTTCCAGAGGAGAAGGCACCCCCTTCACCAAGAGTGAATCAAAGATCATTAGTGAGAGAATGCTTACTTTGTACTCTCATCTTTTTGTGATCCTGAAACCCGGCATTGCAGAGTCTGCCCAAGTCTTGCAGGACAATGTGCTCTGCAAGTGGAAAGTAATTTTTGGACATACACAATTGCAATTGTGCTTACATGTTCTAACATCATATGATGATCTTTTGCATTGCTTGTGTACTTACCTCAGGTGGAATGATGTCATTGTTCTGGGTGTGCAAGCTGATACAAAGGCTTATCGGCTAGTAACAATGCCACACTGGGGGCTACTTGCATGCCAATGTGGCCACATTGGTTGGACAAAGACAGCACATAGCAATGCCTTGTGTTTCCTTACATCATACAACCCTTCCATAGATTGACCTGGAGTGCTTCCTTGCATCCACTTACCAATTTTGCCACAATTCCAGATTAACATATATCTCATTTGTACGTGTGATGCATTCTGCATCACATGCAGTAATCCTACAATCCTTGTCATTTTTTGTTGGGTGCAGGAAGGAGACCCTTACTACTCAGACAATACTGATCAGGACACAGGAGCACTTGCCCCATTGTGCAAGGTTGCAAGCATTGTAGTTTTGAAGCTACAGTGCAACAAGAGCAGCGGCACACAGCAATATGTAACTTATCCTGTACAAATATATATCTTTATGTTCCATTCCTTTCATACAACTCAACACAGCAAGTTCCCTTGCTGCATTCAGTTCTGTCAAAGTATATTACAGATGACCCTTGGAGTTTTACAGAGAGTGTAGTTTGAAACATCTGTGCTATACTACCCATGTTACTACATTGTCCAAAAAGCAGAGGGTCATGTCCCCTCATATTCATTCATCCATGGCCTCAGTAGGTCAGCAGCAGAGACTACTCCAACCCCACTGCTGACATTAGGCTCAAAGGGATTACACCAGTATGTCCAGTGTGAGTTCTTGGCATTTGTTGGCCCTATAATTTGGAGTAAGTGGAGTAAATGGACTAATGAGATGTCATCAATGTATGTCACCCTGATGTAACATCTGTTTGTGTGGGCCAGTGAAATGAGCTACACATAATGGCACTTAAAGTGGGGGGATGCATGATTGTTTGCCGTTTTTGTATCACTGTGATTCCAAAATAAAGGTTCTTGATTACAGTCATTAGAGAAAAGTTTGGTTTTAAACTTGTAAGTTTCCATCTTCTTTACAAAGCCATCTCTCACTCACTCAATGCATAAACATGACCCATTGTAGTGGCTGTTTGAGAGAATGCTAGAGATGTCCACTGAGCCAGAGAACAGTTCAAAAATTGAGAAACTTAACTACACAAACAAAGGCAATATAGGCCTCAACTCAGTAGCCCTGATAAACTACAAACATGTCTGACAAATGTTTTGCATGGCCTAACTTTTAACTCTTGATAGTAGCTTGTGGTTACATACATTATGAAAGGCTCACAGACTAGTCGCAGAATGGAATTTATCAACAGAGTGGTAAATGTCCACCAATCGTCACTGACAACAGACTGGTCACTCACCTACAAACCATGCCCTCTGTTTGGTACATCACCATGGTTCCTTAGATTTTGATATTGGTGAGGATTCAGAGGTATGTGTAAGCCTTGAAGTATAACAATAATGTGCAAGACACACTGCTACTATTATCCTGCACACATATTCAGGGGAGTACAGCAGAACCACCCCATGCAGAGTCAGGACATCTGAATCGTGACTTGAGGTGGCCAAAAGTGCACTCTATGATGACTCGTGTACGTTTACGTGCCATATTGTACCTCTGCTGAGATACAGTGCCTTCACATCTGTAGGTTATGAGGAGAGAGTGAATACACTGCATCACCTAAAGGGGAAGATAATGAAACAATGAAAATAGCCCTCTCTCATTGTCTAGTACATTATCCATCGCAAGCTACATCAAGGGTCAGGTAGGGTCATGTATTGGGTTTGAGTATGGGTCATTTGATATGGTTGTGGACTTTTAACCAACATCTATGTATATTGGAGCACTATGGTACTGTGTACTTACCCAGAAACCACTTAATCCCAAATGTGCCTACTTCCAAGCAGCGTGCAATAGGAGATCTGTAGAAGATGAAGCTGTTATGTGTACTGCTCCGTAACACAGCATACACATTGGTGAAGCAGCCACTGGCATTTTACACAGCCTGTATGTTGATAAAGTCCAAGTGGTGACTTTCAAAAGATGTGTGCAGTGTGGTGAGGTGGCTGAATTTCCACATAATGGCAATCAATTGCACCTATCACATGAACACATGTGGGAAGCAGGAAATTAGATAAAAATCCCTAGCAATGCTTTGCCTTCTCGTTCAGTATATGTAACATAGCTTTGCGTCTCAGAACCTGATACAAGCATCCGGATTGGCTTGTCTGGGAAATGGTAGCAATGTCACTAGAGACCCACTAACAGGATCCAGTGGCAAGGAAATGTAGAGCTCCTAAGGTCTTCACATAGACTGGGATAGCCTGGGAGAGACATGTACAGAATCAAGGCCCTGCTTCCATTTATAAACCATGTCCAAGATGACATCAAGTGGGAAGTGGAATCTGGAAAACATAAGACATCCCAAGATCCTGGTTCTTTGTCTGAAAATCCTCTTAGCTCTTCCACTCTTCACCGTCCTCCTCAGATCATTAATTCTGATGATCAGGGGCAAACCTGCAAACACATTCAGTGACATGTTGAAAGGTCTTACGGGGTTTGTTTCAGAATGCTCTTTTTTTGTATTCAGTCTGGTTGTGATTTGTTGTTGGCATTCTTGTCGAGAAGGGTGGAGGGAGGTAAACACATTCACCGGTGTGCTAGTGTTTAATAAACCATTGGAAATGTGGGCTTTGAGTTCAGGTTTTGACTTGTGACTAGCATTCATATTTGTACTGATTGTGATAAAAAATACAGGACAGAAGAGTCATTTTAATATTTGCCCTGAGTGTTTCAATGAAGTTACAAACATAAATAACATTCTAATGTTTACACTCATAGGGTAATATGATTAAATTACTGTGAATGTATTGCAATCCATTTTTCAACACTGTTTTTGGGGTGGGGTTTGCTTGTGTCAATAACCCCTCAATGACCCCCCTAAAATGGCTAATAGCTCCTCTTCAGTCCCTTGTAGTTACATGTTGCCACACTCTACTGTTTCCTACAAAACCTGCACACATATACATATGGGACAGGCAGAGGCTTTAGACTGCAATGTATTGTGGTTTTTAATTTTGAAGTAGTGTAAGTAGTACTAGAATATAATATATGATATGGTGTCTGATTATGGACCCATTTGCAGAGGCTTGCACTTCCATCTATCCTATAAATGTGTTCTTGTGTACACTGCCCAGAGTTCGGAGTCTCTACCCTCAGTGTAGCAATTGCATCCAACCTGCGCAGTTTCTGTCATGAGTGTGTAAACCTCACCCCGGGTGTGGATACTACCTTTCTAACCTTTTCAACAAATGTTCACTAAACAGAAGTTTCTGTTAAAAAAAAGCAGACCTCACGATCTATAAGTGAATTCTCAGGCTCAAGCCAAGGATTTCAAAATATCTGGCGGTCCTTGGGTTTAATAAAAGACCACATTAAACCATGTCCTTTTGTCTTTCAAAATTATTCAGCTTCTTAGTCTGAATCTTGACTGAATCAAAAGCCAAATTTAGGGGCATATTTATACTCCGTTTGCGCCGAATTTGCGTCGTTTTTTTCGACGCCAATTCGGCGCAAAACTAACGCCATATTTATACTTTGGCATTAGACGCGTCTAGCGCCAAAGTATGAGGAAAGAGCGTCATTTTTTTGCGTGAACGCCTTCCTTGCGTTAATGAGATGCAAGGTAGGCGTTCCCGTCTAAAAAAATGACTGCGACGCAAATGCGTCGTATTTATACTCCCGGGCAAAAATCACGCCCGGGAGTGGGCGGGGCAAAAAACCCCGCATTTGCGCCGGATTTTAGCGCCTGGGTCAGGGCAGGCGTTAAGGGACCTGTGGGCTCAAAATGAGCCCACAGCTGCCACCCTTGCCCACCCCAGGAGGACACCCAAGGATGGAGGGACCCATCCCAGGGACATTCAGGTAAGTTCAGGTAAGTATCATTTTTTATTTTTTTTATAATTTTTTTTGGCATAGGGGGGCCTGATTTGTGCCCCCCTACATGCCTCAATGCCCAATGACCATGCCCAGGGGACATAAGTCCCCTGGGCATGGCCATTGGGCAAGGGAGCATGACTCCTGTCTTTACTAAGACAGGAATCATGTAAATGGCGTCTGGGCATCGTTAAAAATGGCGCAAATCGGGTGGAGGCGATTTTTTGGCGTCAACCTGACTTGCACCATTTTAAGACGCCCTAATGCCATTTTCCCCAACGCCGGCGCCGCCTGGTGTACGTGTTTTTTTTCCACGCACACCAGGCAGCGCCGGTCTGCTAGCGCCGGCTAACGCCATTCAATAAATACGGCGCCCGCATGGCGCTTCAGAATGGCGTTAGCCGGCGCAAAACTTTTTGACGCTAAACTGCGTTAGCGCAGTTTAGCGTCAAAAAGTATAAATACGGGCCTTAATTCCAAGGAAGTAACAGACCCACTCTTTTTGTCTTAATATTTCCAATAATTTCTCAAGTCACCATTATATGATTTACATTTGAAAAGGTTCTTAACCAGGGGCACAGAAACCTACAAGGGGCACAGTTGTGATTACGAAAAAAAGAAACTAGCTCCACCTGCCTGATCAGTGTAATCCTTTTTATCAAGATATTGAAGAATCTTGAAATGTGTTTGAAACTTTGGAAAGCTCCCCTTCTCACTTAGGGGCAGATCCAGGCTAAGGGCCTGATTTAGATTTCAGTGGACGGGTTACACTATCACAACCGTGCAAATAACTTGTCCGCTAAAAAATAACTCCTATTACTTCCTATGTGATTTAGATTTTGGTAGATGGGATATCCATCACCGTTGTGATAGAGTAACTCATCTGCCGAAATCTAAATCAAGCCCTAAGCCTTTTTTGCCATAAGGGCCTCCTGATTCTTATTTGCATAGATTCATTTACTGAGTTAACCATCGATTTATGCTTGTAGATCAAGACAGAGTCAGATGACCATCCTTAACTTGTTCCATTTCCCTCCGTATTTCAAATTCTAAATTATAAATATGTAGAATCAGACTAATCAATACACCAAAAGGAAAGCAATTCATATACAGTCTCTGAATGTAGACCTCTTCTTTGAAGTGTCATTGGATGGCTATCTGTTTAAGGCTGTTTATGTGTATTTGAAGCCTACTCTGGAGATTTCAGAAATTAGGACAGAATTTCACTCAGAAAACAACATTAGTGAATTTGACAATTTTTTTTCACATGAGTCCAAAGCAGCAAATGTGAGTGCCCTGGAATGTGATTTTTATGGCACATGATAAAACCCTATAACCTGGGGTTCAGAATATATCATGTATTATAAAAAGTATCTATTACAAGTTTGGTACTAAAATGGGACATACAATATGGATGTTAATGCTTTTTTAATTACATTCAGTGTTCCCCAGTATTTTTGGACATTTTCCCTTTGCACATTTCATTAGGTTTGACCTGACAAAATGTAACTGGAGAAAATTGTGTTGCTGCGGGGTTCTCGCACCAAGTAATTAGTAGTTGCAGTAAAGACCGCATAACCTACAAGTACAATCTCTGTGCAAAAAGGAGTTAAAGCAATGGTTAGAATTATTTCTCAAAATCATCTCCCTACTGTGTGCTCTGGAAGCATTCATGGATTGATTCTAAAATCAAACAATAGAAAGACAAATACCTCTACTGTTTGTAGCCTATTGTTAGGACACAGTTGTCCCTAACACCTTATGAAGCTGTGCCCTCTTTGCTATTTGTCCTTTGTCACTAAATAGGCCCCTCTCCTTTTTGCTTTTTGAAGAAAGCTTGTGATGACACTGAGGTTTACATGTATATGGTATTTTTATTGTGCAAACCTATGCAAAAGGCTGCAGATCACTGTACATGGTCAAAGATAAGCATACATTCAGTGAGTAAGAGGAGAGGAAGCTGGCTTGTAGACAACTAATGGATTGTGATGGTGTGTTCTTATAAAATATAAGTCTTAAACTCTTTCCCAAATTAGAACAGCGTTGAGTCAGTCATGATGGAAATGGAGATATTGTTTCAGATGCTACGGGCATGGATGGGAAAAGGCTGCTGTCTTGTTTTTTGTCTTTATTGTACTTGTTAGGGTGGTGTCTGATGGTATCTTGGCTGCTGGTGTGCTCAGATCCACCAGTGATGGTGGCTTGTGGGTTTGGGTGTGCTGATCCTAGGGGACTCCACCAAATTCAAATTGGTGCTGCTTAAGAACACCCTTTTCATGTAAAGAGATGGATGTTTAAACTGTTAAGTAGAAATAGCACCAGGAAACACAACCTGTCAATGACAGTCAAAGGTTGTAGTGGAAGAGGGTCTGGGTGCAACTTGACACTGACTGTGAAGGGGCATGCATCTGATACAGTAATCATGTTTGTCCTGGTCAAAGATTTTACCTTTGGACCTTAGTCCTGTAAGTCCCAATGCACCACAGGGATACACTTCTAAAGCAACTCAGGACCTCATGGGGAGGTACCTGGAGATTCACAGGGTGGCATCCAGAGGCCAACACTAGGGTCCGTTCTAGGTCCAATTGCCCTTAGTCAGATGGACAGTTGAGAAAATGCATCTTTTAGCTTGGTAAGTCCCTGTAGCTCTAACTGGAGGTCAACAGCCTTATGATCCTTGAAGTACATTTCTTTGTCATAGGTACAAGAGAGAGCAGGCCCAGTCCCTCAGGGTATTTCTTATGTTGCAGTCCTCTTCTGATCTTCATCAGGCCCAGGAGTGTTCTGAAGTGGGTGCCTAGAGATGCCACATTTATGCCTGCATGAGTTAGTGGGTGGGAATGACTTCTGGGTAGGTCCTACCCACTTTAGGCATTTTGAAGAGAGCCAAAGTCTTCTATAACACTAAAATGTAACTCTGACTGTTGTGTGTGCATGTCGGAAGCATACTATGGTTATCCTAGTGCCCTCTCATCTCACACCCGACTCCAGTTTTAAACAGTTCCTGTACCCCCAACAAACTCAGAGGCAGAAGTCTGGTATAACAAAGATGAGATTTCAGCAACCACAGTGGTTCTGCACAAATTATTTTGGCATTCTGTTTCCCTTCTTTGAAGTGCACCCCAAATGTCATATGGAAAACCCCAGCAGACCTGTCAAGCAGAATTTAAGCCGAACTTGATACTTTAATGCCAGGAAATGATCTCTCCAGTCCCTTTTGCATATTTCTTTCAGGTTCAAAGGGGTAACATCTGCTCATTTAGGTCAGCCTTTCTTTTTGTGCCTGATAGCAAGTTCATACCTCATTCACACCTACTTAAATGTTAATCATTGGCCAGCAAAGTGAGAGAACAAAATGCAGACTTAGCTTCCAGGGACTTCAGGCAGTGCAAAGTTACCTTTCTGTAATATTCACAAAAATTCTAACTTCTCCATTGAATTGGATTTTTATCATCATTAAAATAGTTGTTTAATTAATATTCTAGTTAGTCCCCTTCCCAAGATACAATATTATTTTTCAATATTGCATGCCAGTGGTTTACTATAGACTAGCCAGTCTGGCTACAGTGAAAATAACTTTGAGTTGGAAGCCACTGTATGGACATGTTTTGCATTAACCTTTTACATTTTCTACTTTTAAATTCTGTACACTCTGCCTTTATGGGCAATAAGGCCTACTTACGAGTGTTCTATACATATATAGAATGGAAAGTTTAGGCCTGTCAAAAGGGCTTATTTTGACAGGTCAAATTTGCAATTTTAGAACTGCACCGTCAAGCTACTATTGTAGGCCTGGAGACATGTTTTACAGTGCTACTGCAGTGGGTGGCACAATGAGTGCTTCAGTCGACTGGTAGCATTTAATTTACCAGCGTTGGGTATGCTTGGTATTATATACTAGAAACCTGTTGGCAAATTACATAATTAACCTGGTGCATACCAATTTTCCCATATTGAAAAAAGGAGTAGAAACATGGGTTAACAGAGTTAAAGTCCATAGATATCTATAGCCAACAAAAATATGGTTCAACCAAAAAGGCAATCCGGGATGATTCTGCAGAAAGGGCACCTTTCCAACATGGAGCTATAACGGTGCACTTAGCACATGGTAGGACCAGAAATATTTCAAATTAAATCCATTAAATACATAGCTGTTGTTTGCCAGCAACTAATGAAGGATTATTTAGCATTTCTGGTCAGTTCACTAGCTATCATGTAAATGTTATTAACAATGATGAATAATTTGATCAACTTGGCCTTTCCATTGTACACAAATCCATTCAATGTTTCCCAGCTGGACCATGCCAATGACATTTAAGAGAACTGTCAGCATATTGATTAAGTGATTAGCTACTCCTGATTAATGCCACCAGAAATGGCTCGGAGAGACCTAAAATGCTGTGTTAGGGAGCTCTGATACCCTTTTAGTTGAGGTGTGCTGCTTCTAGTGCATTCTTAAAAGTCTTGTGAAATGCATGTGCGTTAAACATATAAAATAGACATTCACCAAGTATACCATTACAAACTAATGAATTCTCTAGATACACCTTAATAAAGTCAGAGTCAAGTTTATGTTCAAAGTAATAATTCTCTGAAATATATACAAGTATGCAGACAGTTGAACTTCACCGAAAATACTTGAAGTAGCACAGTGGTTATGTTAAAAAATCTCGAAACCACTGAAGATTGCCTGTTGAGTTAATAGCATAACTGTAACTCCAACCTTGATTCACTCATGACATCATTGAGGACCTGGCTTTTAAATTAACCAAACTACCTTAGGCTGTGCTAGCCAAACACACTTGCTCAGTGCCAGGATACCCTCACAGGTGATACTGGAGCTGGTATCCTGGCACTGGTACAGGTGAGCTTGACTAATACACAGAGCAGAAGAACATATCATAACATTGCTTATGACAACAACAATTACATCATTAATAACATTTGTGAAAACATAATTTATTGTGTCCTAAAATTACAGTTTCCACTTCACTAAAGGATATTCCTTGTTTTAAAAAAGCATTACAGAGCAAACATTTGTGATACAACTTTATTTCTGTTTTTTCTTCATTTAGATTCTGGATGATAAATATTCAAGGAACAACAACAATATGCAGCTGGCATTGCGATACATGGATTTCTTCTACACTACCTGTTTTATTCTCGACATGTTAATCAAAATGTTGGGCCTAGGTTTTGCACAATATTTTAAAGATTGTTGGATGCTTTTAGAATTTGCTCTTACTGTGGTAAGTTATTGTTTAAATTCACCTTATTTATTTCCTTTAGGCAATTTAAACATTGTCTTCTGAAACATTGCTTTATATTGTACCACTTATCTAGTATCTATTATTTCACAATTTATTGGAAGTGCTAGGAACTGTAAATATAAGTTCAGAATATCTGTTGTTGTAATAGAAGCAATGAATGGTGTGTTACATTTACCTCACAGTCGTTACCCTGCATTGCCTTTACGCTGACGAGAAAAGAGAAGTTTGGGGTGTCTCTCTCTCTCTCTCTTTCTCTGTATATATATATATATATAAACAAAGATGGTCTAAAAGTTGCTGGGCGGAACACTCCACTGCCGGGGCCAGTGACGGAGAGGACCAGTCTCGAAAAATACTAATCACCAAGGTATTCACTGCACTCCACGAGGTTTCAATAGTGCATATTTATTCCAAAATAACAACCACCAATGCGTTTCAACTCCCTCAGGAGTCTTGTTAAAGGTGGAGTGCAGTGAATACCTTGGTGATTTATATATATATATATATATATATATATATATATATATATATATATATACTGTATATATATATATATATATATATATATATATATATATATATATATATATATGATCAAGACTTTGTTGGTTGAAACGCGTTTGTGTTGGGTTAATCAATCTACAGATTAAATTAGAAATTCCAAGAATCCTGTGAGTGCACGAACGGTGGCTCAGAACTCAAGTTGCAATTACTCTATGAAAAAATTGAAAAACTGTCTAGAAAGGAGATTTCTAAATGGTGGGAGATAGAATCTCTACAAAAGTATATTGATGTGGAAAGAGTACAGAGAGGTCTGAGAATATATACCATACCTACATATGAAGATCCTGACCCTGATGTGCTTGAGGAGTGGGCAGATAATTAAAAAACCAGCTCATTGAATATGATGAAGATTTAAAAAAAATATGCAATAAAGGATAGGAAGAAGATTCTGGAGGAAATTGAGAAAGTGTCTGCGGAGATTGTGTTGCTTACTTCAGAGGATGCCATAGAGGAATTCAAGAAGAACTTGGAGAAAAAATTAAGTAGTTTTGAAGGTGAAGGTGAAAACAACGCAATGTATGTGGAAAATGAAAATTAATTATCAGCGGATAACAACAACAGGGACCTCACGTCAGAGGTGGAAGAAAGTGATGTCTCAGACGGGAACTAGTCTGATATATCTGATTTCCTCCTGGAGAAAGGACCGGTGGTGGATAAGAATGTAAGCAGGTCTAATTTTTTTAAACAATTTCGCCTCCTGAACCAGGGAAGGACAGACCAAAGAAAATAAACTTTTCCACAACAGGGCAGGGGACGGGGTGCAAGAGGCAGAGGGAGAGGAACCGGGCAGCAAAGATACGGGCAAGGAAAAGAAGAGCTCAGACAAACAGGTGTAACAACCAGAGCCCGGAAAGTGATGTGAGAACGGTAGTACATTTATCAAAGAGGACATTAACTGAACAAGAAACTAGCCTCTTGGCACTAGGTTTATCATTCTGCCCTAGGACTGATTTTGACTATGTACAGACAAGGATTGATCTTTTCCATCTGGTCAGGAAATTGAAATTAAAGAAATGGTTTCATACAAAAGTTACTTCAGATGTGTCAGGAGGTGATAAATATAATGCTAGTACATTAACAATTTCTGATGTGGAGGTATTGCATATGCTTTCATGTTTACATGATGGCATTGAAGCTCATGAGGATCCTATTTTAAACCTAGTGGACCTGGGGATTGATTTGGTTTGCTCTTGTCCTACTACGTTTAAACCGAAATCAATATTCTTACCTGCCATATATTGTGAGGCGATTGATGTTTTTGAAAGAGATGTTATTAAACAATTGAAAAAAGTGAGATATCAAGGGAAAAACAATGGACAATAGAATCTGACTAAGGCACAATCTGAGGCACTAAAAGGTTTGAAAGATGATGGCAGTATTGTAATTAGGCAATCAGACAAAGGGGGAAATGTTGTTGTTTTGGATAAGGATGCCTATTTAGCAGAAGGATTGAGACAGGTTAATGATCATACCTGTTATACACCGGTAAATTGTATTGATGTCAAAAATTCCAATACTCAATATTTTGAATTGTTGTTAGATTGGGGGGACAAAGGGTTACTCAATTGGGATGAGTATTATTTCTTAAAATGTGATTCACCAATAATACCCATTTTGTACCTATTACCTAAAATTCATAAGAGCAGTGTTAGTTCACCTGGGTGACCGATTGTTTCTGCTATGTGGTCCCTTTTGGAGAACACTTCTAGGTACATTGATTACTTTTTTTGAGACCTTTTGTTGAGAGCCTTCCATCTTGTATAAAAGATACTACCCAGTTTTTGATCATAATTGATTGAATCCAATGGGAAGATGACTACCTCCTTCTTACTATGGATGTCACCAGCCTTTATACATGTATCCAACACGATTTGGGTTTGACATCAATCCGACACTTTTTGAGGGCAAGATCGCTCTCCTTTCTGATGCATACAGAGATGATATGTGACATGACTAGCTTCTGTCTCAGCAACAATTCTTTCCTCTTTGATGATAAGCTGTGCAAACAAATACAGGGTACAGCCATGGTGACTTGTTTTCCACCGAGTTATGCAAATCTGGTGATGGGCTGGTGGGAGGAGCAGATATCCACTATCTTACCAGATTATGATGAGAGGATTATTCTATGGTGTCGCTATATAGATGACATCTTTGTGATTTGGAAAGGTGATGAGAAATCGGCAAAAAGTTTTGTTGCCTCTCTTAATAGAAACAATTACAATCTACATTTGAGTGCTCAGTGCAGTAAGCAACAGATTCCTTTTTTGGATGTAGAAGTGATGGTTCATGAACTAAACTCCATAGAAAATCTACGGCTGGTAACAGCATATTGAATGCACACAGTGCCCATCCACCAAACCTTATTGCCAGTATCCTCTTCGGGGAATTTTTGAGAGCACAGAGGATATGTAATACCTGGGAAGATTATCAGAAAGAAAGCAACAACATGCTGTTACGCTTTCAAGAGAGAGGGTACAGAAATAAAATTATCCTGCAAGCTTAAAGTAAAGCTGATAATATCAAGAGAGAAAGTTTGTTATACCCGAGGAGGGAATCTGACGTAAGTGAACAGAAGATGAGATTTATTACAACATATTCTAACTAGTCACAAGCCTTAAGAAAGATCTTGAATAGAAGTTGGCACATTGTGCAGACGGATTCCACTTTAAGTAATGTCATTCCCGATGCACCTTTGATCACTTTTCGAAAAAGTAGATCACTAAGAGAGGATCTCAGTCATAATAGAGTAATTAGTGATAGTGCTAGAGTGGGGCTTATAGACCTTCCTGCGGGTTTCTTTTGCTGTAGACGGTGCAAAGCGTGCAAATACAGCAACAATTGTTTTGAAGTGCGTGGGGACAATGGACATTGGATCCAACAAATTCGAGGACATTCAATTGTAACACAGATTTTTGTGTCTACTGCCTGATGTGCCCATGTGGGAAATTGTATGTGGGCAGTACAATACATAAGGCCAGAAAGAGGGTCCTGGAACACGTTTGAGCAATTCGTAAGTGTGATCAAACTTACCCAGTGGCTAGGCATTTCCATGAAACACACAATGGAGATGAGAGGTTGTTGAGTTTTGCAGTTATGGATCAGATCAAACCCAATGTGAGGGGAGGTAATAGAGAGAGAAAGATGAGGATCTTGGAATCCAAAATGATTATCAGACTCAACACCCTCAACCCTGGGGGTTTGAACTCCAGTGAGGAGATGAATGTACATTTGGGCTAACTGTTTTTGCTGGATACTGATTTGATATTTTATAGTTCAATGTATATACATTTTTTTTAATGTTATTTGGGGTTTTTCTGGCACATTGTGTGATAAGATGTAACACAGTTGGGGTACACTCACACGTTGGTCTGAAGTAATACATGGATATATACCATTAACAAGGGGACAGCAAGGAATAAGTGTACATCAATGACTATTTATCCTTATTAATAGAACGATATTTAACTTGGATTATGCTTTTATACTATGGATTTTCCTGATTATTAACAGTATTTAGCATTTAACATCTAATATTTGAATTATTTAAATTATTTAATTTATGTAAAATATTTAACATATTTAAAATATTTAATGTTAATATTGAAATTAGGATTTTGAATTGTTGTACAATGGATTTATTATGGTGGATGGTTTGGGGATCATGAGATGATCTTACCATTTTTGTATGGATCACTCTTAGGCATTCCAAGATGGCGCCTTCATTTTATATGGTGTAGGTCAAACATCCTTTTTGATAGTCTTTCTTTTATGTCTAGCTTGGTTGAGGTATATAGCTTGGATGTCATACACTTTTAACTAGTACGTGAGCAAGGCTACGGCTGAAACGCGTTGTATTGGGAGGAAGCATTGGTGAATAAACATTTTGGACTTCCATTTGGTGTCCGGGTACTTTCTGCATGGCATCGGAAGTATTTTGGAAACAAGTAGTGGATGGCTAGGTCCACGTCCGGACCGCTACTGATACAGAAGCCTCGGACGTCTAGCAACGTTTTGTGATTTATATATATATATATATATATATATATATATATATATATATATATGATCAAGACTTTGTTGGTTGAAACACGCTGGTGTTGGGTTAATTGATCTACGGATTAAATTAGAAATTCCAAGAATCCTGTGAGTGCTGCGTTTGACTGTGTGTCAATTTGTGGGAGAATATATATATATATATATATATATATATATATATATATGAAAAAGGAAATCTCAAAAAGTTGTGAAGTGATGACATTACAGAAATATATACAAGTGGGCAGAGTTCCAAGAGGACTTAGAATATTTACCCTGCCAAACCATTCGGACACGAGTCCAGAGATGCTCGAGGAATGGAAAATGAACACTATGGAATGTTCTAGACATATGATGGAGATTATAATTAAATATGTCAAGAAAGATATTGAGAAATTAAGGCAGAGTATTAATGAGTTGGAGGACCAGATCCGGGTGTTGGATCAGGAAGAGGAGAAAGAGAAATGTAAGAAAGTGAGGAATATTTTTTTGGACAAAAAAAAATCAAATAGAGGAACGCAAAAAGAGCAAGTTTATGAGGGATGCTTAAGATTATGAGGCAGGATGTATCTTGACTTTTGACAAAAGATTTGATATATTGAAACAGCAATTTTATTCAGGAAATATGGATTTGGAACAGACAAAAAAATACAGAGACCAGTTGATCTGAAACAGATCATAGTGAAGGAGAAGGAATGAGTAGTAATGTAAGGAAAACTACTTTTTTAGATTAAATGAAATTAGTATATCTGGATCAGGCAACACCCAGGAACAGAGGAAGAGGATGAAGAGGCAGAGGCCGAGGTTGGCGAGATTCCAAAGGAAGAGAAAGACGAGAAGAGGAAAAAGGAAAAGATTATATGTTACGCAGTCAGAAGGGACAATAGATTCCAAAATACAATTGGGACAATCAGAAAATTTGATTGTGAATCTATCAAGTTATGAGTTGAATAAAGTGGAAGAGATAGTTTTACAGAAAGGTTTGAGTTTTTGTCCAGAAAATCATCAAGATTATGCACAAACAAGAACAAATTTGTGCGGAAATTGAAATTAGATAAGCATTTTTCTAAAATGGGATCCATAACTACATCTAAAGAGATCTCCAGGATTTGTGATTCAAATTTGACTATAGAACAGAGTATGGACTTGAAAACAATATATGATTTGACTCATGATTTAAGAGATGAGGATATGATGGAAATGCAAATACTAACTATACTGTGTATTGACACAGGGCAAAAAGAAAAGACAAAATTTAAACCTAAATCCAAGTTCTGCCCAGTTTTGTCTCCAGGAAACAAAATTGATGTGTTTCATGATCTTGTCATTAATGATTTTGAGAAAATGCAGATTTTCCACAAGCGGAATAAGGAGAATTTAACTAAAAACCAACGAGAAGCATTAAAAGGCTTGATGGAGAATCAGTCAATAATAATCAAACCCACAGAAAAAGGAGGAAACATTGTGATTTGGGAGAGGAATGACTATATGGTGGAGGCTTTTAGCCAACTGAATATAGAGTCAAATTATTGTAAACTGACTAAGAATCCTATTAATTGGATCTGGATGAGAGATTAGAGAAGTGGTACTCAGAAGGATTGATTAGTTTGGATGAGAGAACATTCATGATGAATGAAAATCCAATTATGCCAACTATGTACTTTCTTCCAAAGATTCACAAAACTTTAGATAAACCCCCAGGGAGACCTATAATTTCAAGTTGTGGTTCATTATATGAGGGTGTATTGAATTATGTGGATCATTTTTTGGTACCAATGGTCAAAGATTTGAACTCATACATACAAGACTCTGGGGATTTATTGAGGTTATTGGATGGAGTAGTGTGGCAACCAGATTACCTGCTAGTGACTATTGATGTGGTATCATTATATACTTCGATCTCACATCAATTGGGTATAAAAGCAGTGAAATTCTTTTTGAGGCAAAAGAGTATCCATTTTCTAAAACATTCTGAGATGCTATTGGAGATGACAGAATTATGCCTTAACTATAAAATGGTCATGTTTAATCATCAGGTATGTAAACAAATCTGTGGGAGTTTCTTTTTCTCCAAGCTATGCAAATCTCATGATGGGTTGGTGGGAGAAATGCATAGCTTCGGGTCAGGAGAATGATGAATACATGGATAAAGTGGTGATGTGGTTACGATATATAGATGACTTATTTTTGATCTGGCATGGAACAGAGGAAATAGTCAAGGAATTTTTCAATAGTCTGAATACGAATGATGTTGGGTTGCAGTTCACATGTAAGACAAGTAAGATCTCTATTGAGTTTTTAGATGTGTCAGTCTACATCGAAGGAATGAATTACAGACTACATTACATAGAAAACCTACAGCAACCAACAGCATCCTACATTGATCAAGTTTCCATCCCAGGTCACTAATTGAAAGTATACCATATGGGGAGTTTATCCGCATCAAAAGAAATTGTTCAAATGAACAAGACATGAATGCCAAATTTGGGGAAACCAAACAGAGATTTCTAAATAGAGGTTATAAATTGAAGATAGTGAATCAAGGAGAGATGAAAGCAAGGGCAAAAACACGAGCACAGGTACTGGTTAAGAACAAAAAAGAACCAGAGAAGTTGATGATGGAAAATGATGAGATAAGACTTATTTTGGATTACAGTAAAGAGAACCAACAGATATTAAATATATTAAACAGACATTGGCATATGATTCAAAAAGATAATGCTATTGGAGAGTGGGTAATCGCATATTAGTTACATACAGAAAAGTACCATCATTAAAGGACATATTAGTGAGAAGTCATTTTGAGACCCCAATGATCCCCAATTGGCTAGTAGATAGAAATAAGGGTTTCTTTTGTTGCAATAAGTGTAAAGCATGCAAAATTGGCTGCAACAAAAAGGGAGTAACAGATTTTCGAGGTAAGGAGATTCCGATCAGACACAGAATCACATGTGAAACAGCCTTTGTGGTATATGTCATAGTATGCCGGTGTGGTCTAAGATACTTTGGCAGTACTATCTTCCCTTTAAAAAAGCATATTCTGGAACACATTAGAGCGGTACAGAATGATGACAATACCTATGCAATACCTATGCTATGACTAAACATCTGAAAATCCATCCAAAATCAGATTGGCTAAATATGAAATATTATGGCATTGCTACAATAAAAAAACATGAACGGGGAAGTGATAGAGTTCAGAAACTGAGACGTTTGGAATCTAGATTTTTCATCAGACTAAAAACTAAGATTCCGTTTGGGATAAACGGTGATGAGGAATTATACTGTCATCTATAACTGAGTAATATAAATTGAGTTGAAGTCTCTATGTGAAATATGAAATGGAGTATTACATGCAGAAACTTTATAGCGATAAGTTTAGACCCACAATTCAGGAAAACAGGTATAATTTAACAGTATGTACATACAATTATATATAAAAAAAAGACAAGAAATTGTTGTGATGAAATATAACTATATGTATATGTGATCATTGGATACAGTGATAGATGATATTGAAAATCGTGGTTAGTATGAGTAATGAGTAGAGTTCCTTTTGTTTATCTAAGCACATAATTGTTAAATTTGTTCTTTTTATGCTAATTTTCTAGGGGTAGAATGTAGTCGCACTGGTTTGTTTTATATATTTTTGTATTTTTCTTTTTGGTTTGATATAACATGCACATTGCTGTAAACTACATATCCCAGAATGCCACATAAAGGCATGTTGAGATGAAGAGTATAAATAGGGCACTTAATGGACTGATTAATTACCGTGATCAAGACCGTAAAGGTTGAAATGCGTTGGTGGTTGTTCGGTATCATTTTACACATTACATGAAGATTTGAGAATCCTGTGAGTGCTGCGTCTTTGACAGAAGTGTCAAGCTGGTGTGAAGATATATATATATATATATATATATATATATATACACACACACACACACAAATACCACTAAATAGCTTGAAGAACTCTTTTCACAACAGATGCTTCCTTGCGTGCAAGTGGTCACACGCGATAAATCGAAACACATAGGGGCATATTTATACTCTGCGCCGAATGTGCGTCAAAATTTTTGACGCACAATCAGCGCAAACCCTGCCCCATATTTATACTTTGACGTCCGACCCCGCGGGCGTCAAAATTCCACCATGTGCGTCATTTTTTGGAAGGGGGAACCAGCCTTGCGTTAATTAAATGCAAGGTAGGCGTTCCCTTCCAAAAAATGACTTTAAGGCCTGTGCCCCTTATTTATACTCTGACGTCATTTTGACGCACAGGAGGGGGCAGGCCTTAAAAAACGGCGCACAGCCTGATGTCTGCTGTTTTTTAACGCCTGGGTCTGGGCAGGCGTTAAGGGACCTGTGGGCTCGGAAGGAGCCCAGAGGTGCCTTCCCCTGCCCCCAGGGACACCCCCTGCCACCCTTGCCCACCCCAGGAGGACACCCCAGGATGAAGGGACCCATCCCAGGGAAGTAAAGGTAAGTTCGGGTAAGTATTTTTTTCAGATTTTTTTTGTGGCATAGGGGGGCCTGATTTGGGCCCCCCTACATGCCACTATGCCCAATGACCATGCCCAGGGGACATAAGTCCCCTGTGCATGGCCATTGGGCAAGGGGGCATGACTCCTGTCTTTGCTAAGACAGGAGTCATGTCAATGGAGGTTGGGCGTAAAAAAAAATGGCGCAAATCCAGTTTGAGGCCTGAATTTTGGCTCAGACCTGACGTGCACCATTTTTTGACGCACAATCCCCATTTTCCCATACGCCGGCGCTGCCTGGTGTGAGTCATTTTTTTTTCTGCACGTCAGTCCGCAGCGCCGGCTAACGTCATTTCATTATTAAGGCGCCCGCATGGCGTTAGCCGGCGGTAAAATTTTTGACGCACAACTGCATTGCCGCAGTTGTGCGTCAAAAAGTATAAATATGGGCCATAGTTCCAAAGGATCAGGAGCACTCTGTGTTCCATAAATCATTGACAATGGGCAATCATGGCAGTATGTGATCAGAGGAATGAGTGGAGGACAAGTAGTCTGGTGTCAATGGCAATAAGCGTTCAACAAATGGGAGTGGACTATACATTTGGAAATCAGTGATGCAAGAGGTTTTACATTGTACCAACATTGAGAAAGGCAGACATTACGGAAATACATCTGTTGGAAAAAGCTATAAATCTGCTTTATGTAACCCAGAGAGTGTATATATATATATATATATATATATATATATATATATATATATATATATATATATATATATATATATATATATAATTATTCATCAGTCATCCATTCCTAAACCTCCAGACCGGAACCAGATGCACCGCACTGCAGAATCCAGACTACAGTTTAAGTAGCTTTATTGTATATTTATTGTGTTTATATATTATAATAATACCATAAGTGCAGAAGAAAGGACCATTGACAAGTTTTGGCATTATTTCTTCAACAGGAGCATACAGTGCTGTTTTCCAAACTGTCCCATTTAAAGTGCTAACACAGTGCACTACTTCATTCCTGACAATGGAAAACTGCAACATGCATATCTGCCCTACTGAATGGCATAGACCCTGCTCCATGATCCCATTCATATCACTGTAAAGTACAAAGATGCCACGTTGAAGCAGTATGCAAATACAAAACCAATCACGTTCAGAGAAAAATAATTAACTTCCAACCAAGTCATGCTATGTTATAAAATACCAATGTGTTCAAAACAATTTTATTGTGACATTTGGGTGTTTGAGCTATTGTGTATCAAAAGGAACTAAATCTGCATTCTGCACAGTTAATTACTGATTCCGTTCATAGTACATTACACTGCCACTACTGCTGAAAACTCTTATTACAAAAACTTCAAATTAAAGAAGAAATTCTCAAAAATTCTTTTTAACTTTTCAACTTCAAAATTACTTACCTTATAGTCTATTCTAATCCCATATATATGTGTTCACTGAAAACCTTAAAAATGTACTGAAAAAAGGTTGCAGGGACATGTTAGCCATGCTCAGATTTTACACACACTAAACCATAGAAGTTCAGCAGGTATAGTTACCAGAGCTAACTTTAACTTATGCCTCCACAATGCACTACTTATGACCTGCCTGTCATAAGCAGTGTAGTGGGTGTGTGAGTGTCTGTATGCATCTGTGGGCGGGGGTGTAAGTATTTGTATCGGTCTTGTGTATGAGTGGGTGCATGGGACCCATTACCTAAACAATAGAAGAGCAGAACACTCATCCTCCTATACTAACTGCAACTCTCATTACTTGGTAAGCCTGCAAAATGAAGAACAGGCAAGCTAATTTCCTTAAAAACAGCTGTCTTCATTTGCCTCAGTGATGGAGAAGGTGAGGGGACAAAGAGCAGCTAGTGCTGTTTTTAAAAAAACAAGGGGTCAGTGTAAACTCACTGCAAATGCCAACTGAGAACTGACCACAAAATGTAAGAGAGGGAGCATTGGTTATGAAATTGCAGAGAAAGAAGTGGAAGGACAGCTTGAAAGACCTCCAACAAAGGATCTGAGCTTTTCTCATAATAAAGTGCGGGTTGTTGATGAGGAAGCATACGTTTGCTTAGGCTAAAAGTTGCTGATTTGCAGGGTAGTTGGTTGTGTATCTACAGATAATCTGTAAACACAGATACAAACTAGGTTACCGTAATTCTGAGCACAATTCAGGCATGCACATGTCAACAAAAGAATGCAGAACACAGTTCACAGAACAGATACAATGATTTGCAAAAAGCCTGCAGCATACTTGCCTTACAAAATCTTCAATTTAGATCATTGTTATCTTTAATTATAATCTACAATTTGGGACACCACCGACAACCTATATAAAGTGTCTGAAACTGTAAACACCCTCGCAACAACTCCTGGAAGCCAGAGGGTGGAATACAAACAATTGCTGCAGATAAAACAAAACGTAAGTATAACATAAAAAGAGACAAACTGTAGCCCAACCTGTTCTTCCTACTGTTTGGTGATGCTGAAGAAATGAGAGTGTGGTCACAGGAATTTCCTACAGGGCTTCTGTTAACTCTGGGTCCTGCATGCATCACCTCGTCAGTCTGCTCCACACACAACCCTGGCTGAGATCCGGCTGCTGGCATCTGCAGTGGTTTTAGACTGCAATGCATGCTGATGATGAGGACGCAGGAGGCTGCAGCTGCCACAAAGATGCTCTAAAACTCCTCCCAAATCACCTCTGTAGTCACCGCCTTGCTAATCTGGTTCAGCGATGGGGGCAAGAAATAACAGTTACCTGAATGGCAGCGGTGGTTATCTGCTCAGAAATGCTGCTTGTGCTTAACTGCTTGTCTGTGCATTTCCCACGCCCTGCGAGAAGGAATTTCAGGCTATAACTTGAAACATTTACGCATCCAGTGTGCAGGCAGCACAACATCCTGCTACAAGCTCTATGTGTCATTAAACTGCTGGCAGCACGCTGCATGTCAGCTAAATTCCAATATGTATTTTGTAGTTTCTTTGAACCAAGGGGAAATTAAACAGAATGTGCCACTGATTGCACTGTGGTTCTCAGCGACTTGCCTGTTCCCTCCATTTTTCATGTCAGTCATGCAATTTGTATGGCCGTTTGTACAGGCAGGCAGGTGGATTTTACATTGCTGTCTGTTTGTTGGCTTAGCCCTGGGGAGGTGGGGGGTCCCTGGGGCTGATATCAGCCTTGGGGACAGGGGGGCACATGTGCCCTTTAGTCAGAATAAATGGTTAAATTTGTACCTGGACCTGGCCCATCCGGAGCCTCAACTAAAAACAAGACCTGGAGACCATGTTTTTTTTTTCTTTTGGGGATCTGTTGATCCTTCACAATTTTTACAAGATTTTTTAAAAACAAAATACATTTTGAGTCTGTTTTTAAACCGGGTTCACTATTCATCAGTGAACTAGCCTCTACACTGACACGTTGCCTTCTGATGTAGGTGTATGGTAGTGCTTTGTGATAGTGTAAGCTGTTCATTGAGACGTCACTCTACAGTGATGGCTGAGTATAGTTCTGTTTTATGACGTACTGGACAGTTTCCTTAGACCTTTCTTCTTTGTGATGAATGACTGTACTAGTAGATTGCAATAAATTCATCTTTTCACTAAGATGTTTCTCTAGGGTGATAGCTCAGTGTAGTTGACAGACTGACCTCTCTGCTCACACCTCTGTACTGGTTGTATGGTGCAGTGGTTTGTATAAATCTGACATCTGCACTGAAACTTCTTTCCAACTTCATGAACGATATTGTGATTTCCAATAGACTAGCCTATACAGTTAGACGTTTTACTTTGGTCATTAGTGTTTAGAATAGTGGTTCAGAAAAAACAAGCCTATTCACTGAGAACTGTCTCTTAGGTGATAAGCGAATGTAGTAGTTGATAAGGTTACAGTGAGCTCTGTGCTGAATGTCTCTCACCTGTGTCTTTTTATTTAAAACATTTTTAAATTGTATTTTATGAAGTATATTCAAGTTTACTTTGCTAGATGATATCATCAGTGATGTAATTTTGAGATATCAGTGATTTCATCAGTGATGTCACTGACCATGTCCTGAGGGTTGTAATATGCGAGGTCATAAGTGTATTGAGGAGGCGTGAGTTATAGTTAGCTCAGGTAACAATAAATGCTGATTTTCTATGGTTTTGTGAGTGCAAATCTGAGCCTAATTATAATGTCCCTGTAACTTCTAGGTTTCAGTGAATTTTTATTTTATTTTTAAATTCTATTTCCTAATTATAATAATGTCTCTGTAAACCTTGTTTTTTAAAAGTGAAATCCTACATATTTTAATACTATTTTCTAACTATAATGTCTCTGTAACCTTTTTTTTGTGAATTTCACCATTTGTTTAATATAAATTGTTCTAAAATGTAACCTATAAGTTAAATTTAGTAATACACGTTTTATTTTGTTTGGTGGGGATGCCACCACAGTACAGCTGTGATGGCAGGAACATATCCAACCCTCAACTTCTCATTGGATACAATAAGTCCCCACCCCTGTACATTGTAAAACACACCCTAAGTCAATTATTTGGGTTTCACATCTCTCTGGAGACAGACTGCAACCCACAGCTCTATCGATTTTTTGGCTTTCGTTCAAAAGAACCGAGTTTCAAATTCAAGATGTCTTCTGCTAAGGACAGAGGAGAAGGGGAAGAGAAGCATGAAGAAGACTTGTCAGTTCCAAAGAAGGCCTCCAACATTTAGAAACATTTCTCCATCCCTTCAGAAGAAAAGAAAGTTGGTGTGAAAGTTATTTAATGCAATATCTGCAGCAAACGACTGTCAAGAGGTACAGGGAAGAAGTGTCCGCATGGCACGTCCTCCATGTGGAAGCATCAGAAATCCATACATACACTGATGTATGAGAGGATGGTTAGAGAGAGGGAAGGTGGTGCATCATCATCAGGAGCTGGACCTTCTGTGAGACCATTAAGCCACAACCAGATGGTTACCATCCATGCTGTTTCATCAAAACTGCAAGACATGGTGACTCATTGTGACAAATCCCATATGCCAGTGGAACTGACAATGTCACCTGTTGCCCACTTTATGGATCATGGCAACAAGCATATTTTTTTTTCACCTCCCAATTTCACCTTCCTTTCCTCTTAAAGACTGAAGCCAGTTGCTTCTTCCAAGTTACCTTCCCTTACTCCTTTTACAATCCTTGTCATTTTTGTAATGTAAGAAAAAAAGCCAAAAAACATATACAACTTTTTTTCATGAAAATCCACCCCTAAAAAGGGGTTCTTTGTGGAACCACTTCACATGGTCAAAGAAAGTTCTGAGTAATTCCCAAATTAAAGAGGGCCTGGTGCTTTCATACGTTACATTAGCATAGTATTTTTACGCAAATGTGGACCAACAAGACCAAAATCACTGCACCAGATTTACAAAGTGGGGCAATGCATGCTTTGCGCCACGCGGTAACCCCTTGCAAGACATTATGCCTGTGCCAATCATAATGTATGTAAGGGGGGGGTTTCTTACCTTAGGGTGGCTGAAAAAATGGTGCAAAGAAATCCAAAAAGATTTCTTTGCACCATTGTTTGGCATTTTTAATGCCTACTCAGATCAGATGGTAAAAGGAGACACACCATTAGTTACAATGGGCCCCTATGTACTGTTCAAGGTTAGCACCAACATTTAGGTGCTAACCCTGAGCACTGCATCGTTAGTGCCAAAATAATGACGCTATTGCCCCCTACCCAGTGCCATGGTGCGCCGTATTTTAAATACAGCACCCACACGGTTTCGGTAGGGGGGTAAAAGGGGCGCAGGGAAAGTGGCACTGCATTGGGATCAATGGCACTTTCTTAAATCTGCCCCTAAATGTTTTATTTTTTTGGTTCAATTATGTGTTTAAGTGTTTGTGAGTTTTTCTATGTATACATGTATCATCCCCCATAAGTTAAATCAACGTAGCGCATCTGACTACTTTAATATTCACCAAGGGGAATAAGCCTATAAAGTATTAAAGAAGACATTAGCAAATGTTTTGAAATGTCATCTAGAATACTGAAATGCACGTGGATGTGTAAGTGGCTATATTAATGTCTCAGTGGATATGTAAGTGGCTGTATGGGTGTATTAATGCTTGTGCCGGTGGCTTTCTGTGTGGGTCTATGAGAGGGTGTGTAAGTCGCTGTATGTGTATGTGTGTGTGTGTGGGTGTGTGTGTGTGTGTGTGTGTGAATGAGTGTGAGAATATCTGTATGGGTGTATGAAGGTGTAACTGGGTATGTGAGTAACTATGTAGGAGTGTGAGTAGGTGTGACAGTAGCTGTGTGAGTAGCTATGTGAGTGACTATGGGTGTGTTAATGGGGATGTAAATGTCTGGGTGTGTAAGTGCACATGTCAGTGGGTGAGTAGGTATATGCATGTCTCTGTGGGTCTGTGAGTAAATGTGAGAGTGGGTTGTAGGTGTGTGAGTAGCTGTGGTGTATCTGTATGGGTATGTAAGGGGGTCTCTGAATGACTGCGTGGGTATGTGAGAATGTCTGTATAGGTGTGTAAGTGTTTGTATGAATGGCCGAATAGGACTGTATGTGGGTGTCTGAATGTGTAGGTGGGTGTATTTTATTTAATTGTAACATTAGCATATTAGTTTACAAAAAAGGGGTTTTACAATTGGTAACCAACAACATCTCCCTCATTTTCAACTTTCTGTTTCTTTACAAATTCCTTCTTCCCTTTCATTCCCTTCCTGGCAAACGTATTTCAAACTGCTTTGAAACTTTACACTTTGAACAGATTAAATGTTTTTCATAAACTACATACTGTCCTAAATGAGGAGCTTATTCTGTTGAATTCTTTAAGACATCTTGAGTCTGTGTTTACTCTGCTCTTTTCAAATGCAACTAGATACAAATCAGACAATGTCCTAACTCAAGACAAAGCTACATATGACATACCTTCCTTTCCTTAAACACTGTACTACCAATATTAATAAATGCTGCATCTAATCTAAAACCTTGTGATTTATGAATAGTAACGGTGTATGCTAGAGAATTTGGAAACTGTTTCTATCGAACACATAAATATTTTACAAGCAAAAAACAAGCAGTACATTCTCCAAATTGTTTTACATTGTCAACATGATCAAGTATATTCACAAGGCATTCCATCTCATTCCTTTTAGGAAAATTAATAAAAACAACATCTTTACCCATTGCACCATTAACCAAACTGTCTTCAACATTTAAATATTGGCAGAAATCAGCCTACAGTTTTTTCAATGAATTAAACATTTCTCCAATCCATTAGTTCATGCACTAGATTTTTCTAATGAATCCATTTTCGCTTGCATCTTTTTATTTAGAAATACAGTGACACCCTGGTGTTTCATTTATATCTTTTACTGTTTTACTTTCAGTTGCAAAATTTCTTCTTACTCCAATTCCAACAATTCATTGTTGAAACATGCTCACTCCTCCAATAAAGGCATTAGACACACAATGGCACTCATTACAACCCTGGCGGACGGTGTTAAAGCGTCGGTAAGACCACCAACAGGCCGGCGGTAAAAAATTTGCAATTACAACCATGGTGGAAACCGCCAACAAAGACAGCCACTTTAACACACTGACCGCCACGGCGGTACAGACAAACAGCTTGGCAGTCACCGCCAACAGACAGGCAGAAGACAATGTACCGCCCACAGTATCACAACCTACCAATCCGCCACCTTTTCCGGAGCGGATTCCCCGCCGATAAAAACACGGCGGAAACAGCCATTTCAAAGGGAAAACGCTCACCTCTACACACCCCACGAGGAAAGACAACACCATGGAACCGGAACTCCAAATTCTTCCTGCGATAGTCTTCCTGCTCCTATATGACCATCATCAACGCCGGTGGCGAAGACAACGTGAGTACTGCACCTACGACATAGGGGAGGGAGAGGCAAAAGTCAGGGACACACACACACAACACCCTCACCCCCACCCACAGTAACCAAATATATACAGATATAATTACACATTCAACAAAATATACATCATGATTAGTAGTGCAGGTAATGCACCATTCATTGTCCGTGGACCACTGGGCACAAAATGCATGGGCGAGGCCCTCATCAGACACCTGATCAAAACGGAGAGAACACTGCTGGGGCATCAGATAGAAATACAACAGGCACCTCAGGGAGAAAGGAAGGGGCGCCACCTCAGCCGGATGAGTGCACAACGCCAGATCCACGACGGGGCTCCATGCCCATTAATGTATCCTGGGGAATGAAATGCCACAGTCTCTCAAGTCTCTACAGTGAATGGGTTGCCCACTGTACCATCCTGGGGAGTGCAAAACCACAGTCTCTCAAGTCTCTGCAGTGGGAGGGCTGCCCACTGTTCAATCCTGGGGAGTGCAAAGCCACAGTCTCTCAAGTCTCTACTGTGGGTGGTTTGCCCACTGTACCATCCTGGGGAGTGCAAAGCCACAGTCTCTCAAGTCTCTACAGTGGGTAGTTTGCCCACTGCTTTATCCTGGGGAGTGCAAAGCCACAGTCTCTCAAGTCTCTCCAGTGGGTGGTTTGCCCACTGCTTTCTCCTGGGGAGTGCAAAGCCACAGTCTCTCAAGTCTCTCCAGTGGGTGGGTTGCCCACTGTACCATCCTGGGGAGTGCAAAGCCACAGTCTCTCAAGTCTCTCCAGTGGGTGGTTTGCCCACTGTACCATCCTGGGGAGTGCAAAGCCACAGTCTCTCAAGTCTATACAGTGGGTGCATTGCCCACTGTACCATCCTGGGGAGTGCAAAGCCACAGTCTCCCAAGTGGATAACAGTCTCCACTGGTTCTAGAGGGGGACTGGTGCCCAGAGTGCTTCATCCTGTTAAGGACAGACGGAGTGGATGCATGTCTCAACTGGTTCTGGAGGGGGACTGGTGCCCAGAGTGCTTCATGCTGTGAAGGACAGACGGAGTGGATGCATGTCTCCACTGGTTCTGGAGGGGGACTGGTGCCCAGAGTGCTTCATCCTGTGAAGGATAGACAGAGTGGATGCATGTCTCCACTGGGTCTGGAGGGGGACTGGTGCCCAGAGTGCTTCATCCTGTTAAGGACAGAAGGAGTCGATGCATGTCTCCACTGGTTCTGGAGGGGGACTGGTGCCCAGAGTGCATCACTCTCCCCGTGACGGTCCCAGTTGCATCACTGCCCCTGCCGGTCATGGGCTAGCGGTGCTTGAGTTGGCGGTCCTTGCCCTGTTCAGCGGTGCTTGCCATGGCGGTCTTTGCCCTGTTCAGCGGTGTTTGAGTTTGCTGTTTCTGACCTGTTCAGCGGTCTTTGCGCTGTTCAGCGGTGCTTGCCATGGCGGTCTTTGCAATGTTCAGCGGTGCTTGAGTTTGCAGTTTCTGACCTGTTCAGCGGTCTTTGCCCTGTTCAGCAGTCTTTGCCCTGTTCTGCGGTGCTTGCCCTGTTCAGCGGTGCTTGCCATGGCGGTCTTTGCCCTGTTCAGCAGTGCTGGAGTTTGCAGTTTCTGACCTGTTCAGCGGTCTTTGCCCTGTTCAGCGGTGCTTGCCATGGCGGTCCTTCATTGCCCAGCTGGGCTGGGGCTGGCGGTCCTTCACTGTGCAGCTGGGCTGTGGCTGCCGGGGCCCTCCTGGGCAGCTGGGCTGTGGCTGGTGGTGGCCTCCTGGCCACTGACGATCGGGCTGCCCTCCAGGGCACTGACTCTGGCGGTGGCCTCCTGGTCAGTGACAATGGGGCTGGCGGTGGCCTCCTGGGCAGCGGGGATGATGGCGGTCTTCTCCGCTGTGCTGCTCCTCCCAGATGTTGCCAATTTCTTCTGCCCCTTCCCCACCTTGGGAGGAGTCACAGCTGAGTGGACACTCCCCCCGGGACCCTTGTGAGCGGCTTTGCTGGCTGGAGTCTCCCCCCACTCCTGCCAGGCACTGTCCAACTTCTGGTGCTTCACAGGGGGGGGACTGGCTGTGCTGTGGCTCCGTGTCACACTGGCTGCCCTGGTGCCCAGTGCACTCCACATACCTCTAACAACAGGCACCACTGGTCCCGGAGATTTTTTGGCTGAGCTGCTAGTACGGGACCTATGAATTGGAGGGGGGGGTGGGAAAGAGGTCAAGCTTGGTCAGGAAAAGTTTCTTAGGAACACTGGTATGGGTAGCTGGAGGGGGTCTGGGAGTGGAGGAAGAGGAGGTGGTTGTAGGAGGTGTAAGGTTTGTGGCTTTGGGTGCAGGTGTATGCTCTGGAGGATGTCGTGAGGTGGACGTATGTTGGGTGGGTGTGTGCCTGCGTTTATGTACTTTGGGAGGGGGCGTCACAGACACACTAGGAGAGGACACAGGGGACGTGTAAATGGTAGTGGGGGTGGTGAGTGCAGGTGAGTGGGGTGTGGTGGTGGGTGTGCTGGTGCGGGACCTAGTGGCTGTAGTGGTAGTGCATGCAGGTGAGAGTGTAGACGAGACTGGGAGGGAGGAGGGAGACGACGAGGAGGGGGACACAGTGGAGGTAGTGGATGTTGCTGTGTCTGTATGTGTGTGATGCTTGCGTGAGTGCCTCTGGCATGTGTGGTGCCTATGTTTGCCTGAGCTTCCCTTGTGTGTTGACGTGTGTGCATGCTGGTCTGATGGTGTGCTTGGGATAGGCTGGGGTACAGGGGATTGGGTCTGGGTGGAGGAAGTTGGAGGGGGGAGGCTAGAGACAGGGACAATGGCTGCCATCAGTGCTGAGGCCAGAGTTTGCAGGGTTCGATGAAGGGCAGCCTGACCAGAATGAATGCCCTCCAGGAATGCATTTGTGTGTTGCAACTCCCTTTCTACACCCTGGATGGCATTCAACATGGTAGACTGCCCAACAGTGAGGGACCTGAGGAGGTCAATGGCCTCCTCACTGAGGGCAGCAGAGGTGACGGGCATGGGCTGAGGTGCCTAGGGCGAAGGTGATGCCCACCCTCCTGGGTGAGCGGGCATGGGGGAAGGCTGAGGGGCTGCTGGGAGGGCAGTGCTGGTAGGGGGGGTGGCGGCTGTACCTGTAGAAGTGGGGGGCACAGATTTTGCCGCCACCACAAGGGAGCTTCCATCGGAGGACAAGTCCGTGTCGCTGGTTGCAGATCCTGTGACCGCCGTGAAGCTCACCTCGCCCTCCGTCCCACTGGTGTATTCAGAGTCCGTGGTGTGGCCCTCCATGGCCATGTGGGATGCAGCTCCCTCGTGCTCCGGTTCCACTGTACCTCCGCCTGATGATGCTGATGCACACAAGAACAGGGAGACCAAAAAAAGGTGGGGGGGGACAGAAGAAAGACAGGTTGAGTGCATGGCTTACCGCTACCATTGGCGGACAATACAGACACAGCAGCCCCCTGCACTACCCAGCGCTTTTGGGCTCTACAGATGCAGTACCTGGGATATGGCCTACATGGCTATGATTGACATCTGCACACATAGATGACACAGGGGCATGTATACCTGTACTTGGCACTCTACAGAGGTGGGGTGGAGTGACACGTGGCCTGCATTACGTAGGGGCCTAGCCTACGGAACTCGCCCTGGCCTAGGGGAACCCACATCCCTCCTCCCACACCCAGACACCTTCACTGCGCACAAAGTCAGCAGAATGATGTTGTACTCACCCCCTTGTGTTTGCTGTGATGCCCTCAAGCGCCCATCCAACTCAGGGTAGGCCACCGCCAGGATCCGGAACATCAGGGGGGTCATGGTGCGACGGGCACCCCTCCCACGTTGGGAGGCCATCCCCAGCTGAGCCTCCGCCGTCTTCTTGCTCCAGCGGCGAATGTCCTCCCATCTTTTCCGGCAGTGGGTGCTCCGTCTGTGGCGGACCCCCAGGGTCCGGACGTCCTTGGCGATGGCACGCCAAATATCCTTATTCTGGTGGGCGCTGACCTACATGAAATGTACAGGGGAAGAAGAGACGTCATTAGCAACTGCACCATCGAAGTGAGTGGCCACATCCCTAGCCTTGCCATGTGGCACATGCGTTCACAGTCCTTCATGCACGCAGAAATGTGGCCCCTTCCTTCTTACAACCAGCCCTCTACACTCAGGCATAGCCCATACAACATGCTCCCTGTGCACTTACCTGTTGGTCTGGAGGACCGTAGAGTAGCGTGTACTGGGGGAGGACCGCGTCCACGAGCTTCTCCAACTCCTGTGCAGTGAAGGCAGGGGCCCTTTCCCCAGACGCACAAGCCATTATCTCTTCCAGACCGTACTCTTTGCAGTGTAGGTCCTCTCCTGTCGAAGATCAGGTATCGAGTGATTCAACAGATAGAAAATGGCGGTCACGTCCACGGTGGTGACGTCCGCGGCGGTGCGTATCATCACCGCCGGCACACTTCGTCATTGGCTCCTGGGACCCATAGGGTCCAATGTTAACCAATGCAGCATTGCGCCGCGGTCTTTGTCCGCCTACCGCGATGGTGTACAACGCCAGCGCAGTTACCTCACATCCCAATGTCCCACTTTAGAGGTCACCACTTCAGGGGCCCACATTGCTTCATTTTCAACTGCGTCACACATACCTAGGCCTAGCCTCAACACACATACAGGCAACTTTTTGGATTATGTTTCGTGTTCTGTGTAGACTGTGGGTACATACCTCTGAGTTGTTTAACTCTGTGGTCGCTGTTGTCCTTCCTAGGCACCGTCCTTTGGGACATGTGAGGAGATGGCGGAATCCTCCGGTGTACCGACCACTGGTGGACCTGTTGACAATGGAGGAGCGACATTTAATCATCACCTACAGGTTTGACCGTGCCACAATCCAGGAACTGTGTACCTAGTTGGAGCCTGACCTGATGTCAGCAATCCGCCATCCCACAGGGATCCCCCCTCAAGTGCAGGTGCTATCAGTGCTCCATTTCCTTGCAAGTGGGTCATTTCAAACAACAGTGGCCATGGCATCAGGGATGTCCCAGCCTATGTTTTCCAACGTGTTGTCCAGAGTGTTGTCTGCCCTTCTGAAACACATGCGGAGCTACATCGTTTTCCCTCAGGTGGAGGATTTGGCTACAGTTAAAGGTGACTTCTATGCCCTTGAACATATCCCTAACATCATAGGTGCCATTGATGGGACCCATGTAGCTCTGGTCCCCCCCCACGGAGTGAACAGGTGTACAGGAACCGGAAGAGTTATCATTCGATGAATGTACAGATGGTCTGTTTGGCAGACCAGTACATCTCCCAAGTAAATGCTATGTTCCCTGGCTCTGTGCATGAAGCCTACATCCTGCGGAATAGCAGCATCCCTTATGTGATGGGACAACTCCAGAGGCACCGGGTGTAGCTATTAGGGGACTCTGTTTACTCCAACCTGTCATGGCTACTCACCCCGTGAGTCCAGTGAGGAATCCCAGGACCAGGGCAGAGGAACGCTACAATGAGGCCCATCGGCGGACTAGGAGGGTGATCGAACGCACCTTCGGCCTCCTGATGGGCAGATTCAGGTGCCTCCATATGACGGGTGGTTCCCTATTCTACTCACCAAGGAAGGTGTGCCAGATCATCGTGACCTGCTGTATGCTGCACAATCTGGCTTTGCGACGACAGGTGCCTTTTCTGCAGGAGGATGGTCCAGATGACGGTGTTGTGGCAGCTGTGGAGCCTGTGGACAGTGATGAGGAGGAAGCAGAGGAAGAAGACATTGACAACAGGGACTCATTTATCCAGCAATATTTCCAGTGACACACAGGTGAGAACACATTCCTGCCTACTACAAGTACTTTCACACTTCTACCTCTATCCTGTCTGTCGATTTCAACCAGTATATGGTAACTGAGTTGTAAATTTCCATTACAGTTTCACAGGTGTGGTTATCAACGTGTGTCATCTGCTTAGATTCCTCATGGACTTGAGATTTGTAACATAGGTATGTTGACATTACATTTGAGAACGTTTTTTTTCACTGTCATTGCTAATACTCATTTTCATAATCACAGCCTGATTCCAGATTGTTTTGTGCTTCAAGGGTGTTTATTGAAGTGCTAAATATTGGAGGGGGGTGATAAAATGGTGATGGGTGATGGTGGAGGAATGTCCATGGCAGAGTCCAGTCTATTAGTCTCACAGGTGCACTGCCCATATGGGCATAGGAAGTGGAGCTGGGGCAGTTCCGATATGGACAGTGGGATGACAATCAGGGTGGTCTAATTTCTTGGTGGGGGTCTTGGCATCGTGCTCTGTCCTTTTCCTGGATCTCAGGGACCGCTTGCGGGGTGGTTCTCCGTGTGCAGGGGGTGGGGTGCTAGTGTGGTGGTCCTGTTGCGGTGCCTCCGGTCCACTAGCGCAGGCGGAGGTGGTGGGCAGTTCTTCGTCCATGCTAGTGTCAGGGGCCCCTTGGAGTGCCACGGTGTCCCTCCTGGTGTTCAGTATCTCCTTCAGAACCCCTATGATGGTGCCCAGGGCGGAGCTGATGGTTCTGAGTTCCTCCCTAAACCCCAAATACTGTTCCTCCTGCATGCGCTGGGTCTCCTGAAACTTGGCAAGGACCGTTGCCATCGTCTCCTGGGAGTGGTGGTATGCTCCCATGATGGAGGAGAGGGCCTCATGGAGAGTGGGTTCCCTAGGCCTGTCCGCCCCTGTCGCACAGCAGCCTTCCCAGTTCCCCTGTATTCCTGTGCCTCCGTCTCCTGGACCGTGTGCCCACTACCACTGCCCCCAGGTCCCTGTTGTTGTTGGGGTGGTGGGTTATCCTGGTTTCCCTGTAGTGGTGGACACACAGCTGATTGACGTGTCCTGGGTACGGAGGTATGGCCCGCTGGGTGGGTGCTGTGCTGGTGTTACCAGAGGGTGGAAGGTCTGTGGTGGCCTGTGACTGGGTGTGGGGAATCGACTATTCCGAGGCCCACGATGGTCCGGCTGGTCATCTGGATCCAGTTGGACAGAGCTGCTGTCATCACGGTGGGCCTCTTCTGTGGGTGGGGTAGAGATGTCTGGACCCTCCTGTCTGGTGACGTTGGGTAGTGGTCCTACAGGGGTATAAAAGCATGATTATTGCATCTGTGTGTGTCATAGTGTGCAATGGGTGGGTGAGCGTGTACCCCAGTGCTAGCATTCCTGTGTGGGAGCTTGTGTGATGATGGTTGAGGGGCGTGTTATGGGTATGTGCAGTGGGCATGCTTTAGTGATGGGTGTCCATGCTTTGTTGTGTCATGCAGGGCTTGGTGTTGGGATGTGTGGTTTGTGTTATTAGTACATAAGTGAGGAGTTGGAGTGATAGGGGAGGGGGTGAAGGTGGGGGTCTGTGATAGCATGCAGGTAGGGTGGGGGATATGATAGTTAAGATTTGACTTACCAGAGTCCATTCCTCCACTGACTCCTCCGAAGCCCTCAGGATGCATAATAGTCAAGACCTGCTCCTCCCATGTTGTTAGTTGTGGGGGAGGAGGTGGGGGTCCGCCGCCAGTCCGCTGTACCGCAATGTTGTGCCTGGAGACCACGGAACGCACCTTCCCCCGTAGGTCGTTCCACCTCTTCCTGATGTCTTCCCAATTTCTTGGGTGCTGTCCCACTGCGTTGACCCTGTCGACTATTCTTTGCCATAGCTCCATCTTCCTAGCTATGGAGGTGTGCTGCACCTGTGATCCAAATAGCTGTGGCTCTACCCGTACGATTTCCTCCACCATGACCCTGAGCTCCTCCTCCGAGAACCTGGGGTGTCTTTGCCGTGCCATGGGGTGGTGTAGGTGATGTGTGGGGTGGTGTATGTGGTGATGAGTGTGGTGATATGTAGTGGTGTGTGGTGTTTTGTGCGTGGCAGTAGTGTGGGTGATGGTGTTGTATGGTGGGGTTGTCTATGCTGTGCTGTTTCTCTGGCCTTCGTCTATATTTTTGGTAGTAGGGGTTTGTGGGTGATGTGGGTGTATGTTTTATATAGTATTGATTGTGTGGGAGTGGTGTGTGTATGTGTATCAGGTGTGTGTATTTCGAATTGTCCAATGTGGCGGTGTTTTGGAGATGTGTGTGTATTTTGAGCGCGGCGGTGTGTACCGCCAATGGAATACTGCGTTTCAAAGACCGCCGCGTGGATTCGTGGGTCGTGATAGCATGGGCGTGTTTCTGTTGGCGTGACGGTGGAGGTTTTGTTTTCGGCAGTTTATCACTGACCTTTGGTGTGGCGGACTTATGTGGGTGTCTTAATTTTGGCAGATTCCGAAATGTGGGTCATAATACCTGCGGCGGAATTCCGCGGCCGCGGCTGTGTGTTGGCGGTCTTCTGCACGGCGGTAAGTGGCTTTTACCGCCAATGTTGTAATGACCCCCAATATGTTTATCATATTGTATAATACTGAACATTAGTTCTGTTGCTATCTTTGCTGTTGGATAATGTTTTTTAAAGAAGACAACTTTGTAGAACAGACCTTCCCTCTTTTGGAAGAGCAACTGCTTGAATATTTTTAAAATATTACTATATTCAAAATCAGATACTTGTCACATATTCCTGATTCATTCTGTGTGTCTGAAATGTAATCAATTATTCACAATTTCAATGCTTCCCAAATAATTCCTGGTTTGATTATGCAGCAGTGTTTTGAACACAGGCTAACCCTTCACAGGAGTAAGCTGTAGTAGAGCTCCAAAAAACCATCAAATGTTTTCCTCCAAATAGGACATCATAATCCGTTCTCAGAACCTTTTGCATTCTTACATGCACAAAGGCAAGCATTGAGTTTGAGGCCATGGTCACCTCATCACTGATTAAACATTTCAACTTTTTTACAGTCTTGACAGTTCAAGAGAATGTTCACCAGATAACTTTTGGTATTCCAGTTTGTTGTCATGTTCCACAAGCAGCATCAAACGTGATGCAAAGTAATGCCTTTGATATTTTGTGCAGCTAGTCCAGTAGGTGCTGTAACCACACCTGATAAATAGTACTCAGTAGTCGTTTGTAGAAAATCAGTAAACTTGTAATAAGAAACTTTTACCAGTGCCATCTTGACCACAGACATACAACAGGTTCAAATGTTGAGCATACCCATTTTTTTCTTGTCATGAAGAAATCCATTCTCATACCTTTTGTTTCCATATATGTGCATTTGCACATCATTTAGCTGTGCAATTTAATCTGCAAAATCAGATCTTTTCTGTATTGCTTGCCTCATTGCAGTCTCCACCTTTTCATTGCAATAACAGCTTCATGTTCCATTCTTGGCTAAGCAAGTGGGTCCTGACTCCGAGGATCTGAGCTTTGGCTATTTTACAAACTCTCCTTAGCTACCTCAGCAGCAATTGTATCTTCCAGTTGAATTTCATCATTCAACATTTTCAAGTAGTTTGCAAATACTGAGAACTCAATGTCATTCTTTGCTGCATTCAAAGAGTCTTTGTATCAGGCAAACTCTCCTAGTATTTCTCTCTCACAACACCAAGGTTTAACCCCTTCGCTGCCAGGCCGTTTCCCCCTCCTGTGCCAGGCCTTTTTTTGCCTATTTGGGGCAGTTCGCGCTTAGGCCCTCATAACTTTTTGTCCGCATAAGCTAACCAAGCCAAATTTGCGTCCTTTTTTTCCAACATCCTAGGGATTCTAGAGGTACCCAGACTTTGTGGGTTCCCCTGAAGGAGGCCAAGAAATTGGCCAAAATACAGGGAAAATTTCGTTTTTTTAAAAAAAAAATGAAAAAGTGGCTGCAGAAGAAGGCTTGTGGTTTTTCCCCTGAAAATGGCATCAACAAAGGGTTTGTGGTGCTAAACTCAGCAGCTTCCCAGCTTTCAGGAACAGGCAGACTTGAATCAGAAAACCCAATTTTTCAACACAATTTTGACATTTTACTGGGACATACCCCATTTTTGCAATTCTTTGTGCTTTCAGCCTCCTTCCAGTCAGTGACAGAAATGAGCATGAAACCAATGCTGGCCTAAACATTTCTGAAAAGCAGACATAATTTTGAATTCAGCAAGGGGTCATTTGTGTAGATCCTACAAGGGTTTCCTACAGAAAATAACAACTGAAAAAGAAAAATATTCAAATTGAGGTGAAAAAAACATAAATGTTTCTCTACGTTTTACTCTGTAACTTTTCCCTGCAATGTCAGATTATCGAAAGCAATATACCGTTACGTCTGCTGGACTCCTCTGGTTGCGGGGATATATAGGGCTTGTAGGTTCATCAAGAAGCCTAGGTACCCAGAGCCAATAAATGAGCTGCACCCTGCAGTGCGTTTTCATTCTATACCGGGTATACAGCAATTCATTTGCTGAAATATAAAGAGTACAAAATTGCTATCAAGAAAACCTTTGTATTTCCAAAAAGGGCACAAGATTAGGTGTTGAGGAGCAGTGGTTATTTGCACATCTTTGAATTCCGGGGTGACCATACTAGCATGTGAATTACAGGGCATTTCTCAAATAGATGTCTTTTTTACACACTCTCCTATATTTGGAAGGAAAAAATGTAGAGAAAGACAAGGGGCAATAACACTTGTTTTGCTAATCTATGTTCCCCCAAGTCTCCCGATAAAAATGATACCTCACTTGTGTGGGTAGGCCTAGCGCCCGCGACAGGAAACGCCCCAAAGCGCAACGTGGACACATCCAAATTTTTGGAAGAAAACAGAGGTGTTTTTTGCGAAGTGCCTACCTGTAGATTTTGGCCTCTAGCTCAGCCGGCACCTAGGGAAACCTACCAAACCTGTGCATTTCTGAAAATTAGAGACCTAGGGGAATCCAAGATGGGGTGACTTGTGGGGTTCGGACCAGGTTCTGTTACCCAGAATCCTTTGCAAACCTCAAAATTTGGCTAAAAAAACACATGTTCCTCACATTTCTGTGGCAGAAAGTTCTGGAATCTGAGAGGAGCCACAAATTTCCTTCCACCCAGCGTTCCCCCAAGTCTCCCGATAAAAATGATGCCTCACTTGTGTGGGTAGGCCTAGTGCCCGCCACAGGAAACGCCCCAAAGCGCAACGTGGACACATCCACATTTTTGGAAGAAAACAGAGGTGTTTTTTGTGAAGTGCCTACCTGTAGATTTTGGCCTCTAGCTCAGCCGGCACCTAGGGAAACCTACCAAACCTGTGCATTTCTGAAAACTAGAGACCTAGGGGAATCTAAGGAGGGGTGACTTGCGGGACTCAGACCAGGTTCTGTTACCCAGAATCCTTTGCAAACCTCAAAATTTGGCTAAAAAAACACATGTTCCTCACATTTCTGTGGCAGAAAGTTCTTGAATCTGAGATGAGACACAAATTTCCTTCCACCCAGCGTTCCCCCAAGTCTCACGATAAAAATGATACCTCACTTGTGTGGGTAGGCCTAGCGCCCGCGACAGGAGACGCCCCAAAGTGCAACGTGGACACATCCAAATTTTTGGAAGAAAACAGAGGTGCCTACCTGTAGATTTTGGCCTCTAGCTCAGCCGGCACCTAGGGAAACCTACCAAACCTGTGCATTTCTGAAAACTAGAGACCTAGGGGAATCCAAGATGGGGTGACTTGCGGTGCTCGGACCAGGTTCTGTTACCCAGAATCCTTTGCAAACCTCAAAATTTGGCTAAAAAAACACATGTTCCTCACATTTCTGTGGCAGAAAGTTCTGGAATCTGAGAGGAGCCACAAATTTCCTTCCACCCAGCGTTCCCCCAAGTCTCCCGATAAAAATGATACCTCACTTGTGTGGGTAGCCCTAGCGCCCGCGACAGGAAACGCCCCAAAGCGCAACGTGGACCCATCCACATTTTTGGAAGAAAACAGAGGTGTTTTTTGCGAAGTGCCTACCTGTAGATTTTGGCCTCTAGCTCAGCCGGCACCTAGGGAAACCTACCAAACCTGTGCATTTATGAGAACTAGAGACCTAGGGAAATCTAAGGAGGGGTGACTTGCGGGGCTCGAACCAGGTTCTGTTACCCAGAATCCTTTGCAAACCTCAAAATTTGGCTAAAAAAACTTGTTCCTCACATTTCTGTGGCAGAAAGTTCTGGAATCTGAGAGGAGCCACAAATTTCCTTCCACCCAGCGTTCCCCCAAGTCTCCAGATAAAAATGATACCTCACTTGTGTGGGTAGGCCTAGCGCCCGCGACAGGAAACACCCCAAAGCGCAACGTGGACACATCCAAATTTTTGGAAGAAAACAGAGGTGTTTTTTGCGAAGTGCCTACCTGTAGATTTTGGCCTCTAGCTCAGCCGGCACCTAGGGAAACCTACCAAACCTGTGCATTTATGAAAACTAGAGACCTAGGGGAATCTAAGGAGGGGTGACTTGCGGGACTCGGACCAGGTTCTGTTACCCAGAATCCTTTGCAAACCTCAAAATTTGGCTAAAAAAACACATGTTCCTCACATTTCTGTGGCAGAAAGTTCTGGAACCTGAGAGGAGCCCCAAATTTCCTTCCACCCAGCGTTCCCACAAGTCTCCCGATAAAAATGATACCTCACTTGTGTGGGTAGGCCTAGCGCCTGCGACAGGAAACGCCCCAAAGCGCAACGTGGACACATCCAAATTTTTGGAAGAAAACAGAGGTGTTTTTTGCAAAGTGCCTACCTGTAGATTTTGGCCTCTAGCTCAGCCGGCACCTAGGGAAACCTACCAAACCTGTGCATTTCTGAAAACTAGAGACCTAGGGGAATCTAAGGAGGGGTGACTTGCGGGGCTCGGACCAGGTTCTGTTACCCAGAATCCTTTGCAAACCTCAAAATTTGGCTAAAAAAAAACACATGTTCCTCACATTTTTGTGGCAGAAAGTTCTGGAATCTGAGAGGAGCCACAAATTTCCTTCCACCCAGCGTTCCCCCAAGTCTCACAATAAAAATGATACCTCACTTGTGTGGGTAGGCCTAGCGCCCACGACAGGAAACGGCCCCAAAACACAACGTGGACACATCACATTTTTTCATAGAAAACAGTGCCTACCTGTGGATTTTGGCCTCTAGCTCAGCTGGCACCTAGGGAAACCTACCAATCCTGTGCATTGTTAAAAACTAGAGACCTAGGGGAATCCAAGATGGGGTGACTTGTGGGGCTCTGACCAGGTTCTGTTACCCAGAATCCTTTGCAAACTTCAAAATATGGCTAAAAAAACACATTTTCCTACCATTTCGGTGACAGAAAGTTCTGGAATCTGAGAGGAGCCACAAATTTCCTTCCGCCCAGCGTTCCCCCAAGTCTCCCAATAAAAATGATACCTTACTTGTGTGGGTGGGCCAGGTGCCTGCAACAGAATAAGGCCCAGAACTTGTAGAGATAGGGGGGATAGCACAGGGAGTTTATAAGGACATATTCTTTTATACATCTTTAGACTGACTCTGCTTTGGGACCCACATAAGTGAGGTGTCATTTTACTTGGGAGACTGAGGGGAACACTGGGGAGAAGGGATTTTGTGCTGGAGCGGTGATCGTACAAACAAAACTCAGGAAAATATGCTTTTTTATGCAAATTTTGCGGTTTGCAGAGGCGTCTGGGTAAGAAAATGTTGGGGGATCCACGCAAGCCACATCTCCCTGCAATGGAGATGTCTGGGTTTGGTAGGTTTCCCTAGATGAAGGCCGCACCCAGGACCAAAAACACAGATGGCCCCTCCCCCCAAACACAGGTAGTTTTGTAATATATCATTTTGATGTGTCCACATACGTCTGTGATGTGCCAAGCACTAAAATTGTGAAAAGAAACGCACTTAGGTTATGTGAAAAAGACCCCTCACCCACCAACCAAGTTGGTGGCATGCTTCATCATCGGGGTCCCACCTGAGACACCTAGCGTGTCTCAAGTGTGCTGCGACGCCTGATTGCAGCGGAGCAGGTTTTGTCATTTGTACCACACATACTGGTTGGATTTGGCACGAGGGTGAGTGATGGTTCAGTAGATCAAATTTTATTAACAAGAGATTTCACAAAAGTGAAATGCACTGGTAATAACTGAAAGGCCAAAAAACGGAACCAATGACTCACAGCTCGTGAGCTGTAAAGCCACAACAAGGCACCAACCGCTTTACAGTCCATTCACACACCTTTCAAACATGACATGCACTAGACCATTCACGCCGCCAGCCACGGGCCCAGCACATTACAAGACTCGCATCCACAGACAGCGCCAGTCAAGGGCCCATCACTTTCATATGCCCACATGCCTGATACAGCAATCACACCAGCTGATGAGTGTGTGGACTGGCGTTTGGCTGGCACTGCCAGCCAAGCGCCACCCCACCCACACCACCAGCCAAGCGCCACCACACCCACACCGCCAGCCCAGCGCCACCCCACCCACACCGCCAGCCAAGCGCCACCCCACACACACCGCCAGCCAAGCGCCACCCCACCCACACCGCCAGCCAAGCGCCACCCCACCCACACCGCCAGCCCAGCGCCACCCCACCCACACCGCCAGCCAAGCGCCACCCCACACACACCGCCAGCCAAGCGCCACCCCACCCACACCCCCAGCCAAGCGCCACCCCACCCACACCGCCAGCCCAGCACCACCCCACCCACACCGCCAGCCAAGCGCCACCCCACCCACACCGCCAGCCAAGCGCTACCCCACCCACACCGCCAGCCAAGCACCACCCCACGCACACTGCCAGCCAAGCGCCACCCTACACATGCCATCCCCTTTTTTTTGTTTTTAAACAACAAAGAAACCACTAATCATAAATTAGTACAAAACTACAAACACAAAAGCTCTAACTGAATACATGACTAATGCCAACCGTGAAACCGAACATATAAAAATATAAAACACCAGTTTACGCTCACGGAATTTCCCAATAATTCTTCTGTGTGTGGTAGCTCCTGAAACAGCCACCCACACACAGCCCAGGCTTTGAAGGACAATCAGGGCAGTACATCCTAGTCTCCTTCCTTATACCTCTTCGAGCACAGACTCTACATCTCTTAGCAGGAAAGTTTTTTTGGGCCGTGGGAGGAATGTGCTCAGCAAAGTGACGATCTTTCAATCTAGCCACATCCTCCACCACTGCTTCTCTAGGAACTCTTGCCTGTTCCAGCACAAAAGGCTAGCTATGATAGACTCCTGAAATTTCACAAATGTCATCCTTGACTCTGGAGAACTATCCTTAAACACAACAAAAGCATTAAAAGTTGCCAAGTGGAACAAGTGAAGCGCTAATTTCTTATACCACACATAAGACTTACGAGCAGCAGTGTATGGTTCTAACCTCTGATCTACTCTATCAACACCACCCATGTGCTTATTATAGTCTAAGATGCACACAGGTTTGCGCACTTCGGCAACCTGACCCCAAACAGCCACAGGTGAAGTACTCTCATCATGGATGGTGCTTAGCATGTATACATCCCTCTTGTCTACAAATTTCAGAGCTAGCAGCTCATCATTCCGCAAGGCACTGCACTGTCCCTTCTCAAGTTTGTTACAGACAAGCTCTTTTGGATAGCCTTTCCGATTAGAGCGGATTGTGCCACAAGCAACAGTGTCCACTCTGAACAACTCCTTGAACAACTGAACTCCAGTGTAGAAGTTATCTACATATAAATGGTGACCTTTGTTAAACAGTCGTCTACCAAGTTCCCACACAATTTTCTCACTAACTCCAAAAGTGGGAGGACAACCAGGGGGGTCAATATTGGAATCCCTACCAGTGTAGACCCGGAAATTATAAACATATCCTGTACTACTTTCTGACAGCATATACAATTTAATTCCATACCGTGCCCTCTTGCTAGGAATGTACTGCCTAAAAACCAAACGACCCTTGAACAGGACCAAAGACTCATCTACAGATATTTCTTTCCCTGGAACATAGATCTCTGAAAACCGATCTACCAAATGATCAAGGACAGGTCTAATCTTAAAAAGACGGTCAGAATCAGGATGATCTTGTGGCAAGGCTAAAGCATTATCTACAAAATGCAACATCCGAAGAAGAAGCTCATACCGGTTACAACTCATGATGGCAGGAAATATACTAGGGACTAGTAGACCAATATGAAGACAGCGATGGCTTCCTTATTAGCCCCATCAAAAAAGTTAAACCCAAGAACTTTTTCAACTCTTCCAGATTTGTGGGAATCCACCGGCTAGCTCTAGAGTGTGGCCTAAGTCTGGCAGCGTTGTCCCTCAAAAACTGCTCTGCATACAAATTAGTCTGCTCAACAATCTCTTCCAAAAATATATCGTCCATAAACAACTCAAAAAAGTTGACGGGCAAAAAGTTTTCCGTATTAACTCGACACCCTGGAAAACCAGTAAACGCAGGCAACTGTGGCTGCTCCATGTTTGGTGCAACCCATGTGTCAGGTCTTCCAATGGAAAGCCTTTCAGCCGCTGGCTCCTGCACCATTGGCACATCACTGTCCTCCTCTAAAACAGGCCCTTCATCATCACTGAGAGTGGCTTCATCATCAGATGATTCATCTCTGACAGAAAATTCACTTCCAGAATCCTGCACTTCCTCCTCTGCCTCAGATGCAGAGTCAGTCCATATTCATGGTCAGAAGATGACTCAAAAAGCACACTAACAACCTGCTGAGCAGTCATCCTACGGCTAGCCATGATCCTTCCTACAAAAATTAACTGGACAAATACACCACCAACAACCAGCACTGTGTAAGATAAGTAACAAAGTATAGGTTTATCACTAAGAATTATAAACTCAAAAACTATACTGCTCACTTGCCTGAAAAAGCTTGACTCACCAGCAACTACTCTGCACAGCCACAGCAATCACCAACGATATCCCACTAAAAAGAGAAAAAAAAAAGCAAATTAGACATAAGACAACACAATAATCATTGTGCATAAATCTAAGGACAATTTCACACACAATCCTGTATTCAGTACACCACCTACAAACATGTCATTCATGCATTGCAACAATACTCACTTGGAGTAAATTTATTTACTTACCTAAAACATGCAACTACGCAAACCGCAGGACAACTACTGCCAAAACTGCAACAAGCCACAGCAAAGTCAGCAAAAGCTTTGAACTAGAACAAAAAGGAGAAAAACTGTTATTATCATAAAAGCAAATACTTCGCCAGTTGACAAACACTCCGCCACTAACCATTTTTGAATTTTCCCTTATGTCTAGTGTTCTCTGCTTGGGGGAAGATGGGCCTAAAAAAAAATAGGCCAATCTACCCCCACGGGGAGGGGGCAGAAATCGCCCAGATTACATTGCACCCTTTGGGGGGGGCGACCCTTGCCCAAGGGGCCACACCCCCACACAAAGCACACACACACACACAAAAATAGTATCCCTGGCGCTATGAGGATTCTGCCCCCCTTGGGGACAGAAAGGCCTAAAAAATAGGCATATCTGCCCCCAAGGGGGGCAGAACTGCCCAATAATACATATGGGCCCCTGGGGCCGACCCTTGCCCTAGGGGCCGCCCCCCCAACACAAATAAAAAAAAAACAACAATAAAATCCCTGGTGTCTAGTGGCTTTCTGCCCCCCTTGGGGACAGATTGGCCTAAAAATAAGGCCAATCTGCCCCCAAGGGGGGCAGAAACGACGATAAATACATTGCCCCCCCAGGGGGAGCGACCCTTGCCCAAGGGGCCAACCCCCAACACAAAGCACACATACAAAACATAATATTTCTGTCGCTATTGGGATTCTGCCCCCCTTGGGGGCAGAAAGGCCTAGATAAAATCGGCCTATCTGTCCCCAAGGGGGGCAGAACTGCCCAAAAATACATGTGGGCCCCTGGGGGCGACCCTTGCCCAAGGGGCCGCCCCCCAACACAAAAAATAAAAACCAACAATAAAATCCCTGGTGTCTAGTGGCTTTCTGCCCCCCTTGGGGACAGATTGGCCTAAAAATAAGGTCAATCTGCCCCCAAGGGGGGCAGAAACGACGATAAATACATTGCCCCCCCAGGGGGAGCGACCCTTGCCCAAGGGGCCAACCCCCAACACAAAGCACACATACAAAACATAATATTTCTGGCGCTATTGGGATTCTGCCCCCCTTGGGTGCAGAAAGGCCTAGATAAAATCGGCCTATCTGTCCCCAAGGGGGGCAGAACTGCCCAAAAATACATGTGGGCCCCTGGGGGCGACCCTTGCCCAAGGGGCCACCCCCCAACACAAAAAATAAAAACCAACAATAAAATCCCTGGTGTCTAGTGGCTTTCTGCCCCCCTTGGGGACAGATTGGCCTAAAAATAAGGCCAATCTGCCTCCAAGGGGGGCAGAAACGATGATAAATACATTGCCCCCCCAGGGGGAGCGACCCTTGCCCAAGGGGCCAACCCCCAACACAAAGCACACATACAAAACATAATATTTCTGGCGCTATTAGGATTCTGCCCCCCTTGGGGGCAGAAAGGCCTAGATAAAATCGGCCTATCTGTCCCCAAGGGGGGCAGAACTGCCCAAAAATACATGTGGGCCCCTGGGGGCGACCCTTGCCCAAGGGGCCACCCCCCAACACAAAAAATAAAAACCAACAATAAAATCCCTGGTGTCTAGTGGCTTTCTGCCCCCCTTGGGGACAGATTGGCCTAAAAATAAGGCCAATCTGCCTCCAAGGGGGGCAGAAACGACGATAAATACATTGCCCCCCCAGGGGGAGCGACCCTTGCCCAAGGGGCCAACCCCCAACACAAAGCACACATACAAAACATAATATTTCTGGCGCTATTAGGATTCTGCCCCCCTTGGGGGCAGAAAGGCCTAAAAAAAATAGGCCTATCTGTCCCCAAGGGGGGCAGAACTGCCCAAAAATACATGTGGGCCCCTGGGGGCGACCCTTGCCCAAGGAGCCGCCCCCCAACACAAAAAATATAAACCAACAATAAAATCCCTGGTGTCTAGTGGCTTTCTGCCCCCCTTGGGGGCAGATCGGCCTAAAAATAGGGCCAATCTGCCCCCAAGGGGGGCAGAAACGATGATAAATACATTGCGCCCCCCGAGGGAGCGACCCTTGCCCAAGGGGCCACCCCCCAACACAAAGCACACATACAAACATATCTTTCTGGCGCTATTAGGATTCTGCCCCCCTTGGGGGCAGAAAGGCCTAAAAAAAATAGGCCTCTCTGCCCAAGGGGGGCAGAACTGCCCAAAAATACATGAGGGCCCCTGGGGGCGACCCTTGCCCAAGGGGCCGCCCCCCAACACAAAAAATAAAAATCAACAATAAAATCCCTGGTGTCTAGTGGCTTTCTGCCCCCTTTGGGGGCAGATCGGCCTAAAAATAGGGTCAATCTGCCCCCAGGGGGGGCAGAAACTATGCAAAATACATTTGCCCCCAAAGGGGAGCGACCCTTGCCCAAGGGGTCGCTCCCCCACACTAATAAACACACACATAGACAAATCCCTGGTGTCTAGTGGGCATTCCTGCTGCCCGATCGCATCGATTCCCTCGATGCCTCTCTCAGAGCACCCCCCCCCCGCACGAAGGTGAAAAACTCACCTTCTCCATTAGACGCGCTGGAAGCAATGGCTTCCAGCACGTCTTTCCCCCTTTTCATGAAATCAGGCAAGCGCTTCCCCCGACTGCCAGTCCCAGGACGTGGCGGGGAAGGGGTGAAACTGTTGCAAAAGTGCCAAACAGAAACATTCTATTTTTTTTTAGTAGTCTGGCAACTCTGTTTTCTATAGTCATTTGGACTGCCTTTGCTATGTAGCACCAAACACCCATTCTAAACAACTACTACAAATTTACCTTCACCTGCATTTTCTGTCACATTTTTTCTCTATCTGTAGTATTGGATACTTCATAGAGACCAACATTTTCAAGAGGTACACTCCTTTTTGGATAATAAGTGTTCAATATGTTCAATATGTTTGTTTTTACTTTGTATGTTATATATCACTCAAATTTGGCAAAATATTGAATATCTGGAAGATATCTCTGAATGGTTTCAAGCTGATACTAGGCCTGGACTCGCCCAAATATTCTCTTTCAAATTAGAATATAAACAAGCAGAACTCAAATGATCATAACCGTCCTAGGATCCAATTTCCCTGTGTCAAAGCATCTTCAAACTGAAGATCTCTTTCCATACATCTTTCATTTCTGTCTTCTGAGATTTTGTTATGTGTGAAGTAACGTAACAAGCAACAGCTATAGAGTTTCCTGCCACAAATGTAAAATCCATATTGGCATTCCACAAAATTGCAGGATTGTAGTCATTAATATATTACAAAGCCTCTGTTCTGCTGAGGTCGTAGGTGTTTTTTTGTGTTTTATGAGCAACTGAATATCTCACTGCAGACATATAACTGCTCACTCTTCCATTTGAAACAGCAGGTTTTAGAAATTCAAAACATTTTGTGTAAAGCTTTCCTTATTCTCTGTATTTCTGCTGACAGGCCTTACCATATCTGTGTGATTGGAAATGGAGTACTTGATGCATTAGGCATTTTTCCTCAGTGTCTTTTTGAATGCTACATGTCAAATATTGTTCTATGAAAGAAAGTACAGACTCATCTGTGTCTGTTCCTAATTTAGGTGCATTTTTACCTACAACCACACATGAATATGAGTAGCACCTCTTGCATGGTACTCTTTCCTTCATCAAAGGAAAACAGTAATTCTTTAAGAGGTTGATTATTTTGTTGCAGGTGAAGGGCAACAGAACCAGACATGTGTGGTTAAAGTACCTGCAAATATTTGCAGAATCCAGAGATCAAAGTTCTCCTGATGTCTGCAAGAGTTTGCTTCGTTTAAAAACTCATGTAAATCATCCCATGCATACTCTCCACAACTCAGTGTTACAAACCAAGGGCCCAATTTACAATGGTGCTTACAAGTAGTATCTTTACATCCACACTCGTGGGGGGGATCCGCCCCGAGTGCAGATGTAAAGATGCTACTCATGAATGCCAGTACTAATATCTGTGTTTTGTTCCACTATACCTGAACATACCAACTCCTAATGTTGCACAGACTGTACTTTAGGACCAAAGAAATTGAAATGAATACACCCACAAACATTTTCAACCTCTGATACCATACCATACAGAAGTGCTTTGTTCATTTCTCCTCAACACAATGCAAAACCTTTCACAAAGTGAAGTCTTCTAACTAAATATCATGTTGTTGAATGATTAGCATCCAACATTTGAAAATGATTAAAAGTACTTTTGCACACTTTCCTCACTAGACACGCCAATGGGTGTCCTTGTAAATTAGAATATTTCTTCACTTTGCATGAAGTAACATTGCAGTTAGATGAAAATTGAAATAGAAAAATTCTTAATGTATCAATTGATTCCTGGTGAATACTACAAATATTACTGTTCTCCAGTTTATACACAGAGGCTTGTCTATGCCTTCCTGTACCCCTTCACCTCTACATTTCTAGGAACCATCTCTTCCTTTGAAATGGGAGTGTAGTTTTTTACCTCATAGCATCGGCCATTTGTTTCAACTGCATACACTAATGTGTTCCATTGTAAGTAGCTTTATTTGTTATGAAAGTCTCAGTACTAGACATATACTTCCATTATCCTTGGAAATGTTTGCAAAAATCACTTTTATTAGTAAGCCTTTTTTGGCTTCTTTTCTTTTTAGACAACACTGTTGTATTCAGTTTTCTCATTCTGGTTAGAATCAACTTAACTAATTTACAATTCAGGGCAAATGCTTTATCAACAACACTCTAGGGCCCGTATTTATACTTTTTTTGCGCCGCATTTGCGTCGTTTTTTGACGCAAAAACGGCGCAAACTTGCAAAATACCATTGTATTTTGTAGGTTTGCGCCGTTTTGCGCCAAAAAGCGGCGCAAATGCGGCGCTAAAAAAAGTATAAATACGGGCCTAAATGTATTGTTTTTGGCTCATACTGTCCATCTCCTCTGCTTTATGTTTCATGCCAAATTCTGTATTATTCTGTTTCTAAATATTCTCAATCATATTTCTTTAGTTTTTTTCTGCCTTCTTGTCAAATTAGTTTTTTATAACATGTTTCACTTTCAATCTGACTTACACCTTCTCCTTTATGAGTTGATTGTAAACCTCACTTTTTATTTTAAACTTTTTCCATATGTTTCATTTTTTCATTTACTCTTGTAACAAACTCCTTAATTCTTTTACCTGCAGCTTTGTTCCAGTACGTTCTCCACACCATGTCCTTTTTTACTCTCATCTTTAAGCGGATAGTGCTTGTTCTTCTTTTTCTCTTCTTCCTGTCTTTCTCAGCATTGTAAAACCTCCTCTTTAAAACCAAGTAGATATCTGAAAAGCAAATATAGAATGCATTTTCCTTTATACTATATACTATTAGATTACATGCTATAAGCAAGGGAATAGCTATCTATGTGGTTATGTAAGTGTGCGCGAGATTGTGTAAGTTTCGAGTATAAGTATATAAATGGGTATGTGAGTAGCTGTACTGGTGAGTGACTTGGTGTGGGAGTGGTTGAGTGGATATGTGAGTCAGAGTATCAAAGTCTCTGTGGATGTGTCACTGGATTTATACGTAGCTGTGTGAGTGTGTGACTGGATGTGCTAGTGACTACATGACGTTCTAAATAGGTATGTAAGTAGGTTTATGGAATAGTAACTGGCTGTGTTTAAGGGTGTTTGGGTGTGTAACTGTATGTACAGTTGGTTTTGTTACATAACATACATAAGGGCTGTGAGGGTGTGTGAGTGTATGTGTAAGTGCCTCTATCGCACTCTGACTGGGTGTGTGAGAGGCCGCATGGTTGGGTGACTGGGTGAATAACTGGGCATATAGGTGTGTAAGTGTGTGTGTAACTGAAAGTCTGAGTGCTTGGTACATGAATGGCTGTATAGCAATATGAGTGTGTATGGCAGTACCTGTAAGGATGTGTGAATGACTATATAAGTGAATGTGTAGGTGGGTAAATAGATGTATGCTTTTATGGGTGTGTGACTGAGTGTTTCAGTCACTGTCTGGCTATGTGAGTGGTGAGTACATAAGTGTACTCTGGGTGTGTAACTGGGTGTGTAATTGCCTGCTTGACTGTGTGAGTAGGTATAAATTAAATATTAATAAATTACATACTACAAGCAAGCACACACATCCAATTCTCAAAGGAATTCATGCATACTGGCTTAGCAAAACAACTATATTTTCAGTATAGCATTTTCTTTTCCTCCTTTGCTGCTCACTATAGTTTTTGCTTATATACACTTGTTTTTTTTAAAAAAAAGATTTTTTTTAAGTATGACCTAATTGACATATCTGTTAAATCTCTTTGCTAATATCTATTAATATCTGTTCTCTACTGCAAATGTTTAGTCAGAAATATGACAATGCTCCCTCACTCTCATAACAAATGTACCAATAATTGCTATCATAGCCACTGTGTTTTCACTCATACTCTTTTACTTAGCACATCACAGACTTCCTTTCATCTTTTATGTTTGTTAAACCACTTCTAAATGGTCACTATTTCTTAACCCTTTCCTTGTGATGAAGCCCAATTTGGAACATTTTTTGGAGATCCACTGATCCACCCTGCGGTTCAGTGTAGCCCACCTCATGTGGTCTGCAGTGAATCCACAGATCCACAAAAAAGACCTTGGGACGCATTCAATAATCTGCTGTAAATGCTTTTCATTTATATTTTATTTGATAAAATATTGTCAAAGTTAAGACATACTCTCCCTGCTGAGCAATGTTTGTACACCTATCTGCTTTTTAGTTTCACACTGGAGTCTCCTTTGTTCCCTTCACCCCATACTCTTTTTGCTGCATTCCATAGTGACCATGGTTTCAATAGTCTTTGCCTACCAGCAGGTCAGACGTTCACAAGTATTTCTTTCACAGCTCACTAGAGTCACATTATTTGTAGCAGGTGTGGTTGACTGTTTGCAATTCCAACCATATCCCAAACAACATAACCTTTTTATTTTTACAAAGTCAATCACAGTGTTAGTTACTTTTGTATTCTAAAGTAAATATTTAATTTTTGTTCCCTGCATATCTTCACCATACAATCAAATATGTTATTTTATATTTTATGTGCTGTCCTCCATTGTACACGCCTTTCATAATCAAAACAGCCCCCCCCGCTGCAACCTTTTCCTATGTGCTACTATTGCTTGTTTCCAAAATGGTCAGAGTCTGGATTGTGGGCCACAGTTTCATATTTTGGGTCAGGAAGAGTGCTAGAAAGAATGGCATTGACATGGACCTAGGTTTACCTGATGTAAATATAACTTGGGTTGGCCAGAGAGGGTAGAGTGGCATCAATGGCTGCCTTTGGTTGAAAGAATTACATAGTGCCAACATCCAAACCTCATGATTGTGCACTGTGGTGGTAATCACCTGTGAACAATTACTAGAGTAGGAATGGTTATCCTAAGAAGGATACCTTTGCTAAATTAATGTACTTTTCCCACATACTGCCTTGTTGTTCTACAACAATTGCCAAAGAAAGAAGTGGCAGTGGTCAACCCAGTTTTGTCCGCAGATAGAGAAAACATGTCAATAAAGCTGTTTCTGCACTTCTCCCCTTGTAATCTATTATTGGGATGAACTCATGCTCTTTAGTGCATTGGACATTAGAGGAGATGACACCCGGTGTACACAGACTCCCAGAACTGTAGCTGCCCTAGACTTTATTTTGTTGCCCTGACTGTATCCTATTCTCTGCTACTGTTTCAGCAGGGCATAGTTGCACAATTATTTGGGAAACCAAAAACTAGGAGATAATGTAAGACACTTGGTTAAATATACGGGTTGTTATTTTTGGAACCTACTTGGCTTGAGTACCCCTCAGGAGCTGGCCTCAGTTTGTGAGGTGAAATGATTGCTTAGCTTGTAGGGTGGGCTATATCAGATTTCAAGCCCACTTGCTGGGGAGGGACTTCAACCCCACAGTATCCCTTTGTGTTGGATTTGTAGCTTGATGGCTTACATGAGGCCCTTCCCTTCAGTTTGAGGGTCAATCTGTTAGACTAATAGTGCAAAGAGTCTTGCAGTTTGACATATGTATGCCACTAGTTTTTACATCCTTTCAAACAGTTTTCCTTAAGTTTTTTCTGTGTGTGCTAAAGTTATTAATTTTATCTCACTTATGTTTTAGTTTGCACAATACAAAGTTTTATATTGTGTTACCAACAGAAGGCATCTCAAGTTTTCAGGGTTTTATTTTTATATATCTTACTCTATTTTAATAAATTCTAAGGTATAACCAGCCTAGCAGCACTTTAACACTTGAGGGGGCTTCAACGAACACAGGTAAAAGTGATAGGGAAACTGAAGAGTATCAAAAACACTCAGGTGAACCTAATGATGAGAAAGTCCTAGATCCTTTCCCAAATATTTGCACCTTGCATGATATTGACAATGTCATAGAATTACCCCATAATCCCAAAAACTTTAGGTGCAAAAAAAAAACAAAGTAGCAACCTTAATTAACAAAAAAAGTACCAAAACATGCTATCGATTCTCTGATAACACCCAGTTGCTTTTACTCAAGTACTCATCCCCGAGGGTGCATAGGAAACAGCCACTCAAGCCTGTGTTCAATCTAAATCGAAATCCCTCTGGAACCTACAATAGTTTGTTCAAAGTTTTTTTCAAGTGTTTTCTCCAGCTGAAGAACCCACTATTGAACCTTGTATGAGGTCTGTTATCAATGTACAGCCTTCAGTAGCAGACAATACTAAAGAACAAATAAATGACCTCTGGGAAATGATTACCATCGTGGGGGCAGAAATTACAAGAATCAAGGAACATCTAGGGCCAGATGTAGGAAGCTGTTTGCATGGTGTAAACTGCGAAAATCGCAGTTTGCGCCATGCAAACAGCCTTCTGCGATGCACAATTACAACTTGCAAGTCGGTACCAACTCGCAAATTGTGAATGCGACTCGCAAATAGGAAGGGGTGTTCCCTTCCTATTCCCGACTCGCATCGCAATGCAGAATTGCTTTGTGACCGCGAATGCGGTTGCAAAGCAATTCGCAGTTACCACCAGTGTCACACTGGTGGTAACTCATTCACAAAATGGAAGGGGTCCCCATGGGACCCCTTCCCCTTTGTGAATGTTGCCCAAAAGGTTTTTTCAGAGCAGGCAGTGGTCTAATGGACCACTGCCTACTCTGAAAAATCGAAACCAAATGGTTTTGTTATTTTTTTAATTTTGCAACTCGTTTTCCTTTAAGGAAAACGGGCTGCAAAATAAAAAAAAAACAGCTTTATTTAAAAAGCAGTCACAGACATGGAGGTCTGCTGACTTCAGCAGGCCACCATCCCTGTGAGTGCAGGGACTCGCTATGGGGTCGCAAAATGCGACCCACCTCATTAATATTTATGAGGTGGGTCTTTGCGACCCCATAGCGAGTCGCAGACGGTGTCTGAGACACCGTTCTGCATCAGGATTTGCGATTCTGAAATTGCGAGTCGCACCGACTCGCAATTTCAGAATCGCAAATTCTGATCTTGCTACATCTGGCCCCTACTGACATAGCTCAATCCAGATTGTGAAATAGAATGCGGCCATTTGCATATATGGGGGGATTATTTTTCAACCTGGCACTTTACCAAATATGTTATTCTCCCATATTTGAAGAGAAGTATCCCTGAGGCCTTTACACTCCACCAGTAGAAACATACAGGAGCTATCTTGCTCCCCCCCATTAGCAATTAGCAGAATCATTTTTTTTGTCTAACGTGGCCTCTCAGTCTGTTATATGGTTCCTATTCTGGGGAAGACTAGGATCTGCTATTTTACCCCTTGGCATGGAATAACTACATCCCCAACTTGGACCCCTTACAGCTATGAACTACACAGCTCCTAGTCCTGATTAACCTACATCTAGTTTGCAAAACTACCTTGAAGTAGGCCTTGCTCGGACACTTCCCCTTATAATTTAACCATCTATATGACAGGCGTTCCCAAGCTTCAGGCACATTAATGGGAAAACAAGGCTTCCCTAACCAAGTCATTCTTTGGATCATAGACGTTTGGAAGTGTCATTGTGTAATACATTAAGATACACTTATGGCCACCAGGCTACCATCTGCAGGAGGTAAATTAGATCTTGTCAAATTGACCTTTACTCATCCTTCCATTGTGAATGGCCTATTATCATTAGAAGCTCAACACATTCCCCTAGCTAACTCTAACATCCAGTTCAGAATCCATATACCTTCACCAAAGATGGCTGACCCTCCCCAAACCTTTACCCCCATATCATGTGTTGAATGACTGGAGCCTGCAAGCAATCCTGCCTTAAATAGATCTGTAAGATCTAAAGGTACATCTTCACAAGGACATTTTCTAGGTCTATCTATACATTGGTCTTTTCAAGACGTCAGTATTATTGCTGAAATCGAGCCTCTGACAGTTCCTGACCTGGTCAAAGAAATTGGTTCAGTTGCAGGAACAACATCCATACTAACTTCTCTCTGCACATCCCATAGGGAAACTAACATTTCTCCAGAGACCTCAGACTTAACCTCTGACTGAAAGTAGTACCTTATCACTGGTCTCCTGGAATTTAATAGGGCTGAGGAGCAAAAAGATACAAATAGACTGGGGGCTTTCATTGTTAAGAGTGATATTATCATGTTCCAAGAAACCTGTGGTAAAAAGTGCCATCACACAGGCAAGCTTTTAAACGTTTTTTTGTACCAGCTGGAAAGTCACAGACTGACAGATCATCTGGGGTACTTGAATTATATGGTTTAACATTTTCTTGGGATGCCATATGAAGCAATTAGGCCCGTATTTATACTTTATTTAGCGCCGCATTTGCGTCACTTTTTGACGTAAAAGCGGTGCAAACTTGTAAAATCCAATTGTATTTTGTAAGTTTGCGCCGTTTTTTCGTCAAAAAGCGGCGCAAATGCGGCGCTAAAAAAGTATAAATACGGGCCCTAATTTTTTATTATCTCAAGCTGCTCAGGCTAGAGGTTTCATCCTGGAATGGGAAAAAAATGTTTTTGTACAATATGTGCAATATAAGTGCCCCAAAGTCTTCTGAGCCCCCTGTCCTAATATTACTGGAAGCCAACATTGAAAGGGTTGCCAAATGGGCTGCCATCATTGTTGATGGGATTCTTAACGTTACCTTTGAGCCTTCTGCTCTCTTAAGGCTTATTGCTGAGGAGACAGATCAAACATGGGGCATTGCACATCCCCATGCATAGGTACATTGCCCATGTCAAGGTATTCATATAAATGATAGATCTTTGTTTATGTTGCCACCTGATAGCAAGCAATGGCCAAACTGTCTCTGATTTAGCTAGGTGTTCGATATTTAGGATATTTAGAAGGAACTCTTATCAGAGTAGCATTGATTACATACTATTGGATTTTCACTCTTGGTACAATCTCATCAACAATGGAAATTATACATCAGTTTGACAGTGACCATTTTTCTTTGTTTCTCACCCTCTGGGGTAAATTAGGTCATTCAGATAGGCAGCTAGGATTGCCCTGTGGCAATTTATCAGTCACTAATAACCGGAGAAAACTAATATGGGAGTGTGTTGCTAACAATAGGGACACCAAAATTTTAAAAAAGAAGTAAAATATTTAGGCATTAGAATTTGTAACAGCTTGGAAGAGATTGCTGAAATAAACTTCAATAGAGTCATGAAAGAGGTCAATAAGTCCCTTTTAAGTTGGGCTCATCTTAAAGTTCAGAAGAACTAATTTAACCAAAATGTCCATTTTGCCAAAGTTTACTTTCCTCTTCAACATGATACCCCTGCATTTCAAAAAGACCTGGATATAAAAGTTGCAAGGGAAAATAAACTCTTTTATCTGGGAGTCCAAAGGAGTCAGGATTCTCCGGAAGAAGTTGAGAAGGAAATATGTTAAAGAGGGAATAGTGCTTCCGTGTATTCAATTATATGTCTGGGCTTTCCAGTTAAAGAACACAAAAGACTTACTATCTGGGTTGGTGGGAACTGATTAAGGGACACTATGCTGAAGGACGAAGTTGGAGGGGGGTTGAAACTAATGTATAAATTTGTACATCCCAGATTTTACAAAAAAGTGAGATTAAAAGTCCTACAGGCGGCCTCTCAGCTATGGGCCCAAATACGGGAAGTAACAAACTTAACATATTATAGTAAGTATGCCCCAGTGTGGGACTTCCTAGGAACACACTTAGGGGGTCATTACAACCCTGGCGGTACAAGACCGCCAGGGCTGAAATGACGGAAGCACCACCAACAGGCTGGCGGTGCTTCCCTGGTCATTACGACCACGGCAGAAGCGCAGCGGTCGCACCGCCGGGGCCGGCGGTTTCCCGCCACAATGGCCCCAGTGTAGTAATCCGCCAGGGCAGCGCTGCTAGCAGCGCTGCCCAGGGGATTACGAGTCCCCCTACCGCCAGCCTTTTCCTGGCGGTTTGAACCGCCAGGAAAAGGCTGATGGTACGGGGAGTCGCGGGGCCCCTGGGGGCCCCATGCAGCTATTCACTGTCTGCATAGCAGACAGTGAAAAGCGTGACGGGTGCAACTGCACCCATCGCACGGCCGCAACACAGCCGGCTCCATTTGGAGCCAGCTCCTATGTTGCGGCCGAGATCCCCGCTGGGCCGGCGGGCGGAAACCAGGTTTCAGCCCGCCAGCCCAGAGGGGATCTCATAATGACCGCAGCGGGGGTGCGACTGCATTGGCGGCCGTCCGGCGGTCAGATCTTGGCGGGCTGCTGTAGCTGCCCGCCAAGGTCATAATGAGGGCCTGAATGTCTTAAAGATAGCTTAGCACTTCCCCTGAGGGATGCATGCATTACTGTATGGGGGTAGCTGTTGCAGGATGGGAAAATTCCCCCCTGGGAGGAACTGGCGGCTAAAAGGCAGGGAGCTTTGTCAAAATTTAAATATTATCAATTGCAGAGCTGGGCCCAATTTTTGAGAGAGGAGGGTTTGGATACGAATAAGCTGGAGGAGAAGTTGACTAAAGTTCCAACTCGGTAAAAAGGAAGTAGCAGTTTACTATGGCTAACGTCTTGGCGCTTACTATACCAAGTTGTACAACCAGCATGCTTAAGAAGGAATCACCTCGTCACTCTTCATAGGGATTACTATACTCCTAAGAAATTAGCAAAATTCAAAGAATTGGAAAATCCTTGTTATAATAAATGTGGTCTTAGTAAGGTAGATGGCTTACATATGTTTTTCTCTGTTCCCATATCCAGGTATTTTGAATGGAGGTTAGTAGGATGGTAAAGGAGATCTACTTGGTGATAATATAGGCCCAAAGCTGGCCGTTTTCAGATGGACACCTAAAGTCAGTGGCCTAAACAGCTCCAAAATAAAATTGTTGTTTTACTTGATGATATTGGACAGAGGGGAACTATGTAGGCAATGGATATTATTTAAGGCTCCTGCAAAAAATGATTGGTTGAAGGCAGTAACTCATATTTGTAAGATTGACTGCTGTCCCGTTAATGCAAAAAAGACTAGAATGATGCAGTCCCCCTAGATAAGATGGTGGGAGAGAAAGGCGGGACTGGTCTTGGTAGGGCCAGTGTAATTTAAGGTGTCCGATGATTAGGGCCATAAGGGATCAAGACATGGGCCCTCATTACCATATTGGCGGTAAAAGCCGCTTACCGCCGTGCAGAAGACCGCCAGCACACCGCCACGGCTGCGGAATTCCGCCACAGCTATTATGACCCACAGTTCGGAATCTGCCAAAATTCAGTCACCCACACAAGTCCGCCACACCAAAAGTCAGTGATAAACTGGCGATAACAAAACCGACACCGTCACGCCAACAGAAATACGCCCACACTATCACGACCCACGAATCCACGTGGTGGTCTTTCAACAGCGGTATTCCATTCCATTACCGCTGCGCTCAAAATACACACACATTTACAAAACACAGCCACATTGGACAATTCCAAATACACACACCTGATACACATACACACACCACTCCCACACACCCAATACAATAAAAAACACACACCCACATCACCCACAAACCCCTACTACCAAAAATTCCGAATGAAGGCCAGAGAGAGACACCACCATCAAGAACAACTGCATCCACAGGCACACAACACCATCACCCACAGAACTTCCACGCACCTCACACAACACACCACTAGATATCAGCACACTTTTCACCACACACTCAACCCCACACATCACCTACACCATGTCATGGCACGGCAACGACTCTCCAGGTTCTCGGAGGAGGAGCTCAGGGTCATGGTGGAGGAAATCGTCCGGGTAGAGCCACAGCTATTCGGATCACAGGTGCAGCACACCTCCATTGCAAGGAAGATGGAGCTACGGCGAGAATCGTGGACAGGGTCAACGCAGTGGGACAGCACCCAAGAAATCAGGAGGACATCAGGAAAAGGTGGAACAACTTACGGGAGAAGGTGCGTTCCGTGGTCTCAAGACACCACCTGGCGGCTCAGCAGGCTGGTGGCAGACCCCCTCCTCCTCCCCCACAATTAACAACATGGGAGGAGCAGGGCTTGGCGATTCTGCATCCTGAGGGCCTCGCAGGAGTAGGTGGAGGAATGGACTCTGGTAAGTCAAATCTTGACTATTACATCCCCCACCCTACCTGCATGCCAGCACATACCCCCACCCTCACCCCCATCAATCTAACTCCTCACAAATGTCCCTACATCACAAACCACACATACTAACACCAAGCTCTGCATGCAACAACAAAGCATGGACACCCATCACCAAAGCATGCCCACTGCACATACCCATACAACCCCGTAAACCATCATCACACAAGGTCCCACACAGGAATTCAAGCACTGGGGTACACGGTCACCCACCCATTGCACACCATGGCACACACAGATGTAATAACCATCCTTTTATACCCCTGCAGGACCCCTACCCAACGTCACTGGACAGGAGGGTCCACACATGTCCACACCACCAACAGAAGAGGCCCACAGTGATGACAGCAGCTCTGTCCAACTGGATCTAGATGACCAGCCCGGACCATCAGGGACCTCGGGACAGTCGGTTCCACTGACACAGTCACAGGCCACTACAGACCTTCCCCCCTCTGGAAACACCAGCACAGAACCCACCCAGGGGGCCCATACCTCCGTCCCCAGGACACGTCAATCAGCAGTGTGTCCACCACTACAGGGAACCCAGGCTAACCCACCACCCCACCAACAACAGGGACCTGGGGGCAGTGGCAGTGGGCACACGGTCCAGAGGACGGAGGACCAGGAACACAGGGGAACTGGGAGGGCTGCTGTGCGACAGGGGGTGGATAGGCCAAGGAAACCCACTCTCCACGAGGCCCTCTCCTCCATCATGGGAGACTACCACCACTCCCAGGAGACAATGGCAACGGTACTGGCCAAGTTTCAGGAGACCCAGCGCCTGCAGGAGGAACAGTATATGGGCTTCAGGGAGGAACTCAGAACTCTCAGTTCCACCCTGGGCACCATCGTAGGGGTGCTGAAGGAACTCGTAAACACTAGAAGGGACACTGTGGCACTACAAGGGGCCCCTGACACAAGCATGGATGATGAACTGCCCACCATCTCTGCCAGCGCTAGTGGACAGGACGCCCCGCCACAGGACCATCACACCAGCACCCCACTCCTGCAGAGGGAGAACCACCCCGCAAACGGTCCCTGAGATCCAGGACAAAGACAGAGCAGGATGCCAAGACCCCCGCCAAGAAATGAGACCACCTGATTGTCATCCTACTGTCCCACTTTGTCACCCTGTCCATACTTAAAGTTCCCCAGCTCCACTTCCTATGCCCATATGGGCAATGCACCTGTGAGACTAATAGACTGGACTCTGCCATGGACATTCCTCCGCAATCACCCCTCACCATTTTACTACCCCCTCCAATATTGAGCACTTAAAGAAACACACTTAAAGCACAAAACAATCAGGAGTCTGTCTGTGATTTCGATATAGTGTATTAGCTATTACAGTGACAAAATGCTCTTACAATTGTAATGTCAATATACCTATGTCACAAAGCTCTAGTCCATGAGGAATCTAAGCAGATGTCACACAGTGGGACCCACATCTGTGAAATCGTAAGGGAAAGTGACAACTCAGTGCCAGTACACTGGGTGAAAAGGACAGACAGTAGAGAGGTAGCAGTGTTAAAGTACATGTAGTAGGCAGGTCTGTACTCTTACCTGTGTCTCACTGGAAATCTTGTTGGATCACTGACTCCATGTTGTTCATGTCTTCTTCCTCTGCTTCCTCGTCTTCACTGTCCACAGGCTGCCACAACACCGCCATCTGGACCATCCTCCTGCAGAAAAGGCACCTGTCGTCGCAAAGCCAAGTTGTGAAGCATACAGCAGGCCACAATGATCTGGCACACCTTCTTTGGTGAGTAGAATAGGGATCCACCTGTCATAAGGAGGCACCGGAACCTGGCCTTCAGGAGGCTGAAGGTCCGCTCGATCACCCTCCTAGTTCGCACATGGGCCTCATTGTAGTGTTCCTCTGCCCTTGTCCTGGGATTCCTCACTGGGTTCAGTAGCCATGACAGGTTGGGGTAACCAGAGTCACCTGCAAATGGCGAGGGACAACTGTTAGACACACACTAACCTGTAGGATATCCCAAGACCCAGCTAACCATTCCCACTGTCTTGCTCCCAGGTGCTCACCTAATAGCCACACACAGTGCCTCTGGAGTTGCCCCATCACATAAGGGATGCTGCTATTCCGCAGGATGTAGGCATCATGCACTGAGCCAGGGAACATGGCATTCACATGGGAGATGCACTTGTCGGCAAAACATACCATCTGTACATTCATTGAATGATAACTATTCCTGTTTCTATACACCTGTTCACTCCTGTGGGGGGGGGACCAAAGCCACATGGGTCCCATCAATGGCACCTATGATGTTGGGGATATGTCCCAGGGCATAGAAATCCCCTTTCACTGTAGGCAAATCCTCCACACGAGGGAAAACGATGTAGCTCCGCATGTGTTTCAGAAGGGCAGATAACACTCTGGACAACACGTTGGAAAACATAGGCTGGGACCTCCCTGATGCGATGGCCACTGTTGTTTGAAATGACCCACTTGCAAGGAAATGGAGCACTGACAGCACCTGCACTTGAGGGGGGATTCCTGTGGGATGGCGGATTGCTGACATCAGGTCTGGCTCCAACTGGGTACACAGTTCCTGGATTGTGGCACGGTCAAGCCTGTATGTGATAATCACATGTCGCTCCTCCATTGTCAACAGGTCCACCAACGGTCGGTTCACCAGAGGATGCCGCCATCTCCTCACATGTCCCAGTGGAGGGTGCCTATGAAGGACAACAGCGAGCACAGAATCAAACAACTCAGAGGTACCTACCCACAGTTTACACAAAACACCATTCATACACAAAATGTGGCCTGTATGTGTGTTGAGTCTAGGCCTAGGTATGTATGACGCAGTTGGAAATTAATCCATGTGGGCCCCTGAAATGGCGGCTGCCTGACCTCTAAAGTGGGACAATAGGATGTGAGGTAACTGTGCTGGCGTTGTACACCATGGCGGTAGGCGGTCGAAGACCGCGGCGCAATGCTGCATTGGTTAGCATAGGACCCTATGGGTCCCAGGAGCCAATGACGATGTACACCGGCGGTTACGGTACGCACCGCCGCAGACCTGACCGCCATTTTCTATCTGTTCAATCACTTGATACCTGATCTTCGACAGGAGAGGACCTACACTGCAAGTGCTGCTGCGACCTGGTTCGAGTGTCTGGGGAAAGGGCCCCTGCCTTCACATCAGAGGAGTTGGAGAAACTCGTGGATGGGGTCCTCCCCCAGTACATGCTACTCTATGGTCCTCCAGACAAACAGGTAGGTACACTGGGAGCATGCTGTATGGGCTATGCCTGTGTGGAGAGGGCTGGATGTAAGAAGGAAGGGGGGAGAGTGCGGCTTTCAATGAAACGACGGTGAATGCATGTGCCACATGGCAAGGGTAGGGATGGGGGCCAATCACTTTGACAGTGCAGTTGGTAATAACTTACTCTTCCCCCTGTACATTTCATGTAGGTCAGCGCCCACCAGAAAAAACATATTTGGTGTGCCATCGCCAAGGATGTCTGGACCCTGGGGGTCTACCACAGACGGAGCACCCACTGCTGGGAAAGATGGGATGACATTTGCCGCTGGAGCAAGAAGACGACGGAGGCTCTGCTGGGGATGGCCTCCCAACGTGGGAGGGGTGCCCATCGCACCATGACCCCCCTGATGTTCAGGATCCTGGTGGTGGCCTACCTGGAGTTGGATGGGCGTTTGAGGGCATCACAGAAGACACAAGGGGGTGAGTACACTCTCATTCTGCTGACTTTCCATGCAGTGGAGGGGTCTGGGTGGGGGAGGTGGGCGGTGGGTTTCCCTAGGCCAGGGCGAGTTCTGTAGGCAAGGTCCCTCCGTAAGGCAGGCCATGTGGCACCCCACCCCACCTCTGTAGAGTGCCAAGTACACCTAGTCATGCCCCTGTGTCATCTATGTGTGCAGATGTCATCCATAGCCTTGTAGGGCATTTCCCAGGAATTTAACAGTGGAGCCCAAGAGCGCAGCGTAGTGCAGGGGGCTTCTGTGTCTGTTGTGTCTGCCAACGGTAGCGGTAATGCATGCACTCAACATGTCTTTCTTCTGTCGTCTCCCCCCTTTTCGTGGTCCCCCTGTTCTTGTGTGCATTAGCATCATCAGGCGGAGGAGCAGTGGCACTGGAGCACCAGGGGGCTGCATCCCACATGGCCATGGAGGGCCACACTACGGACTCGGACTTCACCAGTGGGACGGAGGGCGAGGGGAGCTCCACGGCAGGGACAGGAGCTGAGACCAGTGACACGGACTCGTCCTCTGATGGAAGCTCCCTTGTGGTGGCAGCAACATCTGTGCCTCCCCCATCTACAGGTACAAGCCGCCACCCCCAATTCCAGCACCGCCCTCCCAGCAGCCCCTCAGACTTCGCCCAGTGCCCGCTCACCCTGGAGGGTGGGCATCACCTTCGACCCAGGCACCTCAGGCTCTGCCCCAGTCACCCCTGCTGCCCTCAGTGAGGAGGCCATTGACCTCCTCAGGTCCCTCACTGTTGGGCAGTCTACCATTTTGAATGCCATCCAGGGTGTATAAAGGCAGTTGCAACAAACCAATGCATTCCTGGATGGCATTCATTCTGGTCAGGTGGCCCTGTAGCGAGCTTTTCTGACTCTGGCCTCAGCACTGATGGCAGCCATTGTCCTTGTGTCTAGCCTCCCCCCTCCAACTTCCTCCACCCGACCCAATCCACTGTACCCCAGCCTATCCCAAGCACACCTACAGACCAGCATGCACACACCTCAACACACAAGGGAAGCTCAGGCAAACATAAACACCACACATCCCACAGGCACTCACGCAGGCATCACACACATGCAGACACACCAACATCCACTGCCTCCACTGTGTCCCCCTCCTCCTCGTCTCCCTCCTCCCTCCTAGTCTCGTTTACACTCACACCTGCATGCACTACCTCTACAGCCACTACGTCCCTCTCCAGCACACCCACCAACACATCCCGCTCACGTGCAGTCACCACCCCCACTACCATTCACATGTCCCCTGTGTCATCTCCCAGTGTGTCTGTGACGCCCCCTCCCGAGATACACAAAAGCAGGCACACACCCACCCAACAGCCATCCACCTCACGACAGCCTCCAGCGCATGCACCTTCATCCAAAGTCAGCAAACGAACACCTCCTACAACCACCACTCCCAAACCCCCTCCAGCTACCCATCCCAGTGTGTCAAAAAAACTTTTCCTGTCCAACCTTGACCTCTTTCCCCTACCTCCACCACCCCGTCCATCTCCTAGTTTCCGAACTAGCACCTCAGCCACAACATCTCCAGGACCAGTGGTGCCTGTAGTCACCGGAATCTAGAGTGCACCGGCCACCAGGGCAGCCAGTGTGGCACGGAACCACAGCACAGACAGTCCCCCACCTGTGAAGCATTAGAAGTTGGCCAGTGCCCGGCGGGAGAGGGGGAAGACTCCAGTCACCAAAGCCACTCCCAGGGGTCCCGGTGGGAGTGTGGACTCAGCTGTGACTCCCTCCAAGGTGGGGAAGGGCCACAAGAAACCAGGAAAGTCTGAGAAGAGCAGTACAGTGGAGAAGACCGCCATCATCCCTGCTGCCCAGGAGGCCACCACCAGCACAAGCCCAGCTGGCCATGACAGGACCGCCAGCGGAAGCCCAGCTGCCCAGGACAGGACTGCCAGCACAAGCCCTGCTGCCCAGGACAGGCCCACCAGCACAAGCCCACCTACCCAGGAGGCCACCACCAGCAAAAGCCCAGCTGCCCAAGACAGGACCGTCAGCACAAGCCCAGCTGCCCCGGACAGGCCTGCCAGCACAGGCCCACCTGCCCAGGAGGCCACCACCAGCAAAAGCCCAGCTGCCCAGGACAGGCCCGCCAGCATAAGCCCACCTGCCCAGGAGGCCACCACCAGCAAAAGCCCAGCTGCCCAGGACAGGCCCGCCAGCAGAAGCCCATCTGCCCAGGAGGCCACCGCCAGCAAAAGCCCCTCTGGGCCATGGACGACCGCCAGCAGCTGAGTCCCTGCAATGGAGACCGCCACCTCAAGCACCGCTGCACAGGGCACCGCAATGTCAAGCACCGTTGAACAGGGCACCACCGTCTCAAGCACCGCTGAACAGGGCACCGCCATCTCAAGCACCGCTGAACAGGGCACCGCCGTCTCAAGCACTGCTGAACAGGGCAACGCCATCTCAAGCACCGCTGAACAGGGCACCGCCGTCTCAAGCACCGCTGCACAGGGCACCGCCGTCTCAAGCACAGCTGGCCCATGAGGGGCAAAGGCACTGACGCAACTGAGTCCGTCACGGAGTGAATGATGCACTGTGGGCACCATGCCCCCTCCAGAACCAGTGAAGTATCACATCCACTACCTCTGTCCTTGGCAGGATGAAGCACTCTGGGAACAAGGCCCCCTCCAGAACCAGTGGAGACTGTCATCCACTTGAGAGACTGTGGCTTTCCACTCCCCAGGATTGAACAGTGGGCAAACCACCCACTGGAGAGACTTGTGAGACTGTGGCTTTGCACTCCCCAGGATTGAACAGTGGGCAACCCACCCACTGTAGAGACTTGAGAGACTGTGGCTTTGCACTCCCCAGAATTGAACAGTGGGCAAACCACCCACTGGAGAGACTTGTGAGACTGTGGCTTTTCACTCCCCAGGATTGAACAGTGGGCATGTGGCCCCCTCGTGGATTTGGTGTTGTGCACTCAACCGGCTGAGGTCCCCCCCACCATTTCCCTCCCCCTGAGGTGCCTGTTTAGTTACTCTCTGATGCCCCTGCAGTGTTCTCTCCGTCATGGTCAGGGATCTTGTGTGGGCCTCGCCCATACCGTGTGGTCCCAGTGTTCCACGGACTTTATTAGAGCACTACCTGGACTGCTATCCTTGGTACATATTCTGTACATGGTGTATATATATATATGTTTCTGCCTACTTGCTTTTAATATATTACAATGGTTACACTCATTTTCTATTGTCCTTGCATTCTTCCCGGGTGTTTGGGGGGTGTAACTGTGATGTATTGATATGCATTAGTGTGTGTGTTGTGGTGGGTGAGAGTGGGGGTGTTGCGTGTCCCTGTTTTTTCCCTCCACCCTCCCCTGTGTCGTAGGTGCCGTACTCACCGTGGTCTTCGCCGCCGACGTTCGTGCTCCTGGTAGAGGAGCAGGAAGACTATTGCAGGTAGAGTTTGGAGTTCCGGATCCATGGCGTCCTCGTTCCATCGTGGTGTGTGTAGAGGTGAGCGTTTTTCCTTCGGGATTCCTGTTTCCGCCGTGTTTTTATCTGCGGTGAATCCACCCCTGCAAAGGTGGAGGATTGGCCTGTCATAATAGTGTGGGCGGTACATTGTCTCCCGCCTGTCTGTTGGCGGTGACCACTGCGCTGTTTGTTTGTACCGCCGTGGTGGTCGGAGTGTTAAAGTGGCTGTCTTTGTTGGCGGTTTCCGCCACGGTCGTAATTGCTAATTTTTTACCGCCGGCCTGTTGGTCGGTCTTACCGCTGCTTTAACACCGACCGCCAGTGTTGTAATGACCACCATGGTATTTAGTCTTGCCAGTTTTTTGAGGTTGCCACTTAAACTCACCCAAAGTACCTAACTAGTTTTTAAACTTCATCTTGGTATTCAATCTATTATCCCTAATGTGAGCCTAAAACAAATCTTATATTGGTTGAGGAACTGGTCGACCACTGAACTTAAACCTTACAGGGTACATCTGAGAGATATTTTAGATAGGCAAAAGGAAGTGGTGCCGTACAGTGGCTAAAGGATGTAAAGCAGGAGTTAATCCCTCTGGGTCTGACTGACTTCTGAACTAATCCAGTATCCATTGCCTCTTTTTCTACAAAAGCGGCAAAACCCTGTTTTTGGGAGAAGGAAGAGAGGAAAATGACCCAATCACAAAACTCGGTCTCACTCACAAATAGATTTCTTGAGATAAAACCATCTTCCTGGTTTAAGCCTTTTATGGAAGAGATTGACACACCTTATGCTAAAGCCATTTACATAAGATTCAGGCTAGGTGCCCCTCCACTTGCAACTATCAACGTCAGAGGACGGGCCTTACAGAAGGCACTAAACTGTGGTCAGCGTGCCCAAGCTGAAAGAATCTATAAACATCTTTTATTTTTCTGTCCAGAGTACACTAGGCAGCGTAAATGCTGTATTGCTCCCCTCTGCTGAATCTTGGGAACTCATCAATCTTATATGGTATTATTGATTGCAAAATATCTTGAATGTATCCAGCCTATTTGATCCAATATTCTTAGCCAATGTGGCTCTTCCTGAGCATATTTCGACCAACTTGTTGTTGTATTATTATTATATTGTTTTGATTAAAGTATTTGCATAAATATATACAACAATACACATTGTTAATATTTTACTTAAGATATTACACTTTAATGTTTGGGGTTAGAAGGATATTAATTTCCCCTCTCTAGTTAAACCTAAAACTGTTTTAGATACATTTTCTTTAATTGATGTGTCCACTTAAACTTGTAAAACAGAAGTACCTTACAGCATATGAAAAATAAGCAATTTGTATGGTAAGCTTTCTATTGTCCTTGCACAAATGCACTCTCCCAAGCACTTTATTATCTATTTATTATACATGAGCTTTCATCTATTTTAATATGTTGTTTAACTTGATTTGTGAATACTTCATGTGTTGTAATATGTTCTATGTTGTAAATTGATTATGTTGCTTCTAAGATCTTTGACCGAAATAAAGCACTTAAAAAAAAACACAAAAACACCTTTAACACAAACATATCCTATGGCAATTTATATATCTGTATCACTACCTGTGTGTGGTTGTGTTAGTAGCTGTGTTAATGACTGTGTGGGTGTCTGAGAACCTTTCTAGTGCCTGCATGGGTGTGTGAGTAGTTTTCTGGATCTGTGAATGGGTGTGTGAGTGGCTGTATAGACGTGTGAGAAGGTATATAAGCGGTTTTAAAGAATGTATAATTTGTTGTGTGAGCGGGTGTGTCACTGGCTGTATGGGTCTTTAAGTGGGTCTATAAGTGGCTAAATAGATGTGTCAGTCACAGGTGTGAGTGGTTGGGTGGGTGTGTTACTGTGTGTGTGTGTTGGGTGTGTGAGATGGTGTCTCAGTGTTTGAATAGGTCTTTGAATAGGTGTGTGATTGATTTTGTTGGTCTGTAAGTCAGTGTGTGAGTGGCTTTATGTGTGTTAGAATTGAGTGTTCAAGTGGTTTTCTGCATGTCTGAATGGGTCAGTGGTTGTATGAGTGTGTGAGTCGGTGTGTGAGTGCCTGTGTGGGTCGGTGAGTAGATGTGTGAGTGGTCCTCTGGGTCTGTAAGTGAGTGTGTGAATGGCTGTGTGAGTATGTAAATGGGTATGTGAGTGGATTTCAGGGTCTCCCACTGGGTGTGTGAGTGGCTGTATTGTGTCTGAGTGGGTGTGTAAATCATTTTCTTGGTCTCTGAGTGGGGAGTGGGTGCAGGAGTGGCTCTATTGGTGTGTGAGTGGATGTGTGAGTGGTTGTGTGGGTGTGTAAGTGGGTTTGTGAGTAGGTGTGTGAGTACCTGTGTGAGTCTGAATGGGTGTGTGACTGGTTCTTGGGTCTCTGAGTGGATGTATCAGTGACTGTATGGGTGTGTGAATAGGTATGTGAGTGGATGTATGGATATGTGTATATAGGCGTATAACATGCAGTCAGGCAATGCAGGGTATAATTCAATCATTCCACAACTAGTTCTACCATTTGATGCAACATGACCATCTCTGATCTGCTTAAGTACATAGGGGGTCATTCCGACCCTGGCGGTCCATGACCGCCAGGGCCGGGGACCGCGGAAGCACCGCCAACAGGCTGGCAGTGCTTCCTGGGCCATTCTTTACCGCCGGGGTCAGAAAAGGGCAACCAGCGGTTTCCCGCCGGTTTACCCCTGGCCCAGGGAATCCTCCACGGCGGCGCTGCTAGCAGCACCGCCATGGGGATTCCGACCCCCTTCCCGCCAGCCTGTTTCTGGCGGTTTTCACCGCCAGGAACAGGATGGCGGGAACGGGTGTTGTGGGGCCCCTGGGGGCCCCTGCACTGCCCATTCCACTGGCATGGGCAGTGCAGGGGCCCCCTAACAGGGCCCCATAAAGATTTTCAGTGTCTGCTCTGCAGACACTGAAAATCGCGACGGGTGCCACTGCACCCGTCGCACCCCTTCAACTCCGCCGGCTCCATTCCGAGCCGGCTTCATTGTTGAAGGGGCTTTTCCGCTGGGCAGGTGGGCGGCCTTCTGGCAGTCGCCCGCTGGCCCAGCGGGAAAGTTGGAATGGCCGCCGCGGTCTTTTGACCGCGGTGCGGTCATTCGGCGGTAACCGCCTGGCGGGCGGCGACCGCCGCCCGCCGCGGTCAGAATGACCGCCATAGTGTTGAAAGGTCGGCCATGCCAAAGGGTGGTGGCTTCGGACAAGTGTTTTATTTTCCTCTTGGAGACACCAGGCATTGCATAATGGTTACAGGCAGGTAAGTGTCTCCAACATGCTACTAGGAAAGCTCCAAGACGTAAGGTATGCTAAATAATTGAACTATTTCCAAAAACAGGCCCAGGATCGGGGGCTTTTAAAAAGTGAAAAAGTGTTGGCTGGTCCATTGTGCCGGCATGAATTGACATCTGACCAAAAATGCTGAGATTTACCACGCACACATCATTTAACAAAGGCCTCAAGACTATTTAATACTGTTAGAAATGGTGTCTTAGGTTGGCAGTCAGGTTACCCCCTGTCCAAGCAAGGACCCTCACTCTAGTCAGGGTAAGTCACACACAATCCACATTATCCTGCACCCACCCTCTGGTAGCTTGGCACTGAGCAGTCAGGCTTAACCTAGATGGTAATGTGTAAAGTATGTGTGCAATAAATCATGCAATAACACAGTAGAACACCACAAAAATACACCACACAGTGTTTAGAAAATATATAATATTTATCTGATAAGATGCAGGTCAAAACAATTAAAATGCAATAATTATTTGCTGAGACATCATTGTAAAAGTGATATAAAGTGTCTTTAGTCTCTTAAAAACAATAAATGTCTCTTGCAAGCACAAAGTACTTGGTTTGCGTCCAAAATCTCCACAAGAGACCGCAGAGGAGGTGATGAGTGGAAAACAGTAATGTGTGCGTCGGTTTCACCCCTTCGCACACAGATTGCGTTGTTATTTTTCATGCAGGGTAAAACCTTGGCCCTCATTATAACACTGGTGGTCGGTGACCGCCAGGGCTATAGTGGCACTAATACCGCCAACAGGCTGGCGGTACTAGTCACCATATTATGACCGCGCAAAACAGGCAAAGCCATGGCGGTCCTGGCGGTCATAAACTGTTAGGGCAGCGTGGCAAGCAGCGCTGCTCTGGGGATTTCGACTCCCCTTACAGCCAGCCTGTCCATGGCATGGGCAGTGCAGGGGCCCCAAGGCATGGCCCTGTCACGCATTTCACTGCCTGAATTGCGGCAGTGAAATGCACGATGGGTGCTACTGCACCCACTACACATCAGCATTATCGCAGGCTCTATTACAAGCCGGCAGCAATGTTAATGTGACTTTTCCGCAGCGGAAAAGTCATAATAGAGAGCCAGACATACCGCCTGCACTGGCAGTATTCTGGCTCCTGCAGCCTCGGCGGTCTTTTGCAAGGACCACTGAGGTTGTAATGAGGGCCTTTGTATCGATTTCCGGTGCACGGACTTGGATCCTCTGCGGGTTGCGGGGTTTTCGGAGGCCCCGGGGACAATGCGTGGAATCCTGGGCTAGCGGAGCGAAGACACAGGGTCTGCTTCGATCCAGTGGGCGTTGGGTGGAAATTTCTCTTGCACGGCAGGCACTGCAGTGATTCCTTTCTGGAATTTGTGATGCGTCGCCCCGGGTCGGTTGTGCGTTGAAGTTCCGGTCGCTATGCTGGTGCTGCGTCGTTCTTCTCCTTGCGAAGTTGGGCTATGTCGTTCTGGTTAGGTGTGCAGTGAATTTCTCACCATGATGCAGGCTGTGCGTAGTTTGTAGCAGGCGTGCGCTGAATTATTACCGCACAAGGAGCCCAGCTGCAGGAGTGAAGTCTTTTTGGTCCTGAGTCCTTAGGGAACAGTAGGCAAGCTCTATCCAAGCGCTTGGAGAGCACTTCTTAGCACAGCCAGAGAGCAGCAAGGCAGCAGGGCATCAGCAAGGCAGCAGTCCCTCTCAGAAGAGCAGTCCAGGTGAGTCCTTTGGTCAGCCAGGCAGTTCCTCTTGGTAGGTCTGGTTCAGGGATTCTTCACCAGCAGGTTTCTTGTCCAGAAGTGTCTGTGAGGTAGAGTGTCTATCCCAAGAAGTGTCTAAGTTGGTAGGGTCAGAGACCTTGCTTGAATACCCAAATGTGCCTTTGAAGTGGGGGAGACCTTAAAGAATTGCTTAGAAGTGCACCAGGTCCCCTTTCAGTTCAATCCTGTCTGGGGGAGCCAATAAGGCCAGTCAACAGCACTCCTCGAGCAAGCTACCTGGGCCTCAGTAACTGCTCTCTGCTCTGAATTCCTAGATCCAGTCATTTTCACAGAGCTAGAGGTAATCCACAGATTTACCAGTCTTCCAATCTTTTTAAGTTCTAGTTTGATTAATCCTAAGTGCTCAACTAGCGGTTTCAATTTTAAATCCAGGGTGGTATATATCATAGCTTCCAACTGGTCGATCGACAGGCCTTGGTCAGAATCAGGTGCTAGCTAAACCCTCTTTGATGGCACTTTCTGTCTAATAGACTGGGTAATGGTAACCCTTTGGTGCTTCTGTCTTCTAATGGGCTCCTGTTGCTTCCTTTTCCCTTCCGGCAGATCTTCACCAGTCCTAAGAGTAGCAGCAGTAATTACAACTTCAGGCTCCAAAGGGAGAGGGGCCTGGAATGGTGCCTGTAATGGCAAGGGTACTCCTATTGACCCCTGACAGAACAACCTGTGCAGGAGTCAACTCAGAAGCTCTACCGCTTTGTAAGATCGACACTATGACATCTGAACAGAGGGATAAAAGTCCTGAAGCTCTTAAGGGGGGAGAAGATTATGAGGCAACAGAAAGCCGACGCTCTGCCAACTGGATTTCCTTGTTAATAATGCCAACTGCTTGCATTAAAAAGTTATCCATGCTTGTTCTCAGAGGGCCAGGCGGACCAGGGGCAGGCTTAGGAGCAATCTTACGTTTGCAAGTGTGGGTCTTTGACATGCTGTAACTGCAAATAGGTTTGACTCGTAGTCAGCAGCAATCGGCAACATAAACCACAATAATAGGTACCTCCTCAAGGATCACAAACCTCACAGCTGCACTTCTAAGAGAATTGGCTCAGTCCAGCCTCATCTGACTGGGGGCGGGCACAGACGGAGACCCTCTTGGCCCAATCTATGCCCGGGCACGTCCTTCACTGTGGGGTGACAGTGTCCCATAATTAGTGCCTCTGGATGCTAGGTGTGATGGGAGTTGGAGTACCACTCCACCCCGTTCCAGACCAGTGCGTACCATGCCGTGGGCAAGAGTGTCCCAGAAGTAGCTGGTCCAGGCCCGCCGCAGCATCATGTGGCCACCTCTAGCCGCTAGCCGTGATGGGAGTTGCAGTCCACTAGGGTTCCAGACTAGCACATCTCACACCACATGATGAAAGTATCCCAGAAGTAGTACTTCAGGGCGTTTGGCAGCATCATGCAGCCACCTCTAGCCGCTAGGTGTGATGGGAGTTGAAGTCCCACTCTACCCTGGTTCCAGACAAGCGAAATAGTAATTCTCACCCCTCCAAAGTCCAGTACATTCCCTACTGTTGCTCAGATTGCCGGGAGAATAGTAAATACAACCCCTAAAAAATGTAATACTTTAACTACTGTTGCTTACGTTAGAATTGGAATAGTACAACTGACCCTTCCAAGATCTAACACCTTCCGTCCTTTTGCTGTTTCATAATGCAAGGCAAAAAACTGCCATAAAAAATTCATAAAAAACATAGAAGACAGACCGTATTCACAGATAAACATTGATGTGATGTGGCTGCCATCTTTAAAAATGGTGCATTCATCTATTTCTTACAATACCAAAGTTGACATATGACCATAGGTCAGTTAACAGGGTACAAAAAGTGCAAACAATAATCACATAAATTAACAAGAGTATTCAGATCACCAAGAACCACTGCAGGCCTGTGAAAGGAGACTGACAACATTTAAATTGGTATGATATCAGAATATCAAGTTTTAAATTATGTTCTATAGAAATAACATAGCAGAATTATCACCAACAAATATATAGCCAAGGTAAGTATAGAGGTGCTAAGATAGAATCAAGTAATTTTGGTAAAATGCAGGATCAAATGGATACACTACACTAGGAAGAGCTAACGTTGAAGTTATGTGTCAAGATTCCTATGTCCTTGTTTGGTATGAGTGTAGACCTCTGGTGAGTTCACAGTATAAATGCAGATTCTCACACATGAAAACCCTGGGTGCTTTTTTCTCAAATCTCTCATTTGTGGCATTTATCATGCTTGAGATTCACCACTGGAGTCTCACACACTGTGATGCTTCTGTAAATTGGATTTGAGCTGCAGCCTCAGGACCTGCCTTTTACTATAAGGCCAGCTGCCTGTGAAACAGTAGGGGAAAGGGCTCTGAGTAGACTGCGTGTGATATATGTATGTGGACAACATTTTTCTGTCCCAGCACATCATCTACACATCTGATCTTTTGACAGATTGGTCAGTTTAAGGTATATGTGGCCCGAGGCATAGGGATGATAAGGCATTATAAATAATGTTGATACCAAAAGGGAATAGCCCCTTCCCCGTTCCCCCTTTAAAGTGTAACTAGGAATTATGGGTTTCCTGTTAAACCATTTGTAACTGGTAAGACACCACCAAATACAATATTTGTCAATGCAGTATAAGTACAGTCTCTACACTTAATCACTTTTCTGTGATGGGCCACATAAGCCATGATAAGCCACTTAATATGTCGTTTTGACCATCCTTTGTGCCCTGGACTCCATGCATCTACTTCCACTCTCCTTTATGAAGCAAGACTGACCTCATATGGGTTAAGCTCACTCTTCTCTCCATATTGATGTGTTGTAACCAGCCTTTTCACAGCTGAACTATGAGCAGGGTCCCTGTCTGAGAAAAGAAGCACCACATAGTGTCATCATCATTCACTGAGATTCTGACAGATTTTGAATTTTGAAAGCTCTGTATCAGGATTGTGGCAATAAATATTAACTTGCATAAGGCTCCCTCCAGAATAATTTTCTCACATATTGCTCTCTATTCAACACCCATGATCTTAGTTTTAAACTGTGATGGTCTGAAATGTAAGCCTATGAGAGCCACATCCCCTCATACTGAAAGACAAGGACCATATCATAATCATCTTTGGCGGGGGGGAGTGGCTTGAAAGGCCATCATGGCAGCAGCATAAGCCAAATGCTTCCAGTATTAGCCTCCCAAATCTGTTGAATTTGATGAGTTCCTGTGGCCCCTGATTCACTCTGAGCACCTCCAAAGACAGAGCTCTCTGGTTGGAACATTTGTGGCTGCTCCTGTTTTCCTGAAAGCAGAGAATCAATCAGCAGGCGGAAGGTGTCAGAAGTTACCATGATGTCACATGGGAAGGCACACAGATGTCATCAGTCACCCTTGTCACTGACAGGCCTATGGTCAGCTGAGGCTAAGGCCAGAGGGCTTTCCTAGGTGGCCCTTCCAGTCCCTGAGGTGAATAGTGGCCCACAGAGGAGGTAGGGGGCAGTCACCTCCCCTAGAGTCACCGTGGAGCTGACGCCTGACATCAATGGGCCATTTTGTGGTTCAGGCCATCCCCATGAGGTGGTGCCTCTGGGAGGCATAGTAAAGGGGCTTCCCACCTTTTATGTTTGTCCATGGTGGTGGCCTCTAGTAAAGGCAGGTGGTGGCCTCTGGCCGCAGAACTGGATCCTGGTAAGGATATACTGGCCTCCAACATTCCACCAACATATCAGTACTGGGGAGGTCTGGATACATTTACTGAAAGGCCTAACGCCCCCCCCCCGGACAAAGTGAACTAGTGAGGTGCTTGGCAGCTGGGACATGGTCAATAGAAGAACTTGACTCCTCCACCCCCAAATCCTGGATCAACATTGATACCTTTTAGATTTCATGGGGTTCCGCATAGCACCTCCTCTACTCGTCATAGCCCTTGGGGTCTAACAGCACCCTGAACTTCAATGGAGCTTTGAAATATTCCACACAGGGTAAAATAGGTCTGCCTGGAACTGTTGCTGGGATGGTTTGGGCCATCTCCCTCCTCTCCTTTGCAGTCCTGGTTGGGGAAAAAAGCATCAGAGTCCATTGGAAGGGTATGGGCTTCCTATGCACTCAGGTGCTCCGCCTGATACCCCGCAACATCAAGTGGGTGTGTTTCATCCTCTCTTTTTACCTTGGACTCTAGCTACAGCCCTCCACAAGAGGTCACACCAAAGCTCTAAAGCTGGCCTAAAGCTGGCCTCCCAGTCACCCCACCAGCTGTTTCCCTAGCAACTCCTAGAATCTCTTGTGTGGACCCGGACAAGTTTGAGATGATCCTTAAATCCATTGAAACACTCAAATCTCTGTTGAAGCCAAAGTAGATGTGATTGCTACAGACATCAATCGTATGCGCACTGACTAACTGGAAACTTGTGGATCATGTGATACTGTTAGAGAAAGTTATTTCAAACTTACAACCTTCCACAAGTGATCTTCATCAGCAACTTAAGTACTCGATTACCTTGTCCTCTTCCTGGAGGGTGTGCGGAGGATGCTGAGTTATACTCCTGCCAAAGCACTATACCGGTCTTCAGGAAGATATCAAGAGTCGCAATGTGGTGGAGTCTTTGGAGGAGTGGCTCAAGGAGCTGGTCCCTCTGCACACCCTATTTCTCAATAGAACGGGCTCATCAGGTGTCCTCCCATCATCCCTCTTGTGGGGGCAATGCCACGCCCAGTGGTAGTTAAGATCCTGCATTTCAAAGACAGAGACACAATTTTAAGAAAGGCCAGGCAGCTGTATACAATTCTCTACCACAATTACTGCATTCTTATATTTCTGGCTTAAACATTAGAGGTCCAATGCTACAGGGCCTCCTTTCCGGAGTCAAACGCAAGCTGTGAAAAGATGACATTTAGGCCCTCATTACAACCCTGGTGGTAGGTGTCAAAGCAGCAGTAACACGGGCAACAGACCGGCGTTAAAAAAAATGGAATCATGACCACGGCAGAAACCGCCAACACATACAGCCACTTTAACACTCCGACCACCATGTCGGTAGCAACAAACACCAGGGCGGTAACCGCCAACAGCCAGGCGGAAGACAATGTACCACCTACTCTATTACAACCCGCCCAGCCACCAGCTTTTCCGGGGCGGTACCAACGCCATCAAAAGCACGGCGGAAACAGTACTCTGAAGGGAAACGACTCACCTATCGACACTCAAGAAAGAACCAGGATGCCATAGAGCACGAGCTGCAGGTTTTCCCCATGCTGGTGTATCTTCTCATACACCAGGAGCATGAACGCCAGGGACGACGATCACGGTGAGTACTGCACCTAGCACCCAAGGGAGGGGGGAGGAAAAAGAGAGTGACACACACACACACACACGCAACACGCAACACCCCCACCCCCACACTCACTCACAGCACCATACACACAAACACATGCAACAACATTACATATACACCAGTCACCCTCAGGATTAACGCAAGGGCAAAAGGAATGGAGTCAAATGAGTGTAATATTAGCAATACTTAAAAATACATTCATAAAGCAAAAACAGTATGTACAATATGTACAATATTTACAAAAGGCGGGACAATACCCACTCAAAAATTGTCCGTGGCCCACTGGCCCAAAACACATAGGCCAAGCCCACACTTGACTCCTGACTCAATATGGAGAGAACACTGCAGGGGCATCAGGTCGAAAATACACAGGCACCTCAGGGGGACGGGAAATGGGGGGCACCTCTGCCAGAAGATGGTACAACACCACTGCTCCTGGAGGGGGGCTCCACTGCTTGGTCCTGGGGAGTGCAAGGCCACAGTCTCTCAAGTGGGTGGTTTGCCCACTGCTTTGTCCTGGAAAGTGCAGGGCCACAATCTCTCAAGTGGGTGGTTTGCCCACTACTTGGTCCTAGGGAGTGCAAGGCCACAGTCTCTCAAGTCGGTGGTTTGCCCACTGCTTGGTCCTGGGGAGTGCAAGGCCACACTCTCTCAAGTCGGTGGTTTGCCCACTGCTTGGTCCTGGGGAGTGCAAAGCCACAGTCTCTCAAGTGGATGACTTCTTCCACTGGTTCTGGAGGGGGCATTGTGCCCAGTGTGCTTCATCCTGGCAAGGAGGAGCTGAGTGGATGCCTCCTTCCATTGGTTCTGGAGGGGGCCTTGTGCCGAGTGTGCTTCATCCTGGCAAGGAGGGGCTGAGTGGATGCCTTCTTCCACTGGTTCTGGAGGGGGCCTTCTTCCCAGTGTGCTTCATCCTGGCAAAGAGGGGCTGAGTGGATGCCTTCTTCCATTGGTTCTGGAGGGGGCATTGTGCCCAGTGTGCTTCATCCTGGCAAGGAGGGGCTGAGTGGATGCCTTCTTCCACTGGTTCTGGAGGGGGCATTGCGCCCTGTGATGCAGATGTTTTGGAGTGCAAGGTCACAGTCTCTCACCTGGGTGTCACTACAACAGCTTTTGCAGGGGCCAGGACGCACTGCAGCCCATGTAATCACCACTACACACTGCTCTCCGGCGGTGACGGGTGCTCAGTGAATCGCAGTTGCGCTGCAGGTGGCGGTGCTGGCAGTGGTGGTGGTAGCCTCCAGGCCTTCATCTGCAGCCTCAGACAGCTGCCCACTAGGACTGTTGCCGCTGGCAGTGGTGCTACTTGCGGAGGTGCAGGTGGCCGTGCTGGCCACGGTGCCAGTGGCAGTGCTGGCCGCGGTGCAGGTGGCAATACTGGCAGTTGTGGTGATAGCCTCCAGGCCTTCACCTGCAGCCTTGGACGGCTGCCCACTGGGGCTGCTGCTGCTGGAAGGGGTGCTGCTTTTGGCGGTACAGGTGGCAGTGCTTGCCGCGATGCAGGTGGCGGTGCTGGCCGTGGTGCAGGTAGCGATACTGCTGGTTGTGGATGTAGTTTCTAGTCCTTCACCTGCAGCCTTGGACGGCTAAAGTACCATGACTGGTGTTCTGTGCCCCTTCCTGCCCTTGGCAGATGGTGGTGCCTCCTTGCTTCTGCCAGCTGGAGTCTTTGACTTGGCCTTGCTGGCTGGTTGTGCCTCTTTCCCCTTGCTGGATGCTGTCCCCTTCTTGCCCTTGCCAGGTGGCGGACCCTTTTGGCTTTGGCCGGTGTTGGTGGCACACTGGCTGGGCTGACGTGTGCCTCCTTGGAGCCTCTCACAGCTGCAGAAACCACAGCGGACGTGGACTGGGTGCCTGAGGTGCTGCGCTGGGTTCTGGCCACCCTGGCCAGAGGTGAAGGACGAAAGGGGGAGGGGTAGGGAAGAGGTCAATGTTGGCGAGGAAAACTTCTTAGGGACACTGTGGCAGGACAAGGGTGAAAGTTTGGGAGTGGAGGAAGAGGGAATTGTGGGAGGTGTCAGTCTGCTGAGTTTGGGTGCAGGTGCATGAGCTGTGAGGTGGATTGCTGTTGGGTGGGTGTGTGCTTGCGTTTGTGTACTTTGGGAGGAGGGGTTACAGACACAGTGGGAGAGGACACAGGGGATGTGTGCATGGATGTGGGGGTGGTGACTGCCAGTGAGGGGCGGGTAGTGATAGGTGTGCTGGTGAAGGAGGTAGTGGATGAGGATGTAGTACATTCAGGTGTGAGTGGAGAAGCTACTGGGAGGAAGGTGGACGAGGAGGAGGAGGGGGACACAGTGGAGGCAGTGGATATTGGTGTGTCTGCATGGGAATGGTGCTTGTGTGAGTGCCTGTGAGATGAAGTGTGGTGCTTGTGTTTGCCTGAGCCACTTCTGTGTGTTGATTTGGGTGCATGCTGATCTTAAGGTGTGCTTGGGATAGGTTGGGGTTGAGGGGTTTGGGACTAGGTAGAGGAAGATGGAGGGGGGAGGCTAGAGACTGGGATAATGGCTGCCATCAGTGTGGAGGCCAGAGCCTGGAATGCTCTCTGTTGGGCCGCCACGCCAGAGTGAATGCCCTCCAGGTATGCATTTGTTTGTTGCAAATGCCTTTCGACACCCTGGATGGAATTCCGAATGGTTGACTGCCCAACAGTGAGGGATCTCAGGAGGTCAACAGCCTCCTCACTGAGGGCAGCAGGGCTGACTGGGGCAGGGCCTGAGGTGCCTGGCGTGAAGGAGATGCCCACCCTCTTGGGTGAGCGGGCATGGGAAACACGCTGAGGGGCTGCTGGGAAGGTGGTGCTGGTACAGGGTGTGGTGCCTGTACCTGTTGTTGGGGTGGGCACAGATGTGTCCGCCATCACCAGGGAACTTCCATCAGAGGATGAGTCGCTGTTGGTAGTGTCCCCTCCGTCATGATGCTCCCCTTGCCCTCCTTCCCACTGGTGCCCTCACCGTCGGTGGATTCGGCCTCCAGGCCCATGTGGGATGCAGCTCTCTCTGTCGCCGGTGCCTCTGCTCCTCCACCAGATGATGCTAATGCACACAAGGACAGGGTGACAAAACAAAAAGGGGAGAGAGAGACAAAGGATACACTTGGTCAATGCCAGCAACAACACTACCTTTGGTGTACCCAACTCACAGGGATCAGCCCTATGCACTAGGCCATGCACTACTAGTTACAAAGCTAGGCACCACCCCATGGGGTACATTGCCTAACACCATTAGCTCCACACCTGAAACCAACAGGACCCCGCCCAGTAGTAGATGCCCACTAACACTATTGGGGTTGGAGTGCTTTAGAGCCTGCCCAACAAGGCACCTACCCTGCCAGTTCTCCCTGGCCTAGGGGCACCCACAGCCCACATCCCCCACCCAGGTAAAACCTTAAAACATGTGCAAAGTCATGATTCTGAATCTGTAGTCACTCCCTTGTGGATGCTGTGATGTTTTCAAGCGGCCATCCAACTCCGGATAGGCCACTGCCAGGATGCAGAACATCAGGGGCGTCAGGGTATGACAGGCACCCCTTCTTCTTTGGGAGGCCATCCCAGCGGGGCCCACACCGTCTTCCCTGCCCAGCAGTGCAGGTCCTCCCACAGTTTGCGGCAGTGGGCGCTCAGCTTGTCAAAGACCCCCAGGGTCCGCACCTCCTTAGCGATGGCACGCCAAATACCCTTTTTCTGATGGGCGCTGACCTGTAGGAAAATATGCATAGAAAAAGGGATTAGTCATACCGTCCGGACTGTTACACTCATGGCCCACAATATCCCTTCTATCCCCTTACGCACAGACATTGACCACCAGACATGCAGCACTCTGCCCAGGACCCCTCAGCTCCCCCTTACATGAGGCTTACACACCCAGCAATCCATACATTCATGGCCCACGCATCATGCTCACAGTGTAATCACCTGTTTGTCTGGAGGACCATAGAGTAAAGTGTACTGGGGTAGGACCCCATCCACCAGTCTCTCCAACTCCTCTGAAGTGAAGGTGCGGGCCCTTTCCCCAGACACTCGAGCCATTGTTGCTTCCAGACACAGGTCACAGCAGCACTTGCAGTGTAGGTCCTCTCCTGTTGAAGGTCAGGTAGCAAGTGACTGAACAGATAGAAAATGGTGGTCAAGTTTGTGGCCGTGAGTACCGTCACTGACGGCGTACATCGCCATTGGCTCCTGGAACCCATAGGGCCCAATGATAACTAATGCTAAGTTGCACGGCAGTCATCGACCGCCAACTGCAACGGCGCACAACGCCAGATGAATTACCTTATTTCTACTTGTCTCTCCTCACAAGTCAGGCAGCTGCCATTTCAGGGGGGCCACAGGCCATGGCACCTAACTGCGTCACAGCAGACATTGGCACATCAGCTGACTTTCAAATTCACATACTGTTTCTGTAAAGGAAGAAATGCATTTTTTTTTCACATATGTGTGAATATGACCCTCTGCTCACTGTTTTTCACCCTAGAGATCAACCGCTGAGGATGAATAGGAGATGGAGACATCCCCCCATTTACAGTCCCCTGGTGGACCTGGTGACAATGGAGGGCAGGCACATTATCCTACTTACAGACTTGATAGGGCCACAATCCAAGAACTGTGTGCCCAATTGGAGCCAGACCTGATTTCAGCTGTCCGCTAGCCCACAGGTATCCCACCTCTAGTACAGATCCTGTCAGTTTTCCATTTCCTGGCAAGTGGTTCCTTCCAAGCAACAGTGGCCATGGCATCAGGGATGTCTCAGCCAATGTTCTCCAACGTGCTAACCAGAGTGTTGTCTGCCCTGCTGAAACACATGCGTAGCTCCATCGTATTCCCCCAGGTGGAGGATTTGGCCACAGTGAAGGCTGACTTTTATGCCCTGGGACATATCCCCAACATAATTGGTGCCATTGATGGTACACATATAGCATTTGCCCCCCCCCCCCGGAAAAATTAACAAGTGTTCAGGAATAGAAAAGGTTTCACTCTCTGAATGTGCAGGTGGTGTGTTTAGCAGACCAGTACATCTCCCATGTGAATGCCAAGTATCCTGGCTCTGTGCATGATGCCTTTATCTTGAGAAATAGCAGGATTCCATATGTGATGTCTCAACTCCAGAGGCAGTGGGTGTGGCTAGTAGGTGAGCCCATGGTCCCCACCCAGTTGATGTAGGTATATGGGTGCGGGTTTGGCCCTAAGGGTGAGTGTGTGACTAACAGGTATCCTTCGATATTTACCGGTGACTCTGGTTACCCCAACCTCTCATGGCTACTGACCCCAGTACGGAATGCTAGGACAGAGGAACATTACAAAGAGGCACATGGACGAACAAGGAGGATAATTGAGAGAACCTTTGGCCTCCTGAAGGCCAGATTCCAGTGCCTCCATCTGACAGGTGGATCCCTGTACTACTCACCCAAGAAGGTGTGCCAGATCATTGTTGCATGTTGCACAACCTGGCCTTGAGATGCCAGGTGCCTTTTCTGCAGGAGGATGAGTCTGGAGATGGTCTTGTGGCAGCGGTGGAGCCTGTGGACAGTGACAAAGTGGATGCCGAGGAAGAAGATGTGGACAACAGAAGTGCTCTCATTCAACATTACTTCCGATCACACATAGGTAAGACACTGTAACTTCACCTTCCATTGCAGTTTTGTGTGTGACATTGAACATGGAAGCCTAATTTCCCCATGTCTATGGCCACTTACTGTACCCTTTGGCATCTCTATTTTCAGATCTCTGTGCCCCACTCTGGCCCCTGGTGAGTTTAATGCTGCCCACTACAGGTTATACCTATGTTAATATTACAGTAGATTGGAAATACAGTTTGTGAAACTAATACATGTGTCATATAATCCACAGACTCGATACTTGAATTTGTTCAAAGGGTGTTTATTTATGTGCTAATAAGTGTGGTGGTGGGGGGGGGGTATTGCAATGGGCTGGGTTGCAGATGGAGGAAAGTCCAGAGTAGAGTCCAGTCTATTTATATCACAGGGGGCATAGGAAGGGGATACAAAAAATAAGAAACTACTCTCCTGTCTAAATAATAAAGAAAAACATTGTTATAAAATACAAATCAAATGTAGAAAAACTACCTTTTAGTGTATATCAAATAAAGCTAAACATAAATACACAGACTGAATAAAACACATAATATACACTGAAGATCTTATGTATGGATAACAACACAACATAGACTTACAGAGACACAAACGAAACAACATATAACAAACTATGTAGAAAACAGAGACATTGTAACAAAATATAGAACAATCAAAACCAAACAACACAATCTTAAACACAAATAATCTCTTCAACATAATCGCAAAAATGAAATTTCAATGTAATTTTCAATATGAGCAAATATATATAAAGAAATAAATGTCCTTTCTTTGTGTTTGGCGGTGTCATATATATTGTCCACTCTAATTATGAATATTTATCCTCAACCAATTTCTAATAGATCTCCAAACAATGTATTGAAGTCTAAGCATGTTACAAATCCTCCATGCAAGACTTTTTTCCAAGTTGTTCAGCAAACAAACACCTTCTAATTTTCAACAGCAGCAAAAGTTTGCAATGTTGTCTATTGATGAAAGAGTCTGAGTAAACTGATGAGTCACTGAATATATCAAGCTTGAGTACTCCGTTGTCAACTTTGGTCCTCCATTGCCAACGCGCGTTTCAGTGAATTTAAGCTTTCTAATATAATAATAATTTCGTAGCCACCTTCCTCAGGGCATGTATATAAAAGCACCAAAGGCAAATTTATGCATCTAGATCAAAAGGGTAAAGAAAATATATTTTTCAAAGATATAGATGTCTATGTAATATCTATGTTAAATCTTACAATAAGTAGTGCCATCTAATAATAACCAAATACAAACTAAGTGGATATGAATGCCTCTGTCCCCTGAACCATGTGCTCACTGCCACTGTCCCCAGGTCTCTGATTGTCTTGGGTTTGTGGGGTTGCCTGGGGTCCCTGTAGTGGTGGACACACTTCTGATTGACATGTCCTGGGGAGAGAGGTATGGGCCCGCTGGCTGGGTGCTGTGTTGGTGTTTCCTGAGGGGGGAGGCTCTGTGGTGGGTTGGGACTGTGGCAGGGTAACCGAATGTCCAGAGGTCCCTGATGGGCCAGGTTGGTCATCATGATCCAGGCGTGCAGAGCTGCTGTCATCACTGTGGGCCTCTTCGGGGGGGGACTAGGGGGCATATTTATACTCTGTTTGCGCCGGAATTGCGTCATTTTTTTTTACGCAATTCCGACGCAAAAGTAACTCCATATTTATACTTTGGCGTTAGACGCGTCTAGCGCCAAAGTCCATGGAGTTTGCGTCCTTTTTTAGCGTGGACACCTACTTTGCGTTAATTATATGCAAGGTAGGCATTCCCGTCTAAAAAAGTGACTCCGCGGCATGTGCGCCGTATTTACACTCCCGGGCAAAATTCACGCCCGGGAGTGGGCGGGTCAAAAAAAATGACGTACGCCGTTTTTGTGCTGTTTTTTAGCGCCTGGAAAAGGCAGGCGTTAAGGGACCTGTGGGCTCGGAAGGAGCCCAGAGGTGCCCTCCCATGCCCCCAGGGACACCCCCTGTCACCCTTGCCCACCCCAGGAGGACACCCAAGGCTGGAGGGACCCATCCCAGGGACAATAAGGTAAGTTCTGGTAAGTATTTTTTTTTTTTTTAAATTGTGGCATAGGGGGGCCTGATTCGTGCCCCCCCTACATGCCACTATGCCCAATGACCATGCCCAGGGGACATAAGTCCCCTGGGCATGGCCATTGGGCAAGGGGGCATGACTCCTGTCTTTGCTAAGACAGGAGTCATTTCTATGGGGGTTGGGAGTGGGAAAAAATGGCGCAAATCGGGTTGGGGCGAAAAATTTGCCTCAGCCTGACTTGCCCCATTTTTTCACGCCCAAGCTCCATATCCCCCTACGCCGGCGCTGCCTGGTGTACGTCGTTTTTTTCAACGCACACCAGACAGCGCCGGCGGCTAACGCCAGCTAACGTCATTGCTTAAATACGGCGCCCGCATGGCGCTTCAGAATGGCGTTAGCCGGCGCTAATTTGTTTGACGCAAAACTGCGTTAGCGCAGTTTTGCGTCAAAAAGTATAAATATGGGCCTAGATGTGGATGGAACCTCCTCTCCTGTGACGTTGAGTGGGGGTCCTGTGGGGATGTAAAAACAGTGTTATTGTATCTGTGTGTGCCATCTTGTGCATGGATATGTTTCCCTCTATGGTTGGTATTAGCAAGGCAGCTTTGGCTTGTGTGAGTTGTGCTTGGTCAGTAAGTAATTGTCACTAGTGTGCATGCTGTGGTGATGGGTGTCCATGCAGGTATGTAATGGGTGTCCATGCATTGGTGTTGCATGCAGGGCTTGGTATTTGGATGGGTGGGTTGTGATAGTGGGATAGATGTGAGATAGTGGAGTGATGGGGTGAGGGTAGGAGTAGGAGTTTGTAATGGCATGCAGGTAGGGTGGGGGACATAGTAGTAAAGATTTGACTTACCAGAGTCCAATCCTCCTGCTACTCCTGCCAGGCCCTCAGGATGCATGATTGCCAAGACTTGCTCCTCCCATGTTGCTAGTTGTGGGGAAGGAGGAGGTGGTCCACAGTCAGTCCTCTGTACAGTTATCTGGTGTCTTGCAACCACGGAACGCACCTTCCCCGTAGGTCGTTCCACCTCTTCCTGATATCATCCCTTGTTCTGGGGTGCTGGCCCACTGCGTTGACCCTGTCCATGACTCTCCACCATAGCGTCATCTTCCTAGCAATAGACGTTTGCTGCACCTGTGATCCAAATAACTGTGGCTCTACCCGGATGACCCTTAGCTCCTCCTCAGACAACCTGGGGTGTCTTTGTGGTGCCAGGGGTGTAGTATGAGTGGTATGTGTGATGGTGTTTGGTGTGATGTGCTGGGGTGTGTGCTGTGAGGTGTGTGGATGGTGTATGGGCGATGGTGTGATGTGGCTCAGATTCAGTGGGCACTCCTGGCTTGTCTCTCTCTCAGTTGGCAATATTTGTTTTCATTGTAAGGGGTTGTGGGTATTGTGGGTGTGTGTTTTATATTGGATTGGGTGTGTGGGTGTGGTGTGTTTATGTGTGTCAGGTGTGTAGTTTGAATTGTCCATTGTGGTGCAGTTTTGTTAGTGTGTGTGTATTTTGAGCATGGCGGTGTGTACCGCCAATGGTTTACCGCGGTTGAATGACTGCCGCAGTGATTCATGGGTCATGATGCTGTGGGCATAGTTCTGTAGGCGTAAGGTGTGGGTTTTGGTACTACTAGTTTATCACTGACCTTTGGGCTGGAGGACTTGTGTGGGTGTCTGTATAGTGACAGATTTCTCTGTGTGGGTCATAATGCCCGTAGCGGTATACCGCCGCTGTCACAGTATGTTGGCGGCCGACAGCACGGCGGTCGGCAGCATTTTCCACCAATGTTGTAATGAGGGCCTTAATATGCTGTGCTGTTCCCAGCAAAACATAACATTATTCTGGACCACAAGCCCACTTTCTCCTTGATCCTTCGGATGCCTAGGAGTGGATGGAGAGCCAGAGCCTCTCTGAATGGAAAGGATCTCCTTGGAGTTGGTCCAGCCTCCTCACTAGGCACCGCCAACCTAGGAACCTTTTAGGCAGGGCTTCAAATTTCCCTTCAACTCCTTCTCAGCAACAGGTACAGGACAGGTGTCAATCAGCCCTCAGCACTGCACCAACTTTCTGTGACAACTCAGGGGGACAGGTCAGGCAGATCCTCAGATGGCTCTGATTATGAGGATCTGGCTTCATACTTCCTCCAAACTCGGGATTTCCTCCAAGGATGAACCCAGTGGGTGACATAATTTAGAGAGGCCTCACCCATGGTCTTTCACATTGGGTTTGTGTGTGCACCCTCCCGGGTCCTCTGAGTGGATTGTCCCAGGTGGAGCATCTCCCTAACGATGATCCTCATTGTCCTCTTGCTCTCACCCCAGGTTCCTCCACTAATTCACCCGGTGGGGTTCCTCCATCCTCTGGTGAGTTGAGGCATGGATTCCAAACTCCTTAAATATTGTCAATCCAACTGGTGGGAGCCCTCTGTTAGACGTGTCCCCTCAGCTCACTGGTCCACTCTCCAGTTCTGTCTCTTCTGTGGTTCACATGGAAAGGGGCCCGTCCATCACTTTTGCTTTTGAAGTATTCCACTGGAACTCCCTTACAAATTATTGGGAAACCTAGACAAACTTCTAAGTGACCTGATCTGGCACTGTGGCTGGCATCAGGTGGCCCTATCCAAATTGCAGCTTCTCCCAGATTGAGGTGGCCTTGAGGTCCCTCATTTTGATTATTTGGCCTCTCAACTGCAGTACACACCTGCTAGCCTGCAATGCTCTCAGTTGAGGAAACATAGTTCTCCAGGCTCTTCTAAAATAGGCTGCAATCCTAGCACTTATAGCCACAGGATCTAGCCCCATCAGCGCCCTTCCTCAACTTTTGCAAGTAACCTTATGCTTTCTAATAAAAGCTTGCACGCCACTAAGAACATATCTCCAGAACATATCTCCTAATTCCCCCTAGATTCAACTTCTCGGCCTCCTGAAAATACGTGGCTACTTTCCAAGCATGAGCTGTGATTCTGGGACCAGACTGCCATTTTTTTACCCTCAGTGACTTGTTGTAGATGGCTGTTTACAAGATTTTATAACTCTGTATCAGCACCTTAACCTTCAAAAGTGGCCTGTTCCTTTCCTATACAGCTGACAGTTTGTGCTCTTCCGAGACTGTCGGGAACTCCTAGCCTATCACTCATTAACTGATCCACTTCCTTCACACATATATGAGGCTGCAAACATATACCATGGCTTACCAGGTCCCCAGCCATTTAGTCCCAAACTCTCCTCCTTACACTGAGAGAGTCCTGTGAGGAAGAATTTAATAGGGCGCTTCATGACAAGGAGTTGGCAAGGCGTATGGAATATCCCCAAAAGATTTCCAAAAAACTTCATTTAAACTTATCCAATTATATGTCCTCAATAGAGCTTATCTTTCCAGCAAATGTCTACACTAAATTTTCCCTGGTCAAACTGGCAGATGCCCCAGACATGACTCGCTGATGGCGGATCTCAAACATATGATTTGGGACTGCTCTTGTTTACACTCGGATTGAAGGAAAGTGAAAAAATATTGTCACTGACTCACTTGCCACAGGTGGATTTGTGGGAAATTTCTACAAACGCTCTAAAAAACTGAAAGTGACAACTTGGTTCTATGACCTAGTTCAGATCGTCCCCAAGTGCACCATCATAAACAATTGGAAAAGTCACTAACTTTCTCCCACTGTGGCCTGTCATTCTTCCCTGACCAACCGGGCCAGAGCAGAATCTGTGTCACTCCACAGCAAGGAAGCTTAGGGCATCTGATTGCTCCTACATGGGATGACCTTTTTGCTGATTTCTAGTTATGATCCAGCTCGAAGGTGTCCTGTCCCCATTAACCTGATCTTACACCTGGTGGCCTGGAGGTTGCTTCCCTCTCCTGATGCAAACGTACCTTCCTCTGCTTAACCTTAGCCCTGTGTCATCCAGGTTGTCAGCAGTTTGGCTGGGTAGACTCCTCATTAACCCTGTCAGGTTCCACAAGACTTTTGGGCATCTTGCATCAAATCTGAGTTTCTCACCTCACATGCTCCTTACACTACCTTGTCAATAGGTTCACACTCTCAGTTCCCCACCATTGTACACATTTATGTAGGTATCTCTTGGGTTCACCAGGGTCTCTTTACCCTTCCCTGCTCTGAGGTACCCCTCCCAGTTCACCACACTCTTCTTTAGGTTTCTAACTACCCACTAGATTAATGTAAAGTATTTTAGACAAGGTTTATTTTTCCTACCAATTGACTATAGCACAATGTATGTTTCTTGTCATTACAACCATGTATATCTGTTTTATTTCATAACACCAATAGAAACATCTGCAAAAAAATAAAAACCTTTGTTAACTATGCACAAATCCAGAATGGGTCCATAAATTGTTTTTTTCCTAAAATTATGCGGCCTCCAGCACATATATCAACTCAGAAAATCTGAATTACTGCTCGGGCTTTAGACAGAGCAACCCAGAAACATGAAAAGGCAGGTACTACTTTGTACTGTTCTAAGTGTTGCAGATAGTACAATTTGAACAAACAGGTGCATAGACCTGTTCTGAGCCTGAACACTAAAGCAGAACATGTTCATTTTGCAGGATCATCAAGTTCAACTTTCAATCCTTTACCCAACATGTTGAAGCTTGGAATTTATAATGCCTGACCTATGCCTGACACCCAGAAAAATTACCTGTACAAAGCATGGTCATCTTATTTAATAGAAATATATTGAGCTTTGGGGAACTTTCACAGAAGATGCGCAGAAGCACATACCCAGCAGTGGTTTCAAATAAACCAATGTGCACATGTGTGGTAAAAATATATAACAATACATGGTTAAGGATCCTTACGCTGGCTTTCAAATAATGACAAAATCCCAAGGCATAGCCCAACAATGTAAAAAAAAAACTTCACATTGTGAACTGCACAGGCAAACAACCCAAGACATCATGTAAATCAAGAAGTTCCTTTACTAATGCAGCTGCTTCTTTATGCATCAGCACTAGTTCCTGTTACCAAAGAACACCTACGTATTAGTGTGAATATTTATTGTTAGAAAAAAGCTCTCCCTCTGATCATGTAGCACCACAAAATATCCATATCAGATAATAAAGCTACATTTATGAGCCCAATGTGTTCTTGGCAGCTCTAGAAAAAAATTGGGCAGTGTGAAAAAGGGTTGCACAAAGCACTCCACAGTACATATTCATGCCATGTCCTAAGTAGAAAATCTTCAGTCAACCTTTGTCATTTATCTGGCGAATAGAGCTGCAGGAAGGTGTTTTAAATGTCCACCATTATTTTTTTTATTGACTGCAGTCATAGCTGAAAGAGGTCTAAACCTATTGGCATCCATTCACATTCTGAAAATGGGGTTGATCAGCTTACTTGAAAAAGGAGTTGAAGTGCTGGAAAATGAGGCAGGACAGATGGTAAGACAAGTAATGAAATGTTACTTGAAAGAACAAATTTAGGGAATGGTACAAAGAAAGACATTCTGAGCATAAATAAAGAAGAACAAAGTGACAAAAATAAGCAACTAATTTATCCCACACTGGAATATCTGGTAGGCCCTCAAAAAATCTGTCAAAGACGTAAAAAAACACTCAGTTGGATGAAAACTTTAAAGGATTGAGAAAACCCAGAATCCAGAATGCAATATTGCAATGCTTTAGGAGTGAGGGGAGAAGATCATCAAGTGGAGGGAGTGAGAAAATAAGTGAAGGAACAAGCCTTTGTTGTAACACAACCTGAAACCAGACTGAAGCCTTTATAAAGTAAAAGAGTAGGAAAAGGATATGACATCAAATGTAACACAACAGGAGGCTTGGGAAACACAGAAAGGAATCAAATATATGAAACAGCCATGATGCAAAAGATACATGGACAAGCACCTGAACTGGACTAGATGCCGGGTAGCTTTAAAAGGCAGCTACAAACCCTCAGGCAGGTGATTGCCAAGTTACAGCTGAAGGAGCAATTAGCAGCAGCTGGAAGCCCAGGAGCACTAGGGAAGGGTGAGTAAAAGTCAGAGTCTGCAGCTGCAGGCTGCAGGCTTCATGCAGTGTTTCTTGAGACCTAGGAATTCTAGAACCAAGCAAGGTATCACTATTCTCAGATGCCCATATGACTTAGATGCTACAGTTGCAACAGTTATACTTGACTGATTTTTTGGATTGCCCACAATATGGCAGTTACATTTTAATTCACTGTTTATCACCAAGAGAGTGATAGGGGGCACAAGGGCATTTAACTGTAATACACCACAGTTTGTTCACTTATTCCCCATTGTCCACAATCCAAGAAAATTTGTCTCCAAAAGATTCAATTGGCTGTACTATTTTCAAACAAAAAGGAGTGCAATAGGATGTCCCTTTGCACCAGAGCCAGAAATTATGTTTATGACCCAATATGAAAAGAGGTGGGTGTACAAGAACACCCCATACAAGGAGCATATTTCCTTGTGGACAATGTACATCGATAAAACTTGCTCTGCTTTTCATGGTAAATATGAAATTCATTTTCTTGATTTAATGAAATGCCATCTAGGGGGCAGGATTTACAAAATTATTTATAACAGGGATACTGATAGGAATTAATTCCTTCAGTACTCTAGTTTACATCTACAAATTCTTCATGATAACTTACTGTTGTAATTCTGTAATTAATAGTGTAATTCTTGTTAGTAAAATGGTGCACTCCAATCCTTCCTTTAGAATGTTGACTAATGGTACAATCTGGAGTGCACCTTAGAATGTTGATGAAGAGAAGTACAGAGTTGGAGGATGGGGAGTTGGTGAGAAGCAGTGAGCTGTGAAGGTGTAATGCAAGGAGTTTACTAATAAACCAACCGTTAAATCATCTGGTCTTACTGATTCAAATTACAACACTTACCTTACTGACAGTTCATTAGAATACAGAGAATCTGCAAAAGGAAGGAGGATTTTTTCATTCATGCTAATGCCCTTCTGGAAAAACTGGCTGAGAGGAACTACCTATGGAAATCACTTCAGAGATCATTTAAGAGGGCATGGTACACTCCCAGGGAATGTCTTTTGGAAGAAAAAAGTCAATCATTGACAATGGATCACATTTTTTGTGTGACAGCATACTATCAACGCACAAATGTGATTAAACAAAGCATACGAAACAAAATGATGATTACTCAAAACATTAAAGAACCAATCTTTGCCTTTCATAGGAATTAAAATATTATGGATATAGTGGTTCATTCAAATACCGAAATACGTCGGCCACCCACTACATCGAGCAGTTTAATGGGTCTTCCACCCAATAGCAGGCTATCATAAATGTGGTAATTGCACAGCATGCCAATCAACGGTTGAAGGCTCTGAATTTGTATACAATCACGTCAGAAAAAAAACATTTGGAATTCATGAATTTCAAAAATGTAATCTACTTCATTCAATTTCCATGTGGTATTGCCTTTGTGGGAAAAACAACACATGAAGTGAAGAAGTGAATACTCCAACATAGATCTCAAATACGTAATACAAATATTACGGCTCCTTTAGTTCAATATTACCTACAAAACAATCTCAAAGAGAATTACATAACATGGGGAGTCTTAAAACAGTTCGCTCCTCCAATATTTAGCATTTTTTTGAACTGCGGTCAATAGGGGATAAATTAACAAACTGTGGTGTATTACATATAAAAGCTCATGTTAATCTCCTACTACTCTCTTTGTGATAAACAATGAATTAAAATGTAACTTCCATATTGTGGGCAATCAAAAAAACTGTATAAATGCATCCTCTGTGAGGATACTTGTGTCACCATAGAGGTTTTTAATGAGGAAAAAGTGGTGGTGAAGTCTCCGTATGGCATGCAATCAGAGCATTGACAAAATAATGTTACAATATTTATGCACGTCTGTAATATTGAAACTACATATCCCAGGAACCTTCTGGCTCTGGGTAGTTACAGCGAAATGTGGTGCCCATTACTTTCCATCACTGAAGAAGTAACAGGGCAATTCCCATGATTCCTTCTAGTTTTTGACGTCATAGCATGGACATAATGAAACACTTCGATCGAACGGAATGCATACACAATGCCAAAGATTCAAAAGAAGATGTGATGGCTTCCAGGATAGCATAGCTACCACTTATGAGGATGCAGCCCTCGAAGAAGGAGAGAAGGGATGTGCAGTGCTTAATTTGTGCTTGTTGTTTCCGGTGCTGAGCACTGGCACTTATTTTTCAGGGCCAGCGCTTATTCTTCTGCCCCAAGCATTTGCTGTGAGCAAAAGACACATATGGGATAGAGCGAGGAATAGAAAAACAAAAAAGTGTCACAAAGGGAGAAAGCATAAAGCTGCAAAAGTGAGCTGAAGGGGCAAGGAGTGGGCTTAAATGGTTTGAAGAGGCCCGAGATGGTTTCAGGATTACGCTGCCTCAGTATTCCGTGTTCCCACACTTAACTGCAGCAGCCGCGTGTTTAAGAGAAGGGCTTTGAGCACCGGCACGTTTTTATTTGCAAATTAAGCTCTGGGGCTGTGTGTATGTGTGACCACATGGGAAAGGAGAGAAGCACCTGATTTGGACAAGTGAGCTCTGATAGAATAAGGCATCTGTTCTCTCCAAGTTGTGTGCCATTCAGTGGCAAAAAGCTCTTTGGATCAATTTCACCTTAAAAGTAAAGGAACTCAAATTGTATGGGGCATTCATGTTCAGCTAATATTCTTATTTATGTTTCTTTTTTGTATTATAATTGATTACAGCTTTAATTTTTTTTAAAACAGCAACACATTCCAAACAATTACCCTTTGATATTACCAGGTATGAACAAGATAGCACCCTCATTGGGTGAGGGGATCATCTTAAATAATTAATAACTCAAAATGTGTCATTTTATATTACTCACATTTTCACTCTTTAAAGCACAAGGATGTATTAAGTGCTTGCATTATTTTGAGGATGTGATCCTGATGAAGATCTCATGTAACTAAGTCACTAGCAGATCTAAACACATAGGCAGAAGCATTGGAGTGTTTTGGGTGCTATCAATGACAATGAACTGAGCCCTTGACATTGGACTATTTAACACTGTTTTACACCCATGCTATGGTACACTTATGAAAGGACGATTTGTTTTGAAAATATGTTTGGGTGATCAAAAACTCTGGACAAGCACTGTGAAATGTTTTTAATGGTGTTGGGTAGTAATTAGATTCCCTTTGTGGTTATTTGTATTGATTAGGCACTGCTTTGTGAGCATGGCCAACAAGTCCCTGTGTTAATTGAAGGGTTTTTCTGCATTTAAGTAAATTAATTATTGACATGTTGAACAATGCCTGTGTGTGTTGAACAATGTCTGTGTGTGTTGTGATTAAATCCAATAACAACTTGTAGTCAATTACTTTATTGTCTGGAGCCGGCAGGAAACGCATCTTTACTAACGGCTTCCCACCGTTGTTTTTCCCACCCGTGTTCCATACCGCGTATAGCAATGGCGGAACGTGTTTAATTATAAACACAACACATCCCGTTCCTTTTGAAATACAACAAATAAGGAAATGAGAAAAAAACAAAAATTGAAATAAAATATAAACCAAAACATTGAAATTTGACTGTAGTACTAACAATTATACTTATAATATTTTATAGGCATAATACTTTAATGATCACATATTCTCCAATATATAACACCAAAAAGAAACATCTTACTATAATTGATCTTACTTACTTAACTAACACAAGAAAACCTTCTACCCACACACAAAATCTTTGGGCCAACCAGGTGGTTTCCTCGCTGTCCATCCTTCCAATACTTCACCATCACCCCCATCAACCTTTTCAATCACTTCACGATACTCCACACCCTTGCTCACTTCAACACTATACTCATTTCCATCATTCTCCTTAAATATCTCTTCATTACTTAAGGTTTCGCCTTCCTCCCCTTCCAACCATCTAAAATCTTGGGTAGAAGGGTTATGTCTCCTAGCTTCTGTGCACATCTTCGCCACACTTTTAAGATTTCATACTTTTCCAATGCTCAATCTGACTGCATTGTTTAATACCTCTATTATTTCCTCAGGACCATGTCCCTTTATTACCTTATCCGTTTTCTTAACACAAATCCAATCACCCACCACAATGTCAACTGGTTTAGTCACATGCTGCTCATCATAACTGTTTTTCATATCAGCCTATTTTTCCTTCATCCTATTCTGAAATGATTCTAACGACCATTGCACAACATTACATTGATGCAACCAATTTAGACTGTACTTGGTTCTAGGTTCCCACCCTCTCATTATCACAAAAAGTGACAATTCTGTTATGTTACCTCATTCTTCATCACTCTGTATGCCCATACTGCCTTGTGTAACTGTACTTCCCAATCCATACCACTAGCGAAGGCTGAGAGAATGACTCGCTTAATCACCCTGTTGAACCTTTCCACCATGCCATTGCAAATAGGATTATAAAGTGAAGTAGTTTTATGTTGTACAACATTTCTTTTGAAGTATTCTTTTGATGCTTTGGACAAGAATTGAACACCATTGTCACTTAGCACCACCTTAGGTAAACCTTCAGACACAAAAACCTTATCTAAAACACATTTTGTGTCTATCTTCTCCACAATTTCTAAAACAGGCCATCTTGAAAACAAGATTAAACATTTTTGTTCTTCACCAAATGGTCCTACAAAGTGAATTGCTACATAGTCCAATGGTTGTTTCACAACAAATGGTCATTCATTGGAAGTCTGAATGTTTGTAACATTTGTCAGCATTAGAACACTTGGAATGATTTCTCACAAACCATTTGACCTCAACATCCACATTTGGCCACCAAAATTAACTCCTTACCACACCCTTTGTTTTTACAATACCAAAATGTCTTTCATGGTATAGATCCACAATTACTTTTCTCAAGCTTTTAGGAGGAACAATCGTCTCACCCCTCATAATTGTCCATTCTCTATAGACAACTGCCATCTCACTTCCCAAAAATGCTTAACCTCTTCCTGCAATTTGCTTTTATCAGGCCAATTTACATGCAAGAAATTTCTAACTTCAATCAGTACTATATCCTTATCATATTCAGACATCCATTCTTCCCTGCACACAGCATGATCACCATCTGCACGTACAAAGGCTACTTGAAAATTATGCCAACTTTCATCCACACACTCTTCCAATTTAGTAGGCATTCTAGTTAGGAAGTCCACTACTATATTGTTGTTGCCAGGGAAATATATTTAGGAGGCTAGCCTGGCTTATAGTGGGTACCTTGTGGTACTTACACCTTGGGCCAGGTCCAGTTATCCCTCATTAGTAGAGTAGTAGTGTTCTAGCAGCTTAGGCCGATAGAGGTAGCTATAGCAGAGCAGCTTAGGCTGAACTAGGAGACATGCAAAGCTCCTACTATACTACTTTTATCACTTAGCACTATATCATAAGAAAACACAATACTCAGAGTTATTAAAAATAAAGGTACTTTATTTTAGTGACAATATGCCAAAAGTATCTCAGAGGATATACTCCCTTAGGAGGTAAGTAATATACACAAAATACACACACACAACCAAACTCAGGTAGGTAAACAGATAGAAAAGCAGTGCAAACACTGTATAACACAATAGAATGCAATAGGAGACAATAGGCCTAGGGGCAACACAAACAATATACTCCAAAAGTGGAATGCGAACCATGAATGGACCCCAAGAAAACACTAAGGGTGTCAAGATACCCCACCCCAAGACCCTGGAAAGTAGGAGTAAAGTTACTACCCCAGAAAGACAGTAAAGTCGAGATAGGGGATTCTGCAAGAACAACAACTGACTGCAAAGCACAGAAGACAGATTCCTGGACCTGAGAACCTGTAAAGGGAGGGGACCAAGTCCAAGAGTCACGCAAGTGTCGGGGGGGCAGGAGCCCACTAAACTCCAGATGAAGGTGCAAAAGGGCTGCCTCTGGGTGGAAGAAGCCAAAGATTCTGCAACAACAGAAGGTGCCAGGAACTTCTTCTTCGGTCAGAAGATGTCCCACAGCATGCTGGAGGATGCAGAGTTGTTTCCATGCAGAAATACCGTAACAAGCCTTGCTATCTGCAAGAGTCATGGTTGAAGGTTTTAGGTGCTGCCAGGGCCCAGGAAGGACCAGGAGGTCGCTCCTTGGAGGAGGAGACAGAGGGGGCGCTCAGCAACATGGAAAGCCCATTCAAAAGCAGGCAGCACCTGCAGAAGCACCTGAACAAGCATTCAGAAGATATGAGCATGACAGTCGACTCAGCACCACAAAAGAGGGTCCCACAAAGTTGGAGTCCAACTCAGCGAGTTGGGCAATGCAGGACAGAGTGCTGGGGACCTGGGCTAGGCTGTGCATGAAGGAAGTCTTGCAAAAGTGCACGGAAGCCCGAGCAGCTGCAGTTCATGCAGTACACAGGATTACTGTCTGGCGTGGGGAGACAAGGACCTACTGCCACCAAATTTGGACAGAAGGGCCACTGGACTGTTGGGGACACTTGGACCCAGCTCCTGTGTTCCAGGGACCACGCTCGTCAGGATGAGAAGGGACCCAGAGGACCGGTGAGGCAGAAGTTTGGTGCCTGCATTGGCAGGGGGAAGATTCCGTCGACCCACAGGAGATTTCTTCTTGGCTTCCAGTGCAGGGTGAAGGCAGACAGCCCTCAGAGCATGGACTACCAGGAAACAGTCAGGAAAGCCAGCAGGATGAGGCGCTACAACAATGCTGGTAGTCTTCTTGCTACTTTGTTGCAGTTTTGCAGGCGTCCTGGAGCAGTCAGCGGTCGATCCTTGGCAGAAGTCAAAGAGGGAAGTGCAGAGGAACTCTGGTGAGCTCTTGCTTTCATTATCTGATGACCCTAAATAACCCTCAGAGGAAGATTGGCTACAGAAAAAGGTAAGCACCTATCAGGAAGGGTCTCTTACGTCACCTGCTGGCACTGGCCACTCAGAGGTGTCCATTGTGCCCTCACACCTCTGCATCCAAGATGGCAGAGGTCTGGGACACACTGAAGGAGCTCTGGGCTCCTCCCCTTGGGAGGTGCTGGTCAGGGGAGTCGTCACTTCCCTTTCCTTTGTCCAGTTTCACGCCAGAGCAGGGCTGGGGGATCCCTGAACCAGTGTAGACTGGCTTATGCAAGGAGGGCACCATCTGTGCCCTTCAAAGCATTTCCAAAGGCCAGGATAGGCTACTCCTCTCAGGTCCTTCACACCTATTTCCAAAGGGAGAGGGTGTGACACCCTCTCTCAGAGGAAATCCTTAGTTCTGCCTTCCTGGGACTGGGCTTCCCAGGCCGCAGGGGGGCAGAAACCTGTCCATGATCCTAGACATGTTACATGACCACGTTCAGAGTTACCATGGTGACGCTACATATAGGTATTGAGCTATATGTAGTGCACGCGTGTAATGGTGTCCCTGCCCTCACAAAGTCCGGGGAAATTGCCCTGAACAATGTGGGTGCACCTTGGCTAGTGCCAGGGTGCCCTCACACTAAGGCCCATATTTATACTTTTTGACGCTAAACTGCGCTAACGCAGTTTAGCGTCAAAAAATTTAGCGCCGTCTAACGCCATTCCGAAGCGCCATGCGGGCGCCGTATTTATGGAATGGCGTTAGCCGGCGCAAGCAGACCGGCGCTGCCTGGTGTGCGTGGAAAAAAACCACGTTGACCAGGCAGCGCCGGCGTAGGGGGAAAATGGCGCTAGGGCGTCTTAAAATGGCGCAAGTCGGGTTGACGCTAAAAAATCGTCTTAACCCGATTTGCGCCATTTTTTCGACGCCCAGACGCCATTTAAATGACTCCTGTCTTATTAAAGACAGGAGTCATGCCCCCTTGCCCAATGGCCATGCCCAGGGGACTTATGTCCCCTGGGCATGGTCATTGGGCATAGTGGCATGTAGGGGGGCACAAATAAGGCCCCCCTATGCCACCCCAAAAAAATTGAAAAATATAAAAAATTATACTTACGTGAACTTACCTGAATGTCCCTGGGGTGGGTCCCTCCATCCTTGGGTGTCCTCCTGGGGTGGGCAGGGGTGGCAGGGGGGGTCCCTGGGGGCAGGGGAGGGCACCTGTGGGCTCATTTTGAGCCCACAGGCCCCTTAACGCCTACCCTGACCCAGGCGTTAAAAAGTGGCGCAAATGCGGGGTTTTTTGTCCCGCCACCTCCCGGGCGTGATTTTTGCCCGGGAGTATAAATACGACGCATTTGCGTCGCCGTCATTTTTTTAGACGGAACGCCTTCCTTGCATCTCATTAACGCAAGGAAGGCGTTCACGCTAAAAAATGACGCTCTTTGCCCATACTTTGGCGCTAGACGCGTCTAACGCCAAAGTATAAATATGGCGTTAGTTTTGCGCCGAATTTGCGTCGAAAAAAACGACGCTAATTCGGCGCAAACGGAGTATAAATACGGGCCTAAGTGACTTTGCACCTAACCTTCACTAAGTGAGGGTTAGACATATAGGTGACTTATAAGTTACTTAAGTGCAGTGTAAAATGGCTGTGAAATAACGCAGATGTTATTTCACTCAGGCTGCAGTGGCAGACCTATGTAAGAATTGTCTGAGCTCCCTATGGGTGGCAAAAGAAATGCTGCAGCCCATAAAGATCTCCGATAACTCCAATACCCTGGATACCTAGGTATCATATACTAGGGAATTATAAGGGTGTTCCAGTGGGCCAATCAGAATTGGTAAAATTAGTCACTAGCCTGCAGTGATAATTTTAAAAGCAGAGTGAGCATAAACACTGAGGTTCAGGTCAGCAGAACCTCAGTGATACAGTCAGGCACCACACAGGGAACCCATACAGGCCACAAATTCATGAGCACTGGGGTCCTGGCTAGCAGGATCTCAGTGACACATATCAAACATACTGACAACATAGGGTTTTCACTATGAGCACTGGGCCCTGGCTTTCAGGATCCCAGTGAGACAGTAAAAACACCCTGACACATACTCACAAACAGGCCAAAAGTGGGGGTAACAAGGCTAGAAAGGGGCTACCTTCCTACAATATATCAGTTTATATATGTAATCCCCCATTCTTATTGACAATCTGGCAATCCTCACTGAAGCATTCACTGTACCCTTAGTTGTCAACAATTTCACTAACGGCTTGTGATCACAAAAAATTGTCACTGGTTTTCCCCACACAAAAGCTCTGAAATGATCCAAAGCCCAAACACATGCCAACGCTTCCCTCTCAATTGTGGGATACTTTTCCTCAGTTGGCGATAAAGCTCTAGAAGCAAAAGATATTATAAATTCCTTTCCATCCTTATTCTTCTGGCTTAATACCGCACCCAACCCTTTACCACTGGCATCCGTTGTGATAGTTATCCAAGTTAGGATCAAAACATTGCAAGACTTGAAATTTATCAATTTCTGAAGTGATGCGGTTGAATTCTTCCTGGCACTCCTTAGACCATTCAAATATAACTTTGTTTTTTAACAGCTGTCTCAAATGAAACCTTTTGTCAGCAAATCATGGAATAAATTTAGCACAGTATTCAACTAATCCTAAAAAAGATCTGACATCTTCTTTAGAACTTGTAGGTGAAGCATCTTTGATAGCATTCACAAGAGACTCTTTTGGTCTGACAGCTTGAGCATCAATGTCATGACCCAAATAAGTGACACTGTTCCTTGCAAATTTGCATTTTGAGAGTTCCACTGCTAAACCTCTTTTCTCCAATATGTTCATCACATCCTTCCACCGTGAATCATGTTCTATTGTGTTCTTCCCATAGATTAGAATGTCACTCTGGAAAGATTTTACACCAGTTTTGTTTCCACACAACTGAAACATAAGTCTTTGGAAAACTGCAGCAGCAGCAGGTACCAACCCCAAAGGCATCCTGTTAAATTGGAAATATCTGAAATGTGTAATAAACGCAGTGTACTTTTTGGAGTCAGAAGTCAAGGAAATCAGATGATAAGCAACAGAGAAATCTATTGTTGAGAATATTTTTGCATCCTTTAGAGAGAGAACCACCAATGGGGGAATCCATTCTGATTCTTCTATTGGTTGTATTACTCCTAACGTCACCAATTTATCCAGCTCCTTTGATACTTCATTTCTAACCATAATAGGAACGTTCCTAACCTTGTATACCTTCGTGTTCGTTTTCACAATTATTATGGTGTTCAGAACCCTTTAAATTCCCCAAGGTCATGTCAAAACAGAAATAAATTTACATAACACTTCCTTTGCAAAATCCAATTCCTCATCCACAACTTTCACTTGTTTTTCACTGTTTGTATCAAGAACAATGTGCAATTTACCTTGATCAATTCAGCCAAGAACTGGTGGTCCCTTCTTACTTCTGTACAAGTTAGCTTGTGTACATCTATTTTTAAATCTAAACGTTAACCATCTAGAACCTAACATCAATTTGTATATCAGGTTTGCATAACTCCTCACCAATTTTCCTTATAAATTTATCTCTCCATACCTCTTTATTCACAATGGTATATGGTGAACCAGACTCAGCAAAAATTGTCATTGTCATTATGACTCCACCAATGCTTGTTTGACACTCTGGCTTATTTCTTTTCTGCTGCCCATTTATATTCAGAATCAAGTTCATTGAAGAGCCTATGACACTATCGTTCCCCATCAAATCACACTCTCCATCCTCTACATGTTCCCGTTCACAATTTTCCAAAACACATTTCACATTACTATATTTTTTCCTGCAAACTTTAGCAAAAGGACCAATTAAGCCGCAATTCCCACATTTCCTTTGAATGGCAGGACAAGTCTTGCTATACGCTAGGTGATCCTTACTACACACCTGTAACATCTATTTTTTTCTTTAGGAAAAGATTTTAATTGGGCATTGAAAGACTTACTTGCAGGTTTGGAGTTCATTCTACAAACTACCTCAGTCTCTTTATCCTCTGACAACAACTCCTTGGCACATCTACCTGACATCTCTGCCTTACGCATAATATTCACAACATACTCAAGTGATGAATCGCCATTCACCCATAAACGTTCTTGAATACTCTGATTATGAACATGCAAAACTAATTGGCTCCTGAATAATTCAGTTTGTAATGCTCCAAACTTTCAATCAATAGCTCATTTATTAAAGTTCAGCTACATACAACTCCACCAATTCATTCTCATTTTGCTTACATTGAAAAAAATGTATACCTAGTAATGCCCATACAAACTTAAGGGGTAAAATAAGTGTCAAGATCTTTCAATGCTGCCTCAAATACATCCAGATCCCCTAGTACTGCACCCTGTAACATTTGGTTATACACTCTTAGCTCAGAAGGGCCCAAAGAATGTAGAAAATATGTTTGTTTTTGCTCTGGTGACATGTTGCCAGAATAATCCACTGCACCAATGTAATTAAGAAAGTACTCCTTCCATTCCATCTACTTAATAGTTGGTTCAGTACCTGTTGGCCAAAATGCACGTGGTAAACATATGCTGAAATTCTGTGTTGCCATTACTAGATAATTACTCCAAACTTAAATTGAAAAACAAAAGTGCCAGTGCTCCTTAGAGAACACAATAGTTATGCAAATGACGATGTATAAGCACCCACATATACAAGTGCAACTAGTTATCCATGGTTACCACTGACTCAATAATGATTGTCCCGAAAAACAAAGATGGCCGCCAATCACACGTCACGTTGATTTCAGTGGAAATGTGGGTTTGTCACATCAACGTGAGCTAAACCAGAAACGTTTGTTTCCAAAGGAAGTGTGAGTATTGAAGTCCAGCACTTGTTGAGCCACTGACAAGACTTGCGCGTATAAAAGCTCTTAGGGCGCATTACAGAAGCAACAAATTCTGCATGAGGATCCCAGCAACAGTATGGATTCGGCATGAGGACCCCTGCAACAGTAAGGACACTTCCCATCCTTTTCCCTCACCTTACTGATTTTCTTGATTTCAGAGCACGATCCGCTACGTTGTGAATTCACACCAACTGCACTCTGTTTTCCTGCCACTCCAACAGCAGTCAAATGAAAGGGGCTGTGAATGTGTGCCACTACATCTCTGAAACACACAGCACACGTAGTTTCTTGGCTCCAGACGCTCCTCGCCAAATTGTTGTGATTAAATCCAACAACAATTTGTAGTCAATTACTTTATTGTCTGGAGTCTGCAGGAAACGTGTCTTCACCAACCGCTTCCCACCATTGTTTTTACCACCTGCGTTCCATACCGTGCATAGCAACAGTGGACGCGTTTAATTATAAACACAACACAGTATCTTGTTATTGAATTTGGTGAATGAGGGTATTATATATGGTTGATAACAGTTGCAACAGGTGGCATCAAACCGGGGAGGAGTCTGGGGCTTTTCCAGGCTAAACAGTTCTAGTAATACCCAGTGAGATGCAGGTGGAGCCATGGTTTCCACCTGGAGCTGCTGGCCACCCAACAGGCAGAGCACTTGACTTGCCTAGGCCAGGATAGTGCCTCACTTGCAACAGTATTCTACGTTCCAAGATATCTACCAGTTAGCTTGTTAGCTTCAAAATTGTGTGTTGTGTAAAAGGTCACCAGTGACATTTCTTCCTGTAGACAAGTCCAGCTAATAGACAAGTATGGGTGTGCCAATGCAATCCCACCTATGAACCGTGTCACCAGTCAAGCAGTCATCATTAAAATTTTGTACGAATCCTAGACCTTCATTTATTAAGTATCTGATCTGTTTATCAACAACCATCTGCATAAATATTTATGATTAGGACTCAGCATTGTTGGCCTCCTAGTGTCACTGGTAGTGGGAGGGGGGTCACACACTAGTAGGGCACCTTTCACTCCAAAAGGCCAGGTTACTAAAGTCCAGCCAGTTAGAGACGTGTTCTTTTCTTCCAATTCCCACATCTCCTCTGTGTCTCAGAATTCCCAAGCCTCCCACCCTGAGGATAACACTATGGAAAGGGAACTCAGAAGGCTGAGGTTGGAAGAGGCCAGACTGAAGCTAAGACAGCAACAGTTGGCGTTAGACGGGGAATCTCTAGATATAGAGAGGGAAAGGCAGAGGCTGGAGTTAGTTCCCCATGGTGGCAGCAGCATGGTTTTTTTATAGCAATCCTGTACGAGAACAAGATTCCAGAAACCTGCATAAGATAGTCCCCCCTTACAATGAGGGGGATGACATTAACAAGTGGTTTGCTGCACTTGAGAGGGCTTGTATGGTACAGTTGGTCCCTCAAAGGCAGTGGACTGCTATCTTGTGGCTATTTTTCACTGGTAAGGGTAGAGATAGGCTCCTCACTGTCAGAGAAAGTGATGCTAATAATTACAAAGTTTTGAAGGATGCAATCTTAGATGGATTTGGCTTAACCACTGAACAATACAGGATAAAGTTCAGAGATACCAGAAAAGAGTCCTCTCAAGACTGGACAGACTTTGTAGACTGTTCAGTGAAGGCCTTGGAGGGTTGGTTACATGGCAATAAGGTGACTGAGTATGAAAGCCTGTATAATCTAATCCTGAGAGAGCATATTTTGAATAATTGTGTGTCTGACTTGTTGCATCAGTACTTGGTAGACTCAGTTTCGACCTCTCCCCAAGAATTGGGAAATAAGGCAGACAAATGGGTCAGAACAAGAGTGAACAGAAAAGTTCCTAGAGGCGGTGACAAGGATGGCAAGAAGAAAGATGGTGAGAAATCTGAGGATAAGCATGGGGATAAAGGTAAAATCAAAGATCCTTCTTCACATCCTAAACACTCTTCAGGTGGTGGGATTCCTCTTCTTCACAACCCACACACTAAAAGGCCTTGGTGCTATGTGTGTAAAAATAAAGGCCATTGGCCAGGGGATAAGTCTTGCCCAGGTAAACCCCCTGAGCCAACCACCACTAATACATCAAACTCTAGTGCCCCTAGCAGTAGTGGTAATAGTGGTGGGACTGCTGGCAACAGTCAAAATAAGGGTGTAGTTGGGTTCACTTTTGGTTCCATCATAGAAACTGGGGTAGTCAGTTCCAAAACAGTTTCTGTCACACCTGGTGGCATTGGTCTTGCCACACTGGCTGCTTGTCCCCTTACAATGGAAGTAAAGGCAGTCAGTTTCAATAAATTGTGTTGAGGCCCAGGCCTACAGGAACAAAGGTGCCAGTATCACTTTGGTGACTGAAAACCTGGTGTCTCCTGCACAACACCTCATTGGACAACAGTACAAGATTATTGATGTCCATAACTCCACTTAGTTCCTCCCCTTAGCTATACTTCGGTTTAGTTGGGGTGGAGTTACTGGCCCTAAGCAGGTGGTAGTATCACCTAGCTTACCTGTAGATTTTGTCCTGGGTAAGGACCTAGAGACCTCAGGTTGGGCTGTGGTACAGTTTAATACCCATGCATCCATGCTGGGTATCCCTTAGGAATTGCTTCCTCTCATTTCAGCTGAAATGAAAAAGCAAAGGAGAGAAAAAGGCATGAAATCTCAGGCTCCTTCTCCAACAACAGGTGAAAAGGGCATCAAAGTATTCCCTACCCACGCTGCCACAAAGGATACCAGTCCTGTGGTGGGAGAAACCTCTCCTGGGGTGGAACCTGTACCAAGGGAACCATCAGCTAACACAGCTGTACCCCCTGAGGTGAAAGTACCCCTCTGTGGGATAACTAATCCTGATGTGAAAAATTGCACCAGTTTAGTTAACATGGAGCATCCCTCCAACCCTCCCAGAGAAACATTAGTGCAGCAACCCTGCACTGCCTCACAACACTTAGGACAGCAGCCCTGCCCTAGTGTGGAGCCCATAAGACAGCATCCCTGCCCTGCTCCAACTCAAGAGAAATAGCAACCCTGTTCTCTCTTACAGCCATGTGGACAAAGTTTTTGCCCAGCTATGGCTTACTGAGACAACATCCGTGTCTGGCTTTCTCATCATTTGATATAGGTCCAGTGGGCAATGTCCACTGCTCTAAACTTAAACATACTAACAGGAACTCTGAAAATATAACTACACATTGTTGGCTAGCTAAACAACTCCACACAGGGTGGTTTGCATCCCCATAGGGAAGTAACAATACAGTGGATGATAAAGGGAGTAACCAATCAATTACAGAGCTACTCTCCACTTAGACAATAAAGACTCAACTAGCCAAGGTAAGCCTTATTGTCCTTCTTTTGGGGGGGAGTTTGTGTAGGGAGGTAGCCTCTTTTTAGCCTTATACCCCCACTTTTGGCCCGTTTGGGAGTACATGTCAGAGTGTTTTTACTGTCTCACTGGGATCCTGCTAGCCAAGCCCCAGTGCTCACAGTGGAAACCCTATTTGTCAGTTTGTTTTATATGTCTCACTGGGGTCCTGCTAGCCAGGACCCCAGTGCTCATAGTTGTGGCCTGAAGATGTTCCCTGTGTGGTGCCTAACTGTGTCACTTAGGCTCTGCTAACCAGAACCTTAGTGCTTATGCTCTCTCAGCTTTTACAATTGTCACTGCAGGCTAGTGACCATTTGTACCAATTCTGATTGGCACACTGGAACACCCTTATAATTCCCTAATATGTGGTGCCTAGGTACCCAGGGTATTGGGGTTCCAGGAGATCCCCATGGGCTGCAGCATTTATTTTTCCACCCATAGGGAGCTCAGACAATTCTTACACAGGACTGCCACTGCAGCCTGAGTGAAATAACGTCCACATTATTTCACAGTCATTTTACACTGCACGTAAGTAACTTATAAGTCACCTATATGTCTAACCCTCACTTAGTGAAGGTTAGGTGCAAAGTTACTAAGTGTGAGGGCACCCTAGCACTAGCCAAGGTACCCCCACATAGTTCAGGGCAATTTCCCCGGACTTTGTGAGTTCGGGGACACCATTACATGCGTGCACTACACATAGGTCAATACCTATATGTGGCTTCACAATGGTAACTCCGAATATGGCCATGTAACATGTCTAAGATCATGGAATTGCCCCCCTATGCCAAATATGGTATTTTGGTGCCAATCCCATCCCATGCACCCCGGGGCTTCAGCATGGACCCTGGTACTGCCAAACTAGCTCTCTGGGGTTTTCACTGCAGCTACCACTGCTGCCAACCCACGGACAGGCTTATGCCCTCCTGGGGTCTGGGCAGCCCAGTCCCAGGAAGGCAGAACAAAGGATTTCCTCTGATAGAGGGTGTTACACCCTCTCCCTTTGGAAATAGGTGTTAAGGGCCTGAGAGGAGTAGCCTCTCCTGGCCTCTGGGAATGCTTTGAAGGGCACAGATGGTGCCCTCCTTACATAAACCAGTCCACACCGGTTCAGGGATCCCCCAGCCCCTGCTCTGGTGTGAAACTGGACAAAGGAAAGGGGCGTAACGACTCCTCTGTCTATCACCACCCCAGGGGTGGTGTCCAGAGCTCCTCCAGTGTGTCCAGTTGCAATTCCCTTGATACAACTGCATACCCAGGTATCAAAGACAGTCAGGGGCCAGGAGCAATGTTGCCGGGTCGCTGCCCCTACCTCCTTCTCCTGCTACAGTGGAAAGAAACAGGATGTTTACCAGTTCACCCAGAGAAAGAAGAATAGTCTAAAATTCTCAAACATGTCTAGGATGTGTGGGACATCAGTTGCTCAGGCCTTTACTTAAAGCAGAATTGTCTTCTGTGTATGGGGAGATTAGACGTCGTTACCCTAACAAAATCAGTCCTCTACCAAATCCTATGTGTTAAACATAGCTAGACATTGGTTTAATTGCAGAAGGAAATAATAATGCAGGAGAGAGGGAACACTCTTGTGTGCCCCCTACATCTTAACTATTATTCTGAGAGCACTATCCTGTACTGACTCAAGCCAACATGTATAGGAGTATTCAGTCACCCATGGATTTCAACACTTATGTTAAATTCCATACAGAACACATCTATAAGAACCCTTCTCCATGTACAGGGAAGTGACTGAGAGGAGAGACAAACTAAAAAGTTTTTGCAATCAAATGGAAGAGGCGCCTGAGATGGGAAGTGGTATTGCAGCCTGGAATAAAACCACTCTCATCTGGGTGAATTAGGGCAGTTCCTGCCCTCTAGTAGCCAGTGGTTATACTATGATCTTGTACTGTAGGTTCAAGAGTGAAGAGATACTCCATGTTTTGGTGCTTTCATATTCTTCACTGAAATCTGGTGAAAAAAGTATTTTAGGTAATGATGATAATGATGAAATAGGATTTGAAAGTGTGCGATTACCCAAAAGGACTTTATGGCACCAGGGAGAAGTGGAAAAATACCACCACCAAGTACAGTGGCATAGGGTAAACCAAAAGTCTTTGACAAGTGACCCAGATGATTTGGCACTTTTGGGTCTTCTTTATTGGTTAAAAGCAGCAACATTGTTTCCGCACATACAGCATAAAATCAGCAACATTGTTTCTGCACCTACAGCAATAGAAGAGAAGAGAGGATACACTCACCTTGTCTTCGGACAACACAACATAAGTAACTGGGTTCCACTAAGACAGATAATTTTTTACAGTAACAGAAATAAGCTTCAACTAGGCCACCTGCTGTGTTTACATTTGTATTTGCTTTCCACTGAGGTTTAGCTTCTGTGAAATGTTCATTTCAGGCCACACATCACCAGCAGCCACCTATCCTATTTAGCCCATTTTTTTGCGGTCATGCCCAGTAGATTCCCCTTGGCCATATAAGTAAACATTCTTTTTTTCAGAGAAAAGGAGAACTGGCAGCTGTACCTCACTCTTCCTCTAGAGAGATATGCTTTATTAGATAAGGTCTGCTATGAGTCAGAGAAACCATTCATAGAATCTCTCATCCGCAGTTGAGAACAAAATGGAGCCCCGCCCTGGTATCCCAAAACAATAAGCACATTGCATGATTGGCATTTTATAATTAAATGGTTATTTAAGATTAAGTGTTTGTCTACCTAACAAGTGAATTAGTATGAGCATAATTATTTTCAACAACTCAGCGGATAATATGAAAATTAGGATTCATGTTAAAACAGTCCCATATTTCATCACCCCCCATCTTACTAGTCTATTCCCTACCCAATGTATCTTTAACGCTTTTAGACATCAATCTTAGGTGGCCGTATTAGTTAACTAAGGGCCAGATGTATCAAAGTGTTTTGAAATCGTAAACGGTCCAAAGGGTCGTTTGCGATTGCAAAAACTGCATTTTGGTATGTAACAAATCCAATTTGCGACTACATACCAATTTGGTATTAGGAAGGGGTGTGTCAAGGGCGTCCCCGCCTAATACCAAATCACAGAGGTATGTATGATTGTTTTGTGACCGTGAATTATAGTTACCACCAATTTCAAATTGGTGCTAAACTATTCGCAAAGGGGAATTGCATGCAAAAAAGTTTTCTAAGAGTAGGCAGTGGTCCCACAGACCACTGCCTGCTCTTAAAAATGAAAAGAAAATGTTCATTTTTAAATGTATCACGTATTCCTTTATGGAAAACAGGCTACATTTGAAAAACAGAAGATTGCTTTATTGAAAAGCAATCACAGACATGGTGGTCTGCTGAGTGCAGCAGGCCGCCATCCCTGTGATTGTAGCCATTCGCAATGGCTCACAAATTGCGACCTACCTCATGAATATTAATGAGGTAGGTCCATTTGCGAGCCCTTGCGAATCGCAGTATGAAATTTTATTCGTAGTAACACTATGTGCCCTGAAGAAGGTGAGTGACCCAGCGGGTCACTAATCACCGAAACATGCGTCAGCGCTAGTATATAGAACAAGGACATTGCATTGGATTTAACCTGACACAGGTATGCAGGATAACGACATCGCATTGGATTTCTTTCTTTTCTCCTGTGTATAAGGATATGAAGAAGGACTCATATAAAAGAATGAGATGGATATATAAGAAGTGTTGATTGAACAAATAATAAAACAGAGGAAAATAAAGGACTTCTTCAAAACATGTCAGTCTGAGGACTACAAAAACCGGACACACTGGTTAATTTTAATGTTGTAGAAGCCTAATTTATGAGACCGGTTGGGCCATTTGGGGGAATATATATTTTTTTGTGCTGGTATTTCCTTTGCGATCCATGATTAGCTTTGTCCCTGTTGTATTTTTTATATTTTTATATGAGGGCATTGGTGTGATTGTGCTTATTGTTTTACATTTATTGATTTTTTCCTAAGGGACACTATTATTATTCATCATTAGGAAATAGAGTTTTCTATGCCATAATGGAGTTTAAGAATACATATTTTATTAAATAAATAAAACTAGATTTTGGATATAGATAAATGTCTACGATCTTTATGGCTTGAGATATTTACCTATTTGTGAGCTTGGGATTCCATATTTAGGAACCCCCTTTTTTGTCATGAAGGTTATTTTGTGGTTTTTTAAACTGCTGGAGTTTCATTCATTTCAATAGTGATTACTCAATTGTGATTCACAAAAATCACAATTAGGTAATCGCTATTGGATATAATGATACATCTGGCCCTACGTTTTGTTATGCCAAGTCATGAACAGTTTCCCTGCATACAATGTGCTTTTATGCTGTCATTGGGTAATCAGTCTGAATGCAGCCCTTCAGCATCTCATTTCTTCAGATGGTCCATGTAACTAACCGCGTCCATCCACTAGTACCTTATATAACTTTATTGCCAATGATGTCCTATGCCCAGCTTGTACTTTACTACAAAAATGTGCAAAAGAAGCATGCAAAAGCTTTTTCCCCTGTAACCTCGATTACAACACATACACAATAGAAGTGGATTGTTTTTCCTTTTCAGTTCTGTTAGTTTGAATAGTGACACAACATTTATTAGTGTTGCTATTCAGGTAGGTAATGTATTTTCTGAGGTCCTATCAACAAAGGGCCTGATTCACAAAGGTAACCTACAATTTAATTAACTTTACACTGAGTTTTCAACTTTCAGCATTCACAAACTGCTCTTTTGTAGTATCTTACAATTTAGTAGAAACCTGCACTTCAGTAGCAACTTACACTTTTTGTAGTAAGTCCAGCATTAGACCTGGCCAACCACTGATACTGCAGCATTCTCCAATAGAAAATGACGGAGGTACAGAGTTAAAATAAAACCACACAGAAAATAATGTTAAGTTAACATGCATCTTTTCAGTTTTTCTATTTTTAAAATAAATACATATTCTCCCAATACTTTACCAAAAGGAGGCTCGGCAGTAGGGGGCAGAGACCTCCACATGTGTACATGTAAGGAAATATTAACAAAACAATACACTCAAAACTAAAGGGAATATTTATACTTTTTGGATGCAAAAGTGCACTAAAGCAGTTTTGCATTAAATGTTTAGCACTGGCTTGTGCCATTTCTGTGAGCCAGCCGGGTGCCATATTTATGGAATGGTGTAAGCCGGTGCAAAGGGTGGGCCAGCGTAAAAAAAAAACAATGATGTTAGCAGGGTGGGGGTGGCGGTGGCGGTATGGGAGAAGGGGGTTTTGCACCACAAAATTACATTAGGCTGGTTAGAGGCACAAAAAATGCCTCTAACCAGCCTAACGTCATTTTCTGGAACAAAACCATCCATACCACATGACACCTGTCTTAGAAAAGACAGACGTCATGCCCACCACCCCAATGGTACCCTGGGCAAGGCCATATCACCCTGTGCCATGCTAGGGGCCCCAAGTTGGCACTTTAATTAAAAAAAAATACTTATCTATACTGACATTACTTAGTTTGGATGGGGTCCCCCATCCTCTGGTGTCCCTCTTGTGTAGGTTGGGGTGTTCCTGTGGAATGGAAATGGGTCCACAGGTCCCCTAACGCCTGGTCTCCCCAGGTGTTAAATAATGCAGCAAAGCAAGCTTTGCACCATTGTTTAGCCTCTCCTCCCACACGTGCATAGTTTTAGCATGGGAGGGATAAATATAGGGGTATGGAGTTAGCACCATTTTTTAGATAGGAACACCTACAGTGCATGTCATTAACGCAAGGTAGGTTCATGCATCAAAAAAAATGGTGCAAACTCCAATATTTTGATAGATGTGTCTAATGTCGAAATATAAACAGGGAGTTAGTTTTGCTCTGAACTTGTGTAAAAAATGATGCAAATTCATCACAAATGGAGTATAAATATGCCCCTGAATATTAAACAAATTTTTATGTTAAATAGTAATGTACATTCTTTTTTATATTTACTTTAAATGTAGACTAAAACTGAAAAAATGCTACAGCACTATTAAAATAATTTTGATTGTAAACTCAAATTAATGAAAATATGTTAAATGCAAATAATTTTTCTGAAGATAAAAAAAAACATGTAAATTCCCTCCTAAGGTAAAAAATATTTTTAATGTGGCTTCATAATTATTAAAATTGATGTGTAGACTTACTCAAATGGAATTATTTTTTATACAATTTAATGTTACATTGTGTTTAACATTAAAAATAGATTATTAAATATGTAATTATCAAATAAATATATACTATTTTTATATATTTATAACATTAATTTATATTTATTTAGATTTTCCACTGTTTTAAATAATGTAATATCATTTAAGATCACTTGCTATGGGATTTTATTTTAAGTACTACCTCTGTTATTTTCTATTGGAGGGTGTTGCAGTATTACTGTGTTAGAAATTGAGTCTCTAGCTAGCAGATGGATGCACCCTGTCCAAGTAAAGACCAAAATTCTAGTGAGAGTAAGTCAGTTATATAACATAAATTAATCTGTGCTCACTCTCTGGTAGCTAGGTACAGAGCAGGTAAGCTTAAATTAGGAGGCAATGTATAAAGTATTTGTGCAACAATTAAATCCATAAAGCAGTGAAAACACCACACCAGGTTAGAAAAATAGAGCTAACCAGGACCCCAGTAATTATGTTCTCTCTTCTCTAAATTTTGTCACTGCATACTGGTAATCCAGTATTTCACCCAAAATTGGCATACTGCTCCCCCTTATGAGTCCCTAGTATATGGTACCTAGGACCCCAGGTCAATGGGGTGCCAGGGGATCCCTATGGGCTGCAGCATTTCTTTTGCCACTCATAGGGAGCCCATACAAAGGCCTTTACAGGACTGCCATTGCAGCCTGTGTGAAATGGTGCACGCACCCTTTCACTGCCATTTACACTATACCAGGTCATTTATCAGTCACCCATATTGCTGGCTTTCCTGCCCTGAAGGCTGGGGGCAGAATAAGGTGCCCCCAAGGCCTCCAGAACCATTTTCCTGGACTTCGTGAGTGCAAGGACGCCATTTTACGTGTGCACAGGAACATAGGTCACCACCTATGTATAGCTTCACAATGGTTACTCCAAATATGGCCATGTTTGGTATCAAACAAATTGGAATCATCCCCCATGGCTTGTCCAGGCATTATTTGCAATGTTCCCTCTAATTTATTTCCACTGTGTGCGGCACTGTGCGGTCTCTGTGCGCTGCAGCCAAGGATACGTGCACTAAGAAATTGACCATTCACGCTCGCACAGCACATAACTAGCCAAGATCTTTGGCATTAGCCTCTCCATACCACTAAAGTAAAAAAGGGATATCATTGCTCCATGCAATAGGGCATCAAGGCAGTTTTGTGACCTGGTTGCACACCCCAAGGACATGACCTGTTAGGGGAGCACGTATATTCTTCTAAAAGGCTTATTTAGGCTTAGAAAGTGATAACGCATATAAACTACCACAAAGTATAGGAATGGTGGAAAGTTTGATAACAGCACATTTTCTACTGTTCTGAAGTATTTCCTAGCTCATTAACCATTGATTTTCAAGACAAATATCACTTGCCCGCTTGTATTCTAAAGTACGCCAAATGATGTTTAAAACACTCCCCGCGGCATTTAAACGCTGTTTTCATTGACGTCAATCCAGATTCAAATATGAGCATTATCTGCCTTAGGGGAGCTCGTATATCACTCTAAAAGGCTTATTTAAACTCAGAAAGTGATAAAGCATATAAACTACCACAAAGTATAGGAATGGTGGAACATTCGATAACAGCACATTTTCTACTGTTCTTAAGCATTTCCTAGCTCATTAACCATTGATTTTCAAGACAAATATCACTTGCCCGTTTGTATGCTAAAGTACGCCAAATGATGTTTAAAACACTCCCCACGGCATTTAAACGCTGTTTTCATTGACTTCAATCAAGATTCAAATATGAGCATTTTCTGCAATAGGAGAGCACGACTATCGCTCTAAAAGGCTTATTTGCGCTGAGAAAGTGATAATGCATATAAACAACTATGAAGTATGAATATGATGGAAAAGTTGATAACAGCGCATTTTCTACTGTTCTGAAGCATTTCCTAGCTCACTAACCATTCATTTTCAACATAAATATCACTTGCTCGCTTGTATGCTAAAGTACGCCAAATGTTTAAAACACTCCCTGCGGCCTTTAAACGCTGTTTTCATTGACTTCAATCCAGATTCAAATATGAGCATTTTCTGCAATAGGAGAGCACGACTATCGCTCTAAAAGGCTTATTTGAGTTGAGAAAGTGATAATACCTTACCTGCAAACCTGCATCCTGAAGATGTCCTTCCTGCTCGTCGGCGGCAAAGAGTGACCCTGTCCTCACGCTGCGTCTGTTTTGTAGACGCAGCGCTGACGTCCTCTCTGCCGCACGATGCAGGGAGCGACGTTGCAAGAACGTGCCCGCTTGCCAAAGGGGCCTGCGCGCTGGGAGAAGGAAAGGTGTGCGCGCGCTTGCGTGCGCGCCTTACAGGGAACATTGATTGTTTGTATGATTCCATGCACTCTGGGGACCTCCAGTACTGCCATTACAGCCTGAGGTTTTCCAGGAGGCCCCAGCTGCAGCCACCGCCCTCATTTTGCTTGAGCAGTTCAAGCCCAGGAAGGCAGAAGAATGGATTTCCTTTGGGGTGTTACACCCTCTCCCTTTGGAAATAGGCATTACAGGCATAGGAGGGGGTAGCCTCCCAACGCCGCTGGAAATGCTTTGAAGGGCACAAATGGTCTCTTCCTTGCATAATCCAGTCTACACCAGTTCAGGGACCCCAAGTCCCTGCTCTGGTATGAAACAGGACAAAGAAAAGGGGAGTGGCCACTCCCCTGTCCATCACTACCTCAGGGGTGGTGCTCAGAGCTCCTCCATAGGCTCCCCTGGTTTTGCCATTTTGGATTCCTCCCCTGATAGGTGCTTACTTGTGTGGCTGACCAATATCCCTTTCAGGGCTATTTAGGGTCTCTCTCTCAGGTGGTTCTTCAGATTCGGATTGCAAGACTCCTTTACTTCACCTTCTTACTGAACAAACTGCATCTGGACCCTCCAGGAACTCTGCAACTGCAACAAAGAGGCAAAGACAACTTCTGCAACATTGTATCTTCAGTTCCTGCCAGCATCTGCAACTGTTTCCCATTCGTGCATCCTCAGAGGACAGCCAGTCTTCAGCCTGCACCAGAAGGAATCTTCCTTGAAGTGAAGGAGCAGGCACCCCTCTACAGCGATGACTGGTGGCTTGTGTCCCCTCTCTTGACAAAGTGCATGGATCCAGCATCACAGGTGGTGGACTTAAGTGGTCCAGATGGTCCTGACGTCCAACTTTGGTGGAGGTAAGGGCTTGCCTCCCAACGCAAGACAGTACCCTCGTGCACAGTGTGCTTTGCAGCTGCCAAGGCTTGTTGGCATCTTTCAATGAACATTTTCGTGCACTATGCAGCTCTGGCCCCCGGCATTCTTTCCTGTGATGCACAGCCTCCTGCGTGGTTCTCCGGCCACGTGGGATACTTTTGTGTAGTGCTGCATGGGCCTCCTTTGAACCTTCTTTGTCCCTGTGCTGTGGGACTCCTATGCACACTGCTTGGTTTTCTGAGGGCTCTCTGAGTTGCTAAGAGTGCCCTCTGGTTCCCCTCCGCGTTAGAATCCACCAGGTCCCTCCTGGTCTCGGGCAGCGCCATTTTCCATTAACCGTGAGCTTTGCTTGTGCCAAGGCTTGTTGGCGGAATCTTGCAACACTAACCAGACTGCAATCATCCGTCAGGCGTGGGGCTTCTTCTGCACCAACCAGAAACCTGCATCTGTCTTCTTGGGTGCAGTACTGACTGTAGTACTTCACCAGTGGTTCTTCTTTTGCACCTTCATCTGGGTTATCAGGGGCTCCTGTTCTCCCTGTACTCTTCAGGGTTTCTTCGACTTGGTCCCCTTCTTCCACAGGTCTTCAGGTCTAGGAATCCAGTGCTGGTGTCTTGCAATCTCTTCTGGTTCTTGCATAATCTTCTTTCTCGTGTTTTTGGGTGTTCTAGGAAAGTTACTGTGATTTACATCTGCTTTCCTGGGCTCTGGGGTGGGTTCTATTACTTACCTTTGGTGTTTCTAATCCTCCTAGTGCCACTCTACATACTACACTTGCCTCGGTGGGAAACCAACTTTTGCATTCCACTTTCTTAGTATCTGGTCTGTGTTCCCCCTAGGCCCATTTCTAACTATTGTAATTTTCACTATTTGCACTGTTTTCTAACTGTTTGTACATCTATTCCTGCATACTAATGTATATAATTTGTGTATTACTTACCTCCTAAGGGAGTATAGTCCTATGGTATGTTTGGCGTTTGTGTCACCAAATAAAAGTACCTTTATTTTTGTACAACTGAGTATTTTCTTTCATGTGTGTGAGTTCCATGTGACTACAGTGATATTGTGTGAGGTTTGCATGTGTCCTAGGTAAGGTCATCCACACTACCCCTAGAGAGCCTGGGTTCTAGACACTACTAAGGGATAACTGGACCTGGTACAAGGTGTAAGTACCTTAGGTTCCCACAACAAACCAGGCCAGCCTCCTACAGTCTCCAGACACACTACAGGGGGTTATGCATCCCCTTGTGAGGGCTCAGGACATAGCCCATTCAGGTGTAAATGTCAACTCCTCCCTACCATCCTGCCAAGGATGGTCCATCAACATGTGGATGGCTACTTAATCAAACCTAAGCTCCCTTTGTGTGTGGCTCTCTGGAGGAAATGCTCAAGAGACCAGCTGTCACCCACCCAGACATGTATTCAGAGACGGGCAGAAGGTACTAGATGATTAAAAGTAAGAAAATATCAACTTTCTCAAAGTTGCAATTTCAGCATTGTAATTTAAAATGGAACTTCACCATAAGTTGTGATTTTAAATTGTGATTCCAGAGACACCAAACTTGGGCAGTGTCCCATCCCTTGCCAATTGGAAATTACACTTAGAAAAATGTAATAAGGCAATCACAATGTTAACCTATGGGAGAGACAGGCTTGTAGTAGTGAAGAATGAATGTAAGAATTTTGCATTATCTAGCCATCTAAAACTTAAAAGTACATGTCCACCTTTTGAGATACACTGCACATGACCCTTGTGGCTGTCCAGGGCCAACCTTAGGGATCATTTATATCTACTAAAACGGAAGGTTAGGGCCTGGCAAGAGGGTTAATTTGCCAGGTCGACATGACAGTTAAAAAACTGCACACACAGGCTCTGCAATGGAAGGTGTGAGACATGTTCAAAGGCCTATTGAAGGGGGGCAACATCACTTACAACATGGCAACTGCAACAAGATGCATTTTCCGCAATGCCCTCACCACACTTACCGGAACAACGACTCCCTTTTTCTCTGCTTTAACCACGCAAGTGCTGAACAATGAACATGCGTGGTTAAGGCAGAGAAAAAGGGATTTGGCATTGGGAGAGGTGAGTGGGGTTAGGGGTTAGTTTTTAGGGTATTTTTGTTTTTTGGGCGGGGTTCGGGGTAATTTTGATTTTAGGGGCGTGCTAATTTTGTATTTTTTTCGGGATTTTAGGGGTGGGGTGAGAGGTTAGAGTAATTTTGTTTTTAGGGGTGGTCGGGGAAATTTCGTATTTAGGGCAGGTGGGGGCATGGGTTTTTAGGGGCAAGGGTGGGGGTAATTTTGTATTTAGGGCAGGTTAGGTTTTAAAGGGGAGGGTAATTTTGTATTTAGGGTGGGTGGGGATTGAGTTTTTAGTGGGAGTGTGGGTTGGAGATCATTTTTCTTTTGGGGCAGGGGGGATTGAGGTAGGATACGGTAAATGGGGCTGGGAAAGGACTGAAGGTAATTTTAGGGATGGGGTAGTTTTTATGGTTGGATTATTTTTTTTAAGGGGCAGGGTGGGGCGACAGGGTAGTTTTGTTTTAAGAGCGGGGTGCGGGTAATTCTGTTTTTAGGGAAGGGGGGTCGAGGTAAATTTGTTTTTAGGGGTGGGTTGGAGAGTTGGGATAATTTTGTATTTAGGGTGGGGGGGCTGGGTTTTTAGTGGCAGGGTGGGGTGTCAGGGTAATTTTGTTTTTAGGGGAGGTAGTGTGGGTCAGGGTAATTTTGTATTTAGGGCGGCTGGGGGGGCGGGTTTTAAGTGGCAGGGGTGGAGGGTTAGGGTAATTTAGTTTTTAGGGGTGGGGTGGGGGGTCAGGGTAGGATGTGGTCAGGTAAGTGGGGCTGGGAGAGGATTGGGGTAGTTTTTAGGGGTGGGGTGGCTGGTTATTATTTTTTTAAGCAGCAGAGGTGGGGCGGTTAGCTTTGTTTTTAGGGTGGTACTATGGTCTTTAGGGGTGGTGGTCAGGGTAATTTTGTTTTTGGAGTCAGGTGAGGGGTCAGGTAATTTTGTTTTTAGGGGCAGGGTACTTTTATTTTTGGGGGTGGGGTCAGTTGTTTTTAGGGTGGTGGAGGACTCTTGTTTTTAGGGCTGGTGGGAGGTTGGGGTAGGTTTTAGGGCTCAGGGAGGGTGGGGGGTATAGGGGTACTTTTTAGCGGCGGGTTGAGAAGTTGGGGGTCGTTTTTTTTTAGGGCAGGTGGGGGGGTCACTATAGTTTTATTGTTGGGGCGAGTGGGGGCAGTCAGGGTAATTTTATTTTTAGAGCAGGTGGAGGAGTTGGGGAAGTTGTGTTTATAGGGTGGGTGGGGAGGAGGCATGCGAAAAACACACATGCTGTTCCACACAGGCCTTTATTAGGCATGCCTTTACAATGAAAAATCTTTGTAAAGGCATGAGTGGTAAAGGCATGCGTGGAACCAGCGCGGTCATTGTTTCGACTGCATTGTTCAGGTATGCGTGGTTGGCCCATGTGTTATTCCATCGTACATCCGAAGTGGCTGCCACAATCAGTGTTGCAGGCACACCAGTAGCCTTTTATTTGCATGTCCTGAGCACATATAGGCCCTCATTACAACCCTGGCGGACGGTATTAAAGCAGCGGTGATACCGCCGACAGGTCAGCGGAAAAATAAATGGAATTACGCCCATGGCAAAAACCTCCAACATAGACAGCCACTTTAACACTCCGACCGCCACAGCGGTAGAAACAAACACTGCAGTGGTAACCGCCAACAGAAAGGCGGAAGACAAAGTACCGCCACCTATCTGCTACCTTTTCCGTGCCAATGCTATCAAAAGCACAGCGGAAACAGTACACAGAAGGGAAACCACTCACCTCTCGACACCCAATGAGGAACCAGGATGCCATGGAGCCCGAGTTACATGTCCTGCCATTGCTGGTCTTCCTCCTGCTTTTATCAGGAGCAGGACAGACGCCATCGGCAACCACAGTGAGTACTGCACCTACAACACAGGGGAGGGGGAAGGGAAAAGAGAGTGACACACACACGCAACACACAATACCCCCACCCCTACCCTCACCCACAACACCATACACACAAATACATGCATCAACATTACATATACACCCCTCACCGCATGGAAGATCGCAAGGAAAAAATTAAATGATTGTAACAAGTGTAATCGTGAAAAATCCAATAGTGAAAGTTCAAAAATCAGTATATACAAATATGTATATTGACTACACAAGTCCGGATAGTGTACCAATCATTGTCCGTGGACCAGTGGTCCCAAAATGCATGGGCGAAGCCCACACAAGATACCTGATTTGAAACGGAGAGAACACTGCAGGGGCATAAGATCGAAAATAAACAGGCACCTCAGGGGGAAGGGGAGGGGGGCACCTCAGCTGGATGAACACACAATGCCACTGCTGCATGAGGGGCTCCATGCCCATTGCTGTATCGTGGGTAGTACAAAGCCACAGTCTCTCAAGTCTTTCCAGTGGGTGGTTTGCCCACTGCTCCATCCTGGGGAGTACAAAGCCACAGTCTCTCAAGTCTTTCCAGCGGTGGTTTGCCCACTGCTCAACCCTGGGGTTTGCAAAGCCACAGTCTCTCAAGTCTTTCCAGTGGGTGTTTTGGCCACTGCTCTATCCTGGGGAGTGCAAAGCCACAATCCTGCAAGCCTTTCCAGTGGGTGGTTTGCCCACTGCTCTATCCTGGGGAGTGCACAGCCACAGTCTCTCAAGTGGAGGTGATTCTCCACTGGTTCTGCAGGGGGCTTGGTGCCCAGAGTGCTTCATCCTGCCAGGAATGAGGTAGTGGATGCTTTTCTCCACTGGCTATGGAGGGGGCTTGGTGCCCAGAGTGCTTCATCCTGCCAAGGACTGAGGTAGTGGATGCTTTTCTCCACTGGTTCTGGAGGGGGCTTGGTGCCCAGAGTGCTCCACATGCAGTGTGGCTGGTCCCATTAACTCACATGGGTGTGTGTGCCACAAGATTGCCTAGGAACAGGTAGCATGATACACTATGGAGGCAGAGACATACCCCACCCTGCTGCAGCTTCGCCTTCCACCTGCAGGTGCAAACAGTGATGAGAGGCATGCCTCATGGAAGCTTGGCAGAGTCCAGGAAGTCTCTTCCAGCCTCGGACAGCTGCCCACTGGGGATGGTAGCCATGTCAGCTGTGGTGCCACTGTCCGAGCACATCACAGGGCTGTTGGTGGTGCTTGTGGAGGTGTCTGTGGCGACGGTGCTGGCGGTGGTGCATGTGTCAGCACCTGTTAAGGGACACAGCAGGATGTCTCCTGCAGCCTCGGTCGGCTGCCCACAGGGGAAGATCCTGGGGACTGGTGCTGAGCCTACAGACGTGCAGGTGGCGGTGCAGGTTGCAGTATTCACAGCCGTATAGGTTGGTGTGGTCGTTGACAGAAGGGGTGACACTAGTCCCTCAGTCTTTGCCACTGTGCCCTGTTCTGACCTGCTCTTCGGCTTTTGTCCCTTCCCCACCTTTGATGGTGCTGCAGGTGTCTTGCCACTGTCCCATTTTGTTTTGGAGGAGCCCTTGGTGGCTGGTAGGTGCAGCTTCTCTCTCCGGGATGTGGGCACCTTCTTCACCTTGGCAGGTGGCGGAATGTCCTTGGCCTCGCAAGGTGGTACACTGGCAGCCCTGATGACCCTGCAGTTGCTGGCACAACTGTGCCTGGGGATTTGGTGTCTGAGGTGCTGGGCTGGGACCTGGAAAGCCTGGCCCTAGGGGAAGGACGGGTGGGAGGTGTAGGGAAGAGGCCAATGTTAGCCAGGAAAAGCTTCTTGACACACTGGGATGGGAAGATGGAGGGGGTTGGGAGTGGAGGAAGAGGTAGTGGTTGCAGGAGGTGTACGTTTGCTGAATTTAGGTGAAGGTGCATGGGCCGGAGGCTGTTGTGAGGTGGATGGCTGTTGGGTGGGTATGTGCCTGCATTTGTGGACTTTGGGAGGAGGGCTCACAGACACACTGGAACAGGACACTGGGGATGTTTGCATGGTAGTGGGGGTGGTGATTGCACGTGAGCGGTGTGTGCTGATGGGCGTGCTGGTGATGATGGAGGTAGTGGCAGAGGATGTAGTGCATTCGGATGTGAGTGGAGATGAGACAGGGAAGGAGGAGGAGGACGTGGAGGAGGGGGACACAGTAAAGGCAGTGGATGTTGCTGTGTCTGCATGGGGATGGTGCTTGTGTGAGTGATTGTGGGATGTGTGGTGCTTATGTTTGCCATGTCCACTCTTGTATGTTGATGAGTGTGCATGCTGGTCCAATAGTGTGCTTGGGATAGGCTGAGATACAGAGGATTGGGTTGGGGTGGAGGAAGTTGGAGGGGGGAGGCTGGACACAGGGACAATGGCTGCCATCCGTGCTGAGGCCAGAGCCTGAAATGCTCTCTGTTGGGCAGCCTGCCCAGATTGAATGCCCTCCAGGTATGCATTTGTTTGTTGCAAATGCCTCTCAACACCCTGGATGATACAGGCACATTGCGATTTTCCAACGTTTTACCAAATAACACATTGTGATACTTAAGTGTTGGATGACCCTCTGCTCGTTGTTGTCCTCCATAGGTCACGTCTGCTGGGGCAAGTGATGAGATGGTGGCATCCTCCGGTGTACAGACCCCTGGTGGACCTGTCGACAATGGAAGAGAGACACATCATTATCACATACAGACTTGATTGTGCAACAATCCTGTAACTGTGTGCACAGTTGGAGCCAGACCTGATTTCAGCTAACCACCATCCCACAGGAATCCCCCCCCTCTAGTGCAGGTTCTGTCCGTACTCCATTTCCTGGCCAGTTGGTCTTTTCAAACAACAGTGGCCATGGCATCAGGGATGTCCCAGCCAATGTTCTCTAATGTGTTGTCCAGGGTGTTATCTGCCCTGCTGAAACACATGGCAGCTACATCGTTTTCCGTCAGGTGAAGGATTTGCCCACAGTGAAAGGTGACTTCTATGCCCTGGGACATATCCCCAACATCATTGGTGCCATTGATAGTATACATGTGGCATTTGTCCCCCCCCGCAGGAATGAACAGGTGTACAGAAACCAGAAAAGCTACCATTCCATGAAGGTGCAGAATGTGTGTTTGGCAGACCAGTACATCTCCCATGTGAATGCCAAGTATCCTGGCTCTGTGCATGACGCTTACATTTTGAGGAATAGCAGCATCCCGTATGTGATGGGGCAACTCCTGAGGCACTGTGTATGGCTAATAGGTGAGCCCAAGGTCCCAACACAGTTGACATAGGTGTCTGGGTTTGGGGTTGTCCCTAAGGGTTAGTGTCTGTCTAACAGTTGTCCCTCGACATTTGCAGGTGACTCTGGTTACCCCAACCTATCATGGCTACTGACCCCAGTGAGGAATCCCAGGACAATGGCAGAGGAGTGCTACAATGAGGCACGTGGGCGAACTAGGAACATTATAGAACACAGCTTCGTCCTCCTGAAGGCCAAATTCTGGTGCCTCCATCTTACATTTGGCTCCCTATACTACTCACCGAAGAAGGTGTGCCAGATCATCGTGACCTGCTTTATGTTGCACAACCTGGCTTTGTAGGAAAGTACCATCTTGCCTGGCATGTTACCCCCATTTTTCACTGTATATATGTTGTTTTAGTTGTATGTGTCACTGGGACCCTGTTCCCCAGGGCCCCAGTGCTCATAAGTGTGCCTAAATGTGTTACCTGTGTAGTGACTAACTGTCTCACTGAGGCTCTGCTAATCAGAACCTCAGTGGTTATGCTCTCTCATTTCTTTCAAATTGTCACTGACAGGCTAGTGACCAATTTTACCAATTTACATTGGCTTACTGGAACACCCTTATAATTCCCTTGTATATGGTACTGAGGTACCCAGGGTATTGGGGTTCCAGGAGATCCCTATGGGCTGCAGCATTTCTTTTGCCACCCATAGGGAGCTCTGACAATTCTTACACAGGCCTGCCACTGCAGCCTGAGTGAAATAACGTCCACGTTATTTCACAGCCATTTTACACTGCACTTAAGTAACTTATAAGTCACCTATATGTCTAACCTTTACCTGGTAGAGGTTAGGTGCAAAGTTACTTAGTGTGAGGGCACCCTGGCACTAGCCAAGGTGCCCCCACATTGTTCAGGGCCAATTCCCCGGACTTTGTGAGTGCGGGGACACCATTACACGCGTGCACTACATATAGGTCACTACCTATATGTAGCTTCACAATGGTAACTCCGAATATGGCCATGTAACATGTCTATGATCATGGAATTGCCCCCTCTATGTCATCCTGGCATAGTTGGCACAATCCCATGATCCCAGTGGTCTGTAGCACAGACCCTGGTACTGCCAAAATGCCCTTCCTGGGGTTTCACTGCAGCTGCTGCTGCTGCCAACCCCTCAGACAGGCATCTGCCCTCCTGGGGTCCAGCCAGGCCTGGCCCAGGATGGCAGAACAAAGGACTTCCTCTGAGAGAGGGTGTTACACCCTCTCCCTTTGGAAAATTGTGTGAAGGCAGGGGAGGAGTAGGCTCCCCCAGCCTCTGGAAATGCTTTGTTGGGCACAGATGTGCCCAATTCTGCATAAGCCAGTCTACACCGGTTCAGGGGACCCCTTAGCCCTGCTCTGGCGCGAAACTGGACAAAGGAAAGGGGAGTGACCACTCCCCTGACCTGCACCTCCCCTGGGAGGTGTCCAGAGCTCCTCCAGTGTGCTCCAGACCTCTGCCATCTTGGAAACAGAGGTGCTGCTGGCACACTGGACTGCTCTGAGTGGCCAGTGCCACCAGGTGACGTCAGAGACTCCTTCTGATAGGCTCCTTCAGGTGTTAGTAGCCTATCCTCTCTCCTAAGTAGCCAAACCCTCTTTTCTGGCTATTTAGGGTCTCTGTCTCTGGGGAAACTTTAGATAACGAATGCAAGAGCTCATCCGAGTTCCTCTGCATCTCTCTCTTCACCTTCTGCCAAGGAATCGACTGCTGACCGCGCTGGAAGCCTGCAACCCTGCAACAAAGTAGCAAAGATGACTACTGCAACTCTGTAACGCTGATCCTGCCGCCTTCTCGACTGTTTTCCTGGTGGTGCATGCTGTGGGGGTAGTCTGCCTCCTCTCTGCACTAGAAGCTCCGAAGAAATCTCCTGTGGGTCGACGGAATCTTCCCCCTGCAACCGCAGGCACCAAAAAGCTGCATTACCGGTCCCTTGGGTCTCCTCTCAGCACGACGAGCGAGGTCCCTCGAATCCAGCAACTCTGTCCAAGTGACTCCCACAGTCCAGTGACTCTTCAGTCCAAGTTTGGTGGAGGTAAGTCCTTGCCTCACCTCGCTAGACTGCATTGCTGGGAACCGTGACTTTTTGCAGCTACTCCGGCCCCTGTGCACTTCCGGCAGAAATCCTTTGTGCACAGCCAAGCCTGGGTCCACGGCACTCTAACCTGCATTGCACGACTTTCTAAGTTGGTCTCCGGCGACGTGGGACTCCTTTGTGCGACTTCGGGTGAGCACCGTTTCACACATCCTTGTAGTGCCTGTTTCTGGCATTTCTCCGGATGCTACCTGCTGCTGAGAGGGCTCCTTGTCTTGCTCGACATCCCCTCTACCTCCTGGTCCAATTTGCGACCTCCTGGTCCCTCCTGGGCCACAGCAGCATCCAAAAACGCTAACCGCACGATTTGCAGCTAGCAAGGCTTGTTGGCGTTCTTTCAGCGGGAAAACACTTCTGCACGACTGTCCACGGCGAGAGGGATCCGTCCACCAAAGGGGAAGTCTCTAGCCCTTTTCGTTCCTGCGGAAACCTCAGCTTCTTCTGTCCAGTAGAAGCTTCTTTGCACCCACAGCTGGCATTTCCTGGGCACATGGCCATCTCCGACTTGCTTGTGACTTTTGGACTTGGTCCCCTTGTTCCACAGGTACCCTAGATTGGAAATCCACTGTTGTTGCATTGTTGGTTTGTGTCTTTCCTGAATTATTCCTCTATCACGACTTCTTTGTCTTTTGGGGAACTTTAGTGCACTTTGCACTCACTTTTCAGGGTCTTGGGGAGGGTTATTTTTCTAACTCTCACTATTTTCTAATAGTCCCAGCGACCCTCTACAAGGTCACATAGGTTTGGAGTCCATTCGTGGTTCGCATTCCACTTTTGGAGTATATGGTTTGTGTTGCCCCTATCCCTATGTTTCCCCATTGCATCCTATTGTAACTATACATTGTTTGCACTGTTTTCTAAGACTATACTGCATATTTTTGGTATTGTGTACATATATCTTGTGTATATTTCCTATCCTCTCACTGAGGGTACACTCTGAGATACTTTGGCATATTGTCATAAAAATAAAGTACCTTTATTTTTAGTATAACTGTGTATTGTGTTTTCTTATGATATTGTGCATATGACACTAAGTGGTACTGTAGTAGCTTCACACGTCTCCTAGTTCAGCCTAAGCTGCTCTGCTAAGCTACCATTATCTATCAGCCTGAGCTGCTAGACACCCTATACACTAATAAGGGATAACTGGGCCTGGTGCAAGGTGCAAGTACCCCTTGGTACTCACTACAAGCCAGTCCAGCCTCCTACATTGGTTGTGCAGCGGTGGGATAAGTGCTTTGAGACTACTTACCACTCTTGTCATTGTACTTTTCATAAGAGAAAAATATACAAAACAAGGTCAGTGTGTGTACACAGTGCTAAAAAGTTTTGCATTTCCTCTTTTCACTCTTTTCTAAAGTGCTGAAAAGTACTTCTAAACTTTCAAAAAGTTCTAAAAAGTTTAAAAAGTTTTTTTTCTCTGTCTTTCTAAAAGCTCTGACAAACTTTTTTCTCTTTTTCTATCATTTTAACTCTCTCTAAAAATGTCTGGCACAGGCCAAAATGTTGATCTGTCCAAACTTGCATATGACCACCTTAGCTTGAAAGGAGTAAGGAGTCTCTGTATAGAGAGAGGTTTGAGTGTAGGGAAGAATCCTTCCTTGGAACTGTTACTTAACATGCTTAGAGAACAGGATAAGGCTAGAAGTGCCCCATCTGTAGAAAAAGCAGCTAATGGTTCCCAATCTGATCCAGGGACTCCCCCAGGAAAAGATTCAGGAAAGAAACTCCCTAGCCTGCCCATTACTAGACAGTCTAGCATAGTTGGTAATGATGGAGAGCCACACCATACAAATAGTGTTGTCTCACATCATAGCAAAAGCATTTATTCTCACCACAGTGGTACTGATGTTTCTGTTAGCCAAGCTGTTAGGGTGCCCTCTGTAAGGGACAGGTCTCCTTCTGTCCATTCTCACCATACTTCTGTTTCAAGACATGTCCCTCCCACCCACCCTGATGACAGATTGTTAGAAAAGGAGCTCAATAGATTGAGAGTGGAACAAACCAGACTGAAGCTCAAGAAGCAACAGCTGGATTTGGAGAGTAGAGAAGTAGAGAAGGAGAGACAGAAACTGGGTTTAGAAACCCATGGTGGCAGCAGCAGTATTCCCCATAGTCATCCTGCAAAAGAGCATGATTCCAGGAATCTGCACAAGATAGTTCCCCCTTATAAGGAGGTGGATGACATTAACAAGTGGTTTGCTGCACTTGAGAGGGCCTGTGTTGTACAGGATGTCCCTCAAAGGCAGTGGGCTGCTATCCTATGGCTATCATTTAGTGGTAAAGGTAGGGATAGGCTCCTTACTGTCAAAGAAAATGAAGCTAATGATTACAAAGTTGTTAAGAATGCACTCCTGGATGGTTATGGCTTAACCACTGAACAATACAGGATAAAGTTCAGAGAGACCAAAAAGGAGTCTTCACAAGACTGGGTTGATTTCATTGACCATTCAGTGAAGGCCTTGGAGGGGTTGTTACATGGCAGTAAAGTTACTGATTATGACAGCCTGTATAACTTGATCCTGAGAGAGCGTATTCTTAATAATTGTGTGTCTGATTTGTTGCACCAGTACTTGGTGGACTCTGATCTGACCTCTCCCCAAGAATTGGGAAAGAAGGCAGACAAATGGGTCAGAACAAGGGTGAACAGAAAAGTTCATACAGGGGGTGACAAAGATGGCAAGAAGAAGGATGGTAAGTCTTCTGACAAGGGTGGGGACAAATCTAAAAATGAGTCTTCATCAGGCCCACAGAAACACTCTGGTGGGGGTGGTGGACCCAAATCCTCTTCTAATCAAAACAAGGAAAAGAAACCATGGTGCTATTTATGTAAAATAAAAGGCCATTGGACAACAGATCCCAGTTGTCCAAAGAAAAGCACCAAGCCTCCTACCACTACAACCCCTACTGCTACACCTAGTGTCCCTACTAATAGCAGTGGTGGTGGGAGCAAACCTACTAATAGCCAATCCAAGGGAGTAGCTGGGCTCACTATTGGTAACTTAGTTGGGGTTGGCCTTGTTAGGGAGGCCACAGAGGCTGTGTTAGTCTCTGAGGGGGCTATTGATTTAGCCACCTTAGTTGCTTGTCCCCTTAATACGGATAAGTACAAGCAGCTACCCCTAATAAATGGTGTTGAGGTTCAGGCCTACAGGGACACTGGAGCCAGTGTGACTATGGTCATAGAGAAACTGGTCCACCCTGAACAACACCTACTTGGTCACCAGTACCAAGTAACCGATGCTCACAACAACACACTTAGCCACCCCATGGCTGTTGTTAATCTCAACTGGGGGGGGGGGGTTACTGGTCCAAAGAAAGTTGTGGTAGCCACAGATTTACCTGTAGACTGTCTACTAGGAAATGATTTGGAGACATCAGCTTGGTCAGATGTGGAGTTGGAGGCCCATGCAGCAATGCTGGGCATCCCAGGGCATATTTTTGCTTTGACAAGGGCTCAGGCCAAAAAGCAAAAAGGACAGGGAAGCTTGGATCCTGGAACAATGGACCAAGTGCTCCCTAAAGCTAGGGCTAGTAGAAGCAAACCACTTCCTACTATCCCTCCCTCTACAGTGGATTCAACTTCTGAGGAAGAAGAATTCCCTCCCTGTGCAGAACCTACACCAGAGGAGCTGGAAGCAGACACTGCTGAGCTTTTGGGTGAAGGGGGGCCTGCCAGAGAGGAGCTGAGTGTGGCACAGCAAACCTGTCCCACATTAGAGGGTCTAAGACAGCAAGCTGTCAAACAGGCTAATGGGGATGTCAGTGACTCTCACAGAGTTTACTGAGAGGACAACCTCTTGTACACTGAGCATAGGGATCCTAAACCTGGAGCTGCCAGGAGATTAGTGATTCCTCAGGAGTACAGAAAGTTCCTCCTAACTCTTGCCCACGACATTCCCCTAGCTGGGCATCTAGGACAAATGAAAACTTGGGACAGACTAGTTCCATTGTTTCATTGGCCTAGGATGTCTGAGGACACAAAAGAATTGTGTAAGTCCTGTGAAACCTGTCAAGCCAGTGGCAAGACAGGTGGCACCCCAAAGGCACCCCGTATCCCACTGCCTGTGGTTGGGGTTCCCTTTGAAAGGGTAGGGGTTGACATAGTTGGCCCCCTTGACCCTCCTACTGCTTCAGGCAATAGGTTTATCTTGTTGGTAGTGGACCATGCCAAAAGATATCCTGAAGCTATTCCTTTAAGGACCACTACAGCACCTGTAGTGGCAAAGGCCCTCCTGGGAATATTTTCCAGGGTGGGCTTCCCAAAGGAAGTAGTATCAGACAGGGGAAGCAATTTCATGTCTGCATACTTAAAGGCCATGTGGAAGGAGTGTGGTGTAACTTACAAGTTCACAACACCCTTTCATCCACAAACAAATGGACTGGTGGAGAGATTTAATAAAACTCTCAAAGGCATGATTATGGGTCTCCCTGAAAAACTCCGCAGGAGATGGGATATCCTTCTACCATGCCTCCATTTTGCCTACAGGGAGGTACCCCAGAAAGGAGTCAGCCCCTTTGAACTTCTTTTTGGACACCCTGTTAGGGGTCCACTCACACTTGGAAAGGAGGGTTGGGAACAACCTTTAAAAGCTCCTAAGCAGGATATTGTGGATTATGTACTTGGCATCAGATCAAGGATGGCTGAGTACATGAAAAAGGCCAGCAAAAACCTTCAGGCCAGCCAAGAGCTCCAGAAGCAATGGCATGATCAGAAGGCTGTTTTGGTTCAGTACCAACCAGGGCAGAAAGTGTGGGTCTTGGAGCCTGTGGCCCCAAGAGCACTCCAAGATAAATGGAGTGGTCCCCACACAATTGTTGAGAAAAAGGGTGAAGTCACCTATTTAGTTGACTTAGGCACTGCAAGGAGTCCCCTTAGGGTATTCCATGTAAACCGCCTGAAACCCTGCTATGACATGGCTGATCTCACCCTGCTCATGGCAACTGATGAGGGACAGGAAGAAGACAGTGATCCTCTACCTGATCTCTTCTCTTCCACAGAACAAGATGCTCTTGTGGAAGGTGTAGTTTTGGCTGATTGTCTTACTGCTGAGCAGAAAGACCATTGCATAAATCTCCTGGGTCAGTTTTCTGAACTCTTCTCTACTGTGCCAGGTATCACTTCTTGGTGTGAGCACACTATAGATACTGGAGACAGTTTACCTGTCAAAAGTAAGATCTATAGGCAGCCTGACCATGTCAGGGACTGCATAAAGCAAGAGGTCCAGAAAATGTTAGAACTAGGAGTGGTTGAGCACTCTGAAAGTCCATGGGCTTCTCCTGTGGTACTTGTACCAAAACCCCATTCCAAAGATGGAAAGAAGGAAATGCGGTTTTGTGTAGACTATAGAGGTCTCAACCTGGTAACCAAAACTGATGCTCACCCTATACCCAGGGCAGATGAGCTCATAGATACACTGGCATCTGCCAAGTATCTAAGCACTTTTGATTTGACTGCAGGGTATTGGCAGATCAAATTGTCAGAAGATGCTAAACCTAAAACTGCATTTTCAACCATTGGAGGCCATTACCAGTTTACTGTAATGCCTTTTGGTTTGAAAAATGCACCTGCCACTTTTCAAAGGTTGGTGAACACAGACCTGCAAGGGCTGGAGGCTTTCAGTGCAGCATATTTGGACGATATAGCTGTCTTTAGCTCCAGCTGGGATGATCACCTGGTCCACCTATGGAAAGTTTTAGAGGCCCTGCAATAGGCAGGCCTCACTATCAAGGCTTCAAAGTGCCAGATAGGGCAGGGTAAGGTGATTTATCTGGGACACCTTGTTGGTGGGGAACAGATTGCACCACTTCAGGGGAAAATCCAAACAATTATTGATTGGGTTCCCCCTACTACTCAGACTCAGGTGAGAGCCTTCCTAGGCCTCACTGGGTATTACAGGAGGTTCATTAAGAACTATGGCTCCATTGCAGCCCCTCTTAATGACCTCACATCCAAGAAAATGCCTAAAAAGGTATTATGGACAGCAAACTGTCAGAAAGCTTTTGAGGAGCTGAAGCAGGCCATGTGCTCTGCACCTGTCCTGAAAAGCCCTTGTTACTCTAAAAAATTCTATGTCCAAACTGATGCATCTGAATTAGGAGTAGGGGCAGTCCTATCACAACTTAATTCTGAGGGCCAGGATCAACCTGTTGCTTTTATTAGTAAGAGGTGGACCCCTAGAGAAAAGCGTTGGTCTGCCATTGGGAGGGAGGCCTTTGCTGTGGTCTGGGCACTGAAGAAGTTGAGGCCATACCTGTTTGGCACTGACTTCATTGTTCAGACAGACCACAAACCTCTACTTTGGCTAAAACAAATGAAAGGTGAAAATCCTAAATTGTTGAGGTGGTCCATATCCCTACAGGGAATGGACTATACAGTGGAACATAGACCTGGGAGTAGCCACTCCAATGCAGATGGACTCTCCAGATATTTCCACTTAGACAATGAAGACTCATCAGGTCATGGCTAGTCTTATTGTCCTTCGTTTGGGGGGGGTTGTGTAGGAAAGTACCATCTTGCCTGGCATGTTACCCCCATTTTTCACTGTATATATGTTGTTTTAGTTGTATGTGTCACTGGGACCCTGTTCCCCAGGGCCCCAGTGCTCATAAGTGTGCCTAAATGTGTTACCTGTGTAGTGACTAGCTGTCTCACTGAGGCTCTGCTAATCAGAACCTCAGTGGTTATGCTCTCTCATTTCTTTCAAATTATCACTGACAGGCTAGTGACCAATTTTACCAATTTACATTGGCTTACTGGAACACCCTTATAATTCCCTTGTATATGGTACTGAGGTACCCAGGGTATTGGGGTTCCAGGAGATCCCTATGGGCTGCAGCATTTCTTTTGCCACCCATAGGGAGCTCTGACAATTCTTACACAGGCCTGCCACTGCAGCCTGAGTGAAATAACGTCCACGTTATTTCACAGCCATTTTACACTGCACTTAAGTAACTTATAAGTCACCTATATGTCTAACCTTTACCTGGTAAAGGTTAGGTGCAAAGTTACTTAGTGTGAGGGCACCCTGGCACTAGCCAAGGTGCCCCCACATTGTTCAGGGCCAATTCCCCGGACTTTGTGAGTGCGGGGACACCATTACACGCGTGCACTACATATAGGTCACTACCTATATGTAGCTTCACAATGGTAACTCCGAATATGGCCATGTAACATGTCTATGATCATGGAATTGCCCCCTCTATGTCATTCTAGCATAGTTGGCACAATCCCATGATCCCAGTGGTCTGTAGCACAGACCCTGGTACTGCCAAAATGCCCTTCCTGGGGTTTCACTGCAGCTGCTGCTGCTGCCAACCCCTCAGACAGGCATCTGCCCTCCTGGGGTCCAGCCAGGCCTGGCCCAGGATGGCAGAACAAAGGACTTCCTCTGAGAGAGGGTGTGACACCCTCTCCCTTTGGAAAATGGTGTGAAGGCAGGGGAGGAGTAGGCTCCCCCAGCCTCTGGAAATGCTTTGTTGGGCACATATGTGCCCAATTCTGCATAAGCCAGTCTACACCGGTTCAGGGGACCCCTTAGCCCTGCTCTGGCGCGAAACTGGACAAAGGAAAGGGGAGTGACCACTCCCCTGACCTGCACCTCCCCTGGGAGGTGTCCAGAGCTCCTCCAGTGTGCTCCAGACCTCTGCCATCTTGGAAACAGAGGTGCTGCTGGCACACTGGACTGCTCTGAGTGGCCAGTGCCACCAGGTGACGTCAGAGACTCCTTCTGATAGGCTCCTTCAGGTGTTAGTAGCCTATCCTCTCTCCTAAGTAGCCAAACCCTCTTTTCTGGCTATTTAGGGTCTCTGTCTCTGGGGAAACTTTAGATAATGAATGCAAGAGCTCATCCGAGTTCCTCTGCATCTCTCTCTTCACCTTCTGCCAAGGAATCGACTGCTGACCGCGCTGGAAGCCTGCAACCCTGCAACAAAGTAGCAAAGATGACTACTGCAACTCTGTAACGCTGATCCTGCCGCCTTCTCGACTGTTTTCCTGGTGGTGCATGCTGTGGGGGTAGTCTGCCTCCTCTCTGCACTAGAAGCTCCGAAGAAATCTCCTGTGGGTCGACGGAATCTACCCCCTGCAACCGCAGGCACCAAAAAGCTGCATTACCGGTCCCTTGGGTCTCCTCTCAGCACAACGAGCGAGGTCCCTCGAATCCAGCAACTCTGTCCAAGTGACTCCCACAGTCCAGTGACTCTTCAGTCCAAGTTTGGTGGAGGAAAGTCCTTGCCTCACCTCGCTAGACTGCATTACTGGGAACCACGACTTTTGCAGCTACTCCGGCCCCTGTGCACTTTTGGCGGAAATCCTTTGTGCACAGCCAAGCCTGGGTCCACGGCACTCTAACCTGCATTGCACGACTTTCTAAGTTGGTCTCCGGCGACGTGGGACTCCTTTGTGCGACTTCGGGTGAGCACTGTTTCACGCATCCTTGTAGTGCCTGTTTCTGGTATTTCTCCGGGTGCTACCTGCTGCTGAGAGGGCTCCTTGTCTTGCTCGACATCCCCTCTACCTCCTGGTCCAATTTGCGACCTCCTGGTCCCTCCTGGGCCACAGCAGCATCCAAAAACTCTAACCACACGATTTGCAGCTAGCAAGGCTTGTTGGCGTTCTTTCGGCGGGAAAACACTTCTGCACAACTCTCCACGGAGAGTGGAATCCGTCCACCAAATGGGAAGTCTCTAGCCCTTTTCGTTCCTGCGGAAACCTCAGCTTCTTCTGTCCAGTAGAAGCTTCTTTGCACCCACAGCTGGCATTTCCTGGGCACATGCCCATCTCCGAATTGCTTGTGACTTTTGGACTTGGTCCCCTTGTTCCACAGGTACCCTGGATTGGAAATCCACCATTGTTGCATTGTTGGTTTGTGTCTTTCCTGCATTATTCCTCTATCACGACTTCTTTGTCTTTTGGGGAACTTTAGTGCACTTTGCACTCACTTTTCAGGGTCTTGGGGAGGGTTATTTTTCTAACTCTCACTATTTTCTAATAGTCCCAGCCACCCTCTACAAGGTCACATAGGTTTGGGGTCCATTCGTGGTTCGCATTCCACTTTTGGAGTATATGGTTTGTGTTGCCCCTATCCCTATGTTTCCCCATTGCATCCTATTGTAACTATACATTGTTTGCACTGTTTTTTAAGACAATACTGCATATTTTTGGTATTGTGTACATATATCTTGTGTATATTTCCTATCCTCTCACTGAGGGTACACTCTGAGATACTTTGGCATATTGTCATAAAAATAAAGTACCTTTATTTTTAGTATAACTGTGTATTGTGTTTTCTTATGATATTGTGCATATGACACTAAGTGGTACTGTAGTAGCTTCACACGTCTCCTAGTTCAGCCTAAGCTGCTCTGCTAAGCTACCATTATCTATCAGCCTGAGCTGCTAGACACCCTATACACTAATAAGGGATAACTGGGCCTGGTGCAAGGTGCAAGTACCCCTTGGTACTCACTACAAGCCAGTCCAGCCTCCTACAGGCTTTGCGAAGCCAGGTGCCTTTTCTGCAGAAGGATGGGCCAGATGGTGGTCTTGTGGCAGCTGTGGAGCCTGTGGACAGTGAAGAGGAGGAAGCAGAAGAAGAAGATGTCGACAACCGAAACAACATCATCATGCATTACTTCCAGTGAGACACAGGTAAGATGTAACTGCTTCCCACATCTCATACTATTGTTGGAGCTAGCATTAGTCTGTCATTTTCACTCAGTGTATTGAACCTGACTCGTTACCTTGCCTTTCCATTTCACAGATCTGGGTCCCACTTTGTGCCCTCTGCTATGTTTACTGCTGGCCTACAGCTGTATCACATTGGTATGTGAACAGGTACATTGAACATTGGTATATTCCAGAGGTTTTGCAATTACCCATTAGTGAAAGCACAGACTCCAGATTGTTTTGTGATTCAAGTGTGTTTATTTCTGTGCAAATAAGTGGAGGGGGTGTGAAATGGGCTGGGGTGATGGTGGAGGAATGTCCATGGCAGAGTCCAGTCTATTTGTTTTACGGGTGCATTGTCCAATGGGGCATAGGAAGTGGAGCAATGGCAGTTTAAGGTGGACAGAGTTACAAAGTGGGACAGAAGGGTGACATTCAGGGGAGTCTTATTTCCTGGCTGGGGTCTTGGCAATGTTCTCTGTCTTGTTCCTGGATATCAGGGACCATTTGCGGGTGGTACTCCTCCTGCAGGGGGTGGGGTGCTGGTGTCCTGTTGTTCCTGTGGCAGTGCCTCCTGTTCACTAGCACCCGCAGAGGTGGAGGGCTGTTCATCATCCAGGCTAGTGTCCGGGGCCCGTTGGTGTGCCACTGTGTCCCTCCTGGTATTGACAAGGTCTGCCAGCACCCCTGCAATGGTGACCAGGGTGGTGTTGATGGACTACAAGTCGTCCCTGATCCCCAGGTAGTGTTCCTCCTGCAGCCGCTGGGTCTCCTGAAACTTGCCCAGTACCGTGCCCATGGCTTTCCTGGGAATGGTGGTAAGCTCTCATGATGTTGGAGAGTGCCTCATGGAGTGGGTTCCCTGGGCCTGTCCTCCGCCTGTCACACAGCAGTCCTCCCAGCTTCCCTGTTATCCTGTGCCTCTGTCACCTGAACTGCGTGCCCACTGCCACTGCCCCCAGGTCCCTGATCGTCCTGTGTTTGTGGGGTTGCCTGGGTTCCCTGTAGTGGTGGACACACTGCTGATTGACGTGTCCTGGGGACAGAGGGATGGGCCCATTGGGTGGGTGCGGAGGTGGTGTTTCCTGAGGGGGGAGGTTCAGTGGTGGTTTGTGACTCTGTCAGGGGAACCGACTGTCCAGAGGTCCCTGATTGGCAGGGCTGGTCATCTTGATACAGGCGTGCAGAGTTGCTGTCATCACTGTGGGCCTCTTCTGTGGGGGGACTGGATATGTCTAGCATCTCCAGTCCGGTGACGTTGGGTAGGGGTCCTGTTGGGGTGTGAATGCATTATGTTCATATCTGTGTGTGCCATCTTGTGCAATGGGTGAGTTAACCTCTACTCCTGTGCTTGCATTATTGCCGTGGCCCTTGTGTGATTGGGGATTTTGGGGCATGAGTGAGTCTCTCTACTGGACATGCTTTGGTGATGGTTGTAAATGCACTGGTGTTACATGCAGGGCTTGATTTTGGGATGTGTGGGTTGTGGTAGTTGGGTATCTTTGGGGTGTTGGGGTGATAGGTGTGGGGGTGAAGGTGAGGGTGAGAGTATGTGATGGCATGCAGGTGGGGTGGGGGGTATAAAGTAGTAAAGACTTGCCTTACCAGAGTCCAGTCCTCCTGCTACTCCTGGAAGGCCCTCAGGATGCAGTATTGGCAAGACTTGCTCCTCCCATGTTGTTAGTTGTGGGGGACGAGGTGGGGGTCCACCGCCAGTCCTCTGTACAGCAATCTGGTGTCTGGATATCACGGAACGTACCTTCCCCCGTAGGTCGTTCCACCTCTTTCTGATGTCATCCTGTGTTCTTGGATGCTGTCCCACTACGTTGACCCTGTTGACGATTCTCCGCCATAGCTCCATCTTCCTAGCAATGGATGTCTGCTGCACCTGTGATCTGAATAGCTGTGGGTCTACCCGGATGATTTCCTCCACCATGACCCTGAGCTCCTCCTCAGAGAACCTGGGGTGTCTTTGAGGTGCCATGATGTGGTGTGGGTGATGTAGAGGTGCTGTCTGTTGTGATGTGTGAGGTGATGTGTTAGTGTGTGTTGTTTGTGGTGCGTGGATGTTGTATAAGTGATGGTGTTGTGTGTCTGTGGATGCTGGTGTTGTGTTAGGTAATCTCTCTCTCTGGCCTTCTTTCAAAATTGTTGGTCGTAAGGGGTTGTGGGTTATGGGTGTGCACTTTATATTGGATTGGGTGTGTGGGTGTGGTATGTGTATGTGTGTCAGGTGTGTGTATTTTGAATTGTCCAATGTGGTTGTGTTTTGTAAATGTGTGTGTATTTTGAGCGCGGCGGTGTGTACGCCAATGGAATACCACGTTTGAAAGACCACTGCGTTGATTCGTGGGTCATGATACTGTGGGCGTATTCCTGTTGGCGTGACGATGTAGGTTTTGGTATCTCCAGTCTATCACTGACCTTTGGTGTGGCAAACTTGTGTGGGTGTCTGTATTGTAGTGGATTGCAAGCTGTGAGTCGTAATACCTGTAGCGGAATTCCGCAGCCGCAACGGTATGTTGGCGGTCTTCTGCACGGCGGAAAGCGGGATTTACCATCAGGGTTGTAATGAGGGCCATAGTGCTCTTTACTAGGGACTAAATTAAATATGCCAATTGTTGATAAGCCAGTGTTACCATGGTTTAAGCAGAGAGCACATGCACTTTAGTAATGGTTAGCAGTGGTAAAGTCCCATAGTCGTAAAGCCAACAGAAACAAAGTCAGCTAAAAGTGGAGAGAAAAGGCAAAAAGTCTGGGGATGACCCTGCAGAAAGGAACAGGTCAAAATACTAGTTGGCCATGTATAGTGCTGGACTTACTACAAGCATGTAAGTTACTGAAAAAGTGCAGTTTGTGCATAGCACTTTGTAGAAAGATTTGAAGTAGTGCCAAAGTACTACAAAACTTACTACAAAGTAACATTTGTGAGTCAGGCACACATTCTCTAATTTTGCTTGTATGTATGTTTGTATGCAATCAGGCATATCCTGCATGTAACATGTTTCATTAGCATTCAACACATGACACACCCAATGGCTGCTGAAGAGAAATATGAG